>NC_041383.1:655494923-655522500 GCF_002162155.2 Triticum dicoccoides | reverse complement strand
GCACCCTGAGTCTTGGCGCCTCCCTCCCCCTGCTACACCTCTTCCTCCTCCCGCAGTTGCTTGGCGAAGCCCTGCCGGAGTCCTGCTGCATCCACCACCACGCCGTCGTGCTGCTGGATCTTCATCAACCTCTCCTTCCCCCTTGCTGGATCAAGACGGAGGAGACGTCACGCTGACCGTACGTGTGTTGAACGCGGAGGTGACGTCCGTTTGGGATCAAGATAGGATCACGACGAGAACGACTACCTCAACCCCGTTCTCTTGAATGCTTCTGCACACGATCTACAAGTGGTATGTAGATGCATCTCTCTCTCTCGTTGCCAGATGAACTCATAGATTGATCTTGGTGAACGTAGGAAATTTTTTATTTTATGCAACGTTCCCCAACAGAGCCTTACTAGCATAATGGATAACATTTAATTTCTTATCAACTCTCTGCCCTAGAACAGCACCTACATCATAATCACTAGCATCACACATAATTTCAAACGGTAAATTCCAATCAGGTGGCTGAACAACAGGTGCAGAGACTAATGCTTTCTTAAGTATTTCAAATGCTTCTACACAATCATCATCAAAGACAAATGGTACATCTTTTTGTAATAAATTAGTCAGAGGCCGAGAGATTTTTGAGAAGTCCTTAATGAACCTCCTATAAAATCTGGCGAGACCAAGGAAACTTATTATACCTTTGATGTCCCTTGGACATGGCATCTTTTCAATAGCATCAACCTTAGCTCTATCAACTTCAATACCTCTTTCAAAGACCTTGTGTCCCAAGACAATACCTTCATTAACCATAAAGTGGCACTTTTCCCAATTCAAGACAAGATTAGTTTCTTCACATCTCTGCAAAACTCGATCAAGATTGCTTAAGCAATCATAAAAAGAGGAACCATAGACGGAAAAGTCATCCATGAAAATCTCACAAATCTTTTCGCAAAAGTCAGAGAATATAGCCATCATGCATCTTTGAAAGGCAGTAAGTGCATTACATAAACCAAAAGGCATACGTCTATAAGCAAAAGTACCAAAAGGGCATGTAAAAATAGTCTTTGATTAATCTTTAGCCGACACAGGTATTTGAGAGAAACCAGAATAACCATCTAGAAAGCAATAATGTGTATGTTTACATAATCTTTCTAGCATTTGATCAATAAAAGGTAAGGGGTAATGATCTTTCTTAGTAGCTATATTTAATTTATGGGAATCAATTACCATCCTATAACCCGTTATAATTCTTTGAGGGATCAATTCATCTTTATCATTAGGGACAACTGTAATACCTCCCTTCTTAGGGACACAATGGACAGGACTTACCCACTGACTATCAGCAACGGGATAAATTATACCTGCCTCCAGAAGCTTAAGTATTTCTTTTCTTACCACTTCTTTCATTTTAGGATTCAAACGTCGTTGAGGATCACAAACTGGTTTGGCATCACCTTCCAAATTTATTTTATGTTGACATAGAGTGGGACTAATGCCCTTAAGATCATCCAGAGTATATCCAATAGCAGCACGGTGCTTCTTCAGAATTTTCAATAATCTTTACTCTTCATGCTCTGAAAGGTTAGCACTAATAATGACAGGATATATTTTCTTTTCATCAAGATAAGCATATTTAAGATTATCAGGCAACGGTTTAAGCTCAAATACGGGATCATCCTTGGGTGGAGGGGGATCCCCTAGGATTTTAACTGGCAAATTGTGTTGCAGAATAGGTTCCTGTTTAAAGAAAACTTCATCTATTTCCTTTCTTTCATTCATGAACATATCATTTTCATGGTCTAGCAAATACTGTTCTAAAGGGTCAGTAGGAGGTACAACAATAGAAGTAAGACCAATAATTCCATCCTTACTAGGAGATTCTTCTTCACGATGTTGGTTACTAAATTTAGAGAAATTAAACTCATGAACCATATCATCCAAGCCAACAGTAACAACATTCTTTTTGCAATCTATCGTAGCATTAACAGTACGCAAGAAGGGTCTACCAAATATAATGGGACAAAAGCTATCTTGTGGAGAACCAAGAACAAGAAAATCAGCAGGATATTTGGTTTTCCCACACAAGATTTCAACATCTCTAACAATTCCCATTGGAGATATAGTATCTCTATTTGCAAGTTTAATTGTAACATCAATTTCTTCTAACTCAGCAGGTGTAATCTCATGCATAATTTCTTTGTATAAGTCAATGGGTATAACACTAGCACTAGCACCCATATCACACAAGCCATGATAACAATGATCTCGTATTTTAACAGAAATAACAGGCACGCCTACCACAGGTCTATGTTTATCTTTATCACAAGGTTTAGCAATTCTAGCAGTCTCACCCTGGAATTGAATAACATGCCCATCGATATTATCAGACAAGAGATCTTTAACAATAGAAATATTAGGTTCTACTTTGACTTGTTCAGAAGGTGTATAAGTCCTAATACTGCTTTTACAAACAATAGTTGAAGCTTTAGCATGATCCTTCATTCTAACAGGGAAAGGGGGTTTCTCAACATAAGAAGTAGGAACGATAGGATCATTATAAGTGACAATCTTTTCTTCAACTTTGATAGGTGCAGCCACTTTTACTTCTGTGGGAGGATGATATTTAAACCACTTCTCCTTGGGGAGATCAACATAAGTAGCAAAAGATTCACAGAAAGAAGCTACTATATCAGAGTCAAGTCCATATTTAGTGCTAAACTTATGAAAAATATCGGTATCCATAAAAGATTTAACACAATCAAACTTAGGTGTCATACCTGACTCCTTACCTTCGTCGAGGTCCCAATCTTCAGAGTTGCGTTTAATTCTATCCAATAAATTCCATCCAAATTCAATAGGCTTCATAATAAAAGAGCCATCACAAGAAGTATCGAGCATGGTGCGATTGTTATCAGAAAGCCGAGCATAAAAATTCTGGAGAATTGTCAATTTTGAGAGCTCATGATTGGGGCATGAATATAACATTGATTTAAGCCTCCCCCAATCTTGAGCGATGCTTTCTCCTTCGCGAGGCCAAAAATTATATATATAATTTGTGATCATGATGAACAAGATGCATAGGGTAATACTTTTGATGAAATTCCAATTTCACTCTTTTATAGTTCCATGATCTCGTATCATCACATAGCCTATACCATGTCAATGCGTCTCCCTCCAAAGATAAAGGGAAAGCCTTCTTCTTAACAACATCATCGGGTATACCTGCAAGCTTAAATAGTCCACAAATATCATCCACAAAGCGTAGATGTTCGTCAGGATGCTTTGTTCCATCTCCTGTGAAAGTGTTAGCTAGCAGTTTTTCGATCATACCCGAAGGAATTCCAAAAGGAGTTTCATTTTCAATAGATTCAGTAGGTTCAGTAGGTTGAGGAGCAACTCTTGGCTCAACCGGACGGGGTGAAGATACCCCGAACAAGCCCCTCAAACAATTACTTTCCATAGTAAAAAGTGACAGAAAATTTCAGCACACTAAATAAATTTTTCCTTACCAAATTCCACCTGCCAAAGGCGCTTCACACCCCGGCAACGGCGCTAGAAAAGAGTCTTGATGACCCACAAGTATAGGGGATCTATCGTAGTCCTTTCGATAAGTAAGAGTGTCGAACCCAACGAGGAGCAGAAGGAAATGATAAGCGGTTTTCAGCAAGGTATTCTCTGCAAGTACTGAAATAAGTGGTAACAGATAGTTTTGTGATAGGATAAATTGTAAAGAGCAACAAGTAACAAAAGTAAATAAAGTGCAGCAAGGTGTCCCAATCCTTTTTGTAGCAAAGGACAAGCCTGGACAAACTCTTATAATAGGAAAAGCGCTCCCGAGGACACATGGGAATATCATCAAGCTAGTTTTCATCACGCTCATATGATCGCGTTCGGTACTTTGATAATTTGATATGTGGGTGGACCGGTGCTCTATTGCAAGAATCCGCAACTACAACAAAAGTATTAAGGTAAACCTAACCATAGCATGAAACATGTGGATCCAAATCAGCCCCTTATGAACCAACGCATAAACTAGGGTTTAAGCTTCTGTCACTCTAGCAACCCATCATCTACTTATTACTTCCCAATGCCTTCCTCTAGGCCCAAATAATGGTGAAGTGTTATGTAGTCGACGTTCACATAACACCACTAGAGGTTAGACAACATACATCTTATCAAAATATCAAACGAATACCAAATTCACATGACTACTAACAGCAAGACTTCTCCCTTGTCCTCGGGAACAAACGTAACTACTCACAAAGCATATTCATGTTCATAATCAGAGGGGTAATAATGTGCATATAGGATCTGAACATATGATCTTCCACCAAATAAACCAACTAGCATCAACTACAAAGAGTAATCAACACTACTAGCAACCTACTAGCACCAATCCCGGACTTGGAGACAAGAATTGGATACAAGAGATGAACTAGGGTTTGGAGATGAGATGGTGTTGGTGAAGATGTTGATGGAGATTGCCCTCTCCCGATGAGAGGAGCGTTGGTGATGACGATGGTGATGATTTCCCCCTCCCGGAGGGAAGTGTCCCCGGCAGAACAGCTCTGCCGGAGCCCTAGATTGGTTCCGCCTCGTGGCGGCGGAGTCTCATCCCGAAAGGTTCTCTTCTATTTTTTTCTCATCGAAAGACTTCATATGGGAGAAGATGGACGTCGGAGAGCCACCAGGGGGCCACGAGGTAGGGGGCGCACCCAGGGGGGCGCACCCAGGGGGGCGCCCCCCACCCTCGTGAGCAGGGTGTGGGCCCCCTGGCCTTCATCTTTGGTGACGATTTTTCTTTATTTATTCTAAGGTATTCCGTGGAGTTTCAGGACTTTTGGAGTTGCGCAGAATAGTCCTTCAATATTTGCTCCTTTTCCAGCCCAGAATTCCAGCTGCTGGCATTCTCCCTCTTCATGTAAACCTTGTAAAATAAGAGAGAATAGCCAGAAGTATTGTGACATAACGTGAAATAACAGCCCATAATGCAATAAATATTGACATAAAAGCATGATGCAAAATGGACGTATCACAGACATGACCGAGACAGCTCTCCAGCCAGAAACCAACAGCGGGATCTGGATACCCATGTTGGCTCCCACATGTTCCATGATGATCTCATCGAATGAACCACGATGTCAAGGATACAAGTAATCCCGTATACAATTCCCTTTGTCAATCGGTACGTTACTTGCCCGAGATTCGATCGTCGGTATCCCAATACCTCGTTCAATCTCGTTACCGGCAAGTCACTTTACTCGTACCGTAATGCATGATCCCGTGACCGACCACTTCGTCACATTGAGCTCATTATGATGATGCATTACCGAGTGGGCACAGAGATACCTCTCCGTCATACGGAGTGACAAATCCCAGTCTCGATCCATGTCAACTCAAAAGATACTTTTGGGGATACCTGTAGTATACCTTTATAGTCACCCAGTTACGTTGTGACGTTTGGTACACCCAAAGCACTCCTACGGTATCCGGGAGTTACACGATCTCATGGTCTAAGGAAATGATACTTGACATTGGAAAAGCTCTAGCAAACGAACTACACGATCTTGTGCTATGCTTAGAATTGGGTCTTGTCCATCACATCATTCTCCTAATGATGTGATCCCGTTATCAATGACATCCAATGTCCATAGTCAGGAAACCATGACTATCTGTTGATCAATGAGCTAGTCAACTAGAGACTCACTAGGGACATGTTGTGGTCTATGTATTCACACATGTATTACGATTTTCGGATAACACAATTATAGCATGAATATTAGACAATTATCATGAACAAGGAAATATTATAATAATCATTTTATTATTGCCTCTGGGGCATATTTCCAATACATCTCCTACTGCATGAATTATCTAGGCATCGAGAACCCCGTTGGTCTACCCGCCTTCACCGAGCCTTCGATAGCCGAGATGCGAAATATTATCAGCCCCAACACACTCAAGAAGGTGGTCTCTGAGCAGAACTCGATCCCATTACAGCAGCAGAAGAAGAAGGGACGGAAAAGAAAGACTAACAAGGATGCGAGCCAGCCGGCACCGAGTATGATCCGTGCTTAGGACGGGCCTCCTTCACCTAAGGATATCTTGAGGAGGGTGCATGTGGCGGGTAGGCCGATGCTATCGACTAATCTGCTCAATGCTGCAACCGGTGCTATGCGGAGTCTGCATGACAGTGTTCTTTCTTTGGAGAAGCGGCGTCTCTCCGAGAATGATGTGGCATACCCGGTTTTCGTGGCCAAGGTGCCAGAGGGCAAGGGCTTTGTCGATAGCGTCATCGGGGGTATGATCGTCCTGCGGTTTGCTGACATCTTCGTTATGTTTAACCTTCATCCACTGCACTACACCTTCATTCGGCTATTTTCGCTGAGTATGGAGATGCAGATCATTAGAGACAAGACCCCGGACATCGTGATAGTCAACCCCTTCTACATGCGTGCCAAGATCTTGGGCAGTGCTGGGGACCGGTAAGTCGCGAGTTCATACCTCGAAGGCGTCATTCTGGCAAACCCAGATAAGGATAACTTCCTCGTGCCTTACTTTCCCGAGTAAGTCATCCCCTCACCACCCCGTAACATATGATTTCTTAGATTTTGATCATTCATTTTTTTAACATTCTGTGTTTTGTGCAGTGTCACACATTGCACACTCATCCTCTTAAGCCTGAAATATTCCATGGCCACATATTTCGACTCGGACCGCCAGTCAAAGAAAGACTACATAAATATCAAGAAAGTTCTTGATGAAACTCTTCCCGGCTACGCCAGATCTGGAGGCACCTTCAGCAGGCCAATTCGTAGGTACGGCCAGCACGTGTTCACCCACAATACGATGTCCCCCTGCGTCAAGCAGCCGCCTGGCGGTCAGAAGGATGCCTACTACACCCTCCATCACATGCGGGCGATCATACGGGACCATAATCACCTTCTGCTACCAAATAATCTCAAAGATTGGGTCGCACGCTTGTCGGCAATCCAGGACACGGACATCAGATAAGAATTCTTTCGCATCCAGTCGGAGTTTGCGGAAATCATCCATCAAGATGTCTTTCATACCCTGGGGCAGTTCTACCTCAGATATCAACCGTCCAACAGTGAGATAGAAACAACGCTACAAATGCAGGCTGACAATGACCGCGATTTCATGACCATCACGAAAGATGGCGGCTTCATCCACGTTCCGGTCCCTGAGTCGAGTCGAAAGTAGTGATGCTATGTAGTTATGAAATATCGATTAGCTCATGTTGTAATTAAACTTTAATGAACTTGTATGTCTATTTGGTTTGGACAGTCGTTCAACTTATATGTAATCGATGCTATTTATTAGTAGGACCATGAATCGTGCTATTAATGTGTTGCTTTTCTCTTCCGATCCTTTTGTTGCATACTTATATATTGCTTATGTATTGTCTGTGAATTGCTACTAACATTTTGGCTAGTGCATAGAGATGCCGGCGTATGTCGTGTACAAGGGTAAGGTTTCCGAAGTCTACGATCACTGAGAGGAGTGTCGGAGACAGGTTCACCGTTTCAGCGGTAACAGTTACAAAAGGTACACCACTAGGGCAGAGGCGGAAGCTAGATATGCGCGCTATCTAGCGGGAGAGAGGAGGGAGCATTGGAGGAACCGGATGAAGACCAGTTTCATCGCGATGATGCTCATCGTGATGACCGCAGCTCTCTTCTATGTGATGGTAGTTTAGATGATCGATATCGACTTGTAATGTGAAGACAAACTCGCTACTCGCGGTCTCGAGACTTGTAATGTTCTAACTTTGTTCGGTATTTTGAATTCGAAGACTAATATGATGAATTGTATTCGAAGACTAATCTTCTATTGTATTCGATAAATCTGTTGTTTATATGTTGTGCTGTCTATATTCTGTGCAGCAATATATTTTGTAACTTGTGCAAATATCAGAAAAGAAAAAATAATAATTCCTAAAATTCATATTAGTGGCGCATCGCATAGCACTTTAGTGGCGCACTGCAGTAAACACACTAGTGGCGCATTAGCTAGATGTGCGTCATTAATAACCCAGAGCACAAGGTAAATATGGCCCCCTGGGAGGCATAGTAATGGCGCATCCTTTGACATACTAATGGCGCACTCCCTGATGCGCCACTATTGTCTGGTATACTAATGGTGCACCAGGGATGCGCCATTAGTATTAGTTATTAGTGGCGTGATGCTAGTGACGCACCTGTAGTGCGTCATTAATGGCCAAAACAGGTGCGCCACTAATTAGCCTTTTCCAAGTAGTGTAAAGCCATTGGACGCTCATGGTGTAGTGTTGGTGCACCTAAATAACAGCGTGTGCGTCTTGCACCGCGGATCGATGTGATGCGCAAGCCTTGCGTGCATGACCTGACATGGTAGTGGATGATCCCCACTCAGGTTGGACCCGTTGACCGCTAGGTAGGATGTCTACCTAGCCACTCTGCTAGTAGTAGAGTGAGAGGGACAACACTCCTAGATTTCTATGGATGTCCAGTAGGTACCGTCACGTTGCAGTTGCAGTTGCAGTGGGAGCTATGTAGATGCGTTCTGTAGTGCTCGTTATGTATATGGTTTGCTACCAGCAGACTAAAAGAGAAAAATTTCACAGTGTGCTTAATTTGTGTTAGTATAGCTAGTGACCTAGTGTCACATCTCATATGTTACTCAAAAGAAAGAGCTGCCTCAGGGTCAATGCATGCACACCAACAAAGACAGTGCACCAAGAGACAGTAAATAAGGTTTTCCTTGCAACGAGCAGCCCAATCTATCTGGACAGAGTAATTCGGCATCACATAGCAAGCCTTGAAAGGTTCAACACGGCAACGATCGGGGTAAAACTTTCCCAATCCATCTAAAGGGCCACGAGGTGACAGACACAGTCAATCGGTCATAAATCAGACACAGGCTCATAATAAGCAATGCTAACTTGTAATGACTGCGTTGACGCCGCCGTGTGTGCTTCCGGTCAATGGAACTGTTGAGTGTGTGCGCCTCTAGATTTGCCATGGCTTGCTTCTCTCTCAAGTCTGAACCGCTACGATCCGATCGTATCGAGCGCACATATATCTATCCCATCGATTTATCTCGCTAGCTTGGGCGAATGGAAGCTGGGAAGACGGAGACGGGAACCGTCTACTCAAGGTGCAGTTGCCTGTCCCTGTCGATGGATGACGCTGATGCATATGTATGCATGCGGATGGAGGAGATCACTCGGATCTCGATCTTTACTTGTGCCAATTGCTAGTGTCCGAATGAAGCAAAAGGGTCGCCGGAACTACCCGTACTTGATCCGAGTTTCCTACGCCCGGAAAGGCAACCCCTAGCTTTCGCTCGCTCGCTCCCTGTGTCACCAACTCGATCGATCACCATTCTGGTCTGTGCATGCGCGCGCGCGCGCGAGGCAGGCGAGAATTTTACTATGCCATCTCTGAGAATCTAGGTACGGAGTAGGCGAGTAGCAAACAGGCAGCGCTTTAGTTCTCTGAGGATCCGTCTCGTCGAATTCCCGTCAATGCACGATACGCGCGCGTCCCGCACGTCGTCGACCGGTGTTCCGTTCCGTCCGACGAGCTGTGCGTTCCTCAGGTGGTAAACAGCAATGATGGCCAAGAAGTAACTGCCGAATGCATGATCGTACGTGTTGCTGCTTGCTAGTTGCTACTGTGACAAGTGGCAATCAAGTGTCCTATATCGAGTGGTTGGCCGGCCGCTTTGGCTGATCAGCCATCCGCGTCCAAGGTCCGAACTGAGATGGAGTGGAGGCGGTCGATCAGCGTGGTAAACAGCGCCATGATACGGATATTGGGTGTGTTGTAGGCTTGTAGCTAGTGCTAGGCCAACTAACCTGCTCAATCAAGTCTTTTTCCAATGGAGTGGAGAACACCCGATCGACCGTGTGACTGTGGTCTCTCTCTCTCTGTGCCGGTTGCTACGAGAGGGAAAGAACCTAGCTAGGCAAGGGATGTTGGATAATCCAAACATTCCTACGTGCCACTAGTGTTAAGTTGCGTTTGAGTTTTGTTTATATAGGAAGTGATCAGCGTTGCCGTATAATTAGATTAGAAGAGTCCGGTTAGGATCTGATCACATGCGCTACAGGTTTAGACTAGTCCGTGTCATAATTGGAGTCACCAGTAGCTAGCTAAGTTTGGTTAGGATTTCCTAGCGTTGAGTCCGGTTTGGAATTTATGCTATGTCCGTGTAGGCTTAGGAGAGGTCAAAGGGTCGGTGGTTTATGCTATATATGCACAGCCCCAACGTGAGATTTGTAACACCGCGAGTTGAGAAACAAGAAAATAAAAGGAGAAAAAAGGGCACGACAAAAGCCCTTGGCAATCAGATTTTTGTGCGCGTGTGTTCGTATAATTTGATGTGATCGATCTTGTGGGAGAATTTCCAACAATTGGTATCAGAGCAAGGTCGCGGTGAAGCTGCGCTTGCCCAGGGGTGGCGACCCTGCTAGCGCCTCGGGGCAGGCGATACAGTCGCTGGTGTAGCGACAAGGAGGAACGGGCAATACAGTCGCTGGTGTAGCGACAACGATGAGCGGGCGATATGGTCGCTGGGTGGTGCAGCGACGAGGAGGAGAAGGCAATGTTCGTTCGAGGAGTGACGTACGAGGAGGATCAGGTGATCTTTGCTTGGTGGAGTGACGGCAAGAAGGCTGTCGTCTACAAGGCGTTGGTGATCGTTGATGGTTATGGAGGTGCCAAAGTTGCGACACCGAGAAAATCATCGAGATCATCGTTCGGGGGAGTGAGGAAGAGGCGACAAAGTTGCGAGCTGTCGTCAAGGTGTGCACATGAGTTCTTGTAAGGTGCGTCCAAGAGCTCAGGTGTGTGAATCTTTTGCTGCAGTTGAGATGTGTCACTGGCAGAGGAGAATTGCGAGTGAGACCTGGCGGAAAAAGGAATTCATGCCTTGCGTTTCCGTTCGTGATCAAGGAATTCCGGCGAGTTCATATACGGTAGAGATGAGTTGCACGTATATGGCGAGTTGTGTTGCCGCTGGACAGGAGGTGTCGTTAGATAAGATGTGGCATCGGCGACAATGACAACGGGAAAGTGAAGATGTGGCGGGTAAAAAGATGTGTCTCCCCGTGTGCAAGCACTTGATGTGAAGATGAAAATCAACATGAAGATGGACGCGGACCAGTTAAGTCGAGTTCCTGCATGGGGCTATGTGTTTAGTCGGCATGTAGCACGCTAAGATGTGTCAGCGTGGCTGGTAGTCCGGGTAATCGTTGATTTCAGTCTGCAAGTCGGCATGAAAAAAGAAAAGATGATGGTGAAGTGGTGACCATCATTGCAAAAAGAGAGAGGTTGGGGTCCAGTAAGTCACGTCATTGGAGACAACCGGCGAGACAAGACGAACAGGAGGTCGTCTGCGTGTATTGTTCACGTAAAGAGACGGATGTTTGGATTAGGGGGTGAATGTTGGATAATCCAAACATTCCTACGTGCCACTAGTGTTAAGTTGCGTTTGAGTTTTGTTTATATAGAAAGTGATCAGCGTTGCCATATAATTAGATTAGGAGAGTCCGGTTAGGATCTTGATCACATGCGCTACAGGTTTAGGCTAGTCCGTGTCATAATTGGAGTCACCAGTAGCTAGCTAAGTTTGGTTAGGATTTCCTAGCGTTGAGTCCGGTTTGGAATTTATGCTATGTCCGTGTAGGCTTAGGAGAGGTCAAAGGGTCGGTGGTTTATGCTATATATGCACAGCCCCAACGTGAGATTTGTAACACCGCGAGTTGAGAAACAAGAAAATAAAAGAAGAAAAAAGGGCACGACAAAAGCCCTTGGCAATTAGATTTTTATGCGCGTGTGTTCGTACAATTTGATGTGATCGATCTTGTGAGAGAATTTCCAACAAAGGACCCGAGCTTTGCATTGGCGAGGGAGAAACCGTCGGTGGGCTGCAGCAGCCCGTACCTTGGGACCGTATTGGGTCTAGGGTTTCTTCGGCAGACCACGACCGTTTTGGTTTCTGTCATGCTTTGCTCACTCTCTCGTCCCCCTTCAATAAATTACCATGAAAATCGCCGTCGCTTTTACCACGCCGCCTTCCCTTCCTGCATACACCAATTAACAATCATGTCCCGTGGAAACTAATTTGACTTTTTACGTTCTCACTTTTTCACTGAAAAGGTAAATGCACGCTAAACTACTCGCAGGGGCACCGGCCAGAACGGTGTTCGACCGGCTCCCTCGAGTAGCGTAGCTTGATTCCTAAACTAGGCTTTGACATCGTCGCTGAATATTCTTATCCACCAGCGCAACTCCCTCTCTAGGTATTGTCCCGTAGTGATTCTGGTCAGCAAAGTCAGTTTGGTGCAAATACTTGGTCGTTTGACCAAATATTCGCTCATGTGTGTAAGACCATCTCAAAAAACTACACGCAGGTTAAATACCACATCGACACGGTTTCTTTTTACCCCTGTGCAGGCGTGAGTCTTTCATGTGTGAAGAGCACATCAAGAGCAGATATCTTAGTACATCTCTAGCCGAAACTTTATAATTTAGCCCCTTATATGCCTCCTCAAACTTAAACTCTTTAAATTTGAGGAGTTAAAAAAAGTGGTTCCTTTTTTTTGCGGTAGAAAAAAAGTGGTTCCTAACTGAACTCCTAAATTTAACTGTCTAACATTTTTTCCACACAAATGTAAACATAGGTAGCACAATTTGATTTAAACTACATTGCATAACACAAATTTAAACTAGTCATTTCAGCAAAATAAAAACTAAAACAAATGATATTCTTCCTTCGCAAGCGTCTCCCAATCCATGTCATCGCCAGACCCGGAGCTGGAGTCACGAGCAAAGGGCGATGAACTCCCTACCAGATGGCCTGGCCTCCTCGGCACCTTTCTTGTACAGCTCGAGGACCCTAAGATCCTCAACGACGAGCTCTGGATGATTCCAGGGGAGCTCGGCCTTGTATGCCTCATCGATCCGCTCCAAGGCCTCCCGATTCTCCTGCACATCACGGTGAAGGACTACTTGGGGGTCGATGGTGACGAACTATGGAACTATTGCTCTGAGGGGGAAGTTTATCTTCGCCCGGCTACCGTGGAGGAGGGCCGCCTGCATGTCGTAGGCCCTCACCGGTTGCCACCTACTTTACCAACTGGAAGGAGTCGATCCAGTACCGGCGGCCCGTGTCCCGGTCTATTATCTCAGAAACCCACGTCCCCCACGACCGTTGTCGCACGCCATGGTACTTCTTCTTCGGCGGTGCCAGAAGGGCGGGGCTCATGGGTGTGTGCTCGGGGTGGCTGCGTGCTTCGAAACGTCGGCTGCAACTCCTGATCTGCAGCCGAGCTGGGAGAGCGACGGGCATGGGGGAAGCAAAATATTATCCCGAGAACGAGCTGTAATTGAGTACATATAAGTGGTGGCTGACGCGAGGAGTAGATTTTTTTTAGGAGTTAAAGCGCATAATGGATCGGCTCAGTCCGGTTTAACTCCTCAAACCGAGTTTTTTTGGGAGTTAACCGGTTTGGCGATATCTGCTAGAGATGCTCTTAGTGACGGTAAATTATAATAGACCATTGTCCACATGTGTGCTCCCTACTCCCTAGCTAGTGTTTCTACATATCATTGTGTTGTGTGGAGCCACACTCGCAGTTCATATAGAGTACACGGCATTAGGGTATCCTAAAGATAACGTAAGATAAGAAATCCTATAGCAATGGGCCAATATATACTAACATTATCCTCGTATGTCCCAAACCAACCGTCCTCAAAGAAATAATATCTTAGCAAGTATATGTGTTACTATCTTCTATTTATATATGGAAACAAAATCTCATCAGCATGTAATCTTCATCTTGGTACTTTAGTAGCTAGACAGTTAAGAACTTAAGCAGTCATTTCTCATCTAAAACAAAAGGGTAACGCCACCCAAACCACTGAACCAGACAAATGCCACCAAACTCACATTGCTGAAAATGGTAGGCCAGTGAATACATGAAGTAGTTAACTCATACTCCCTCCATCCAGAAATACTTGTCATCAAAATGAATAAAAGGGGATGTATCTAGATGTATTTTAGTTCTAAATACATCCTTTTTTGTCCATTTTGATGACAAGTATTTTCGGACGGAGGGAGTAGAAAGGATTAATTTTCCCGAACAGGAACTATGAATGATGATTAACATCGCATTACGCGTGCAGTACACGTGCTCTGACGTACTAGTTTACCTAACCCCTTCCCTTTAAATAGCAGCACCACATCTCGTTTCGACTTCAGACATGCACTCATCTCTCGTGATACCTACAACACGAACGCACACGTACAGCGCACGCCATGGTGAGGGAAACCACCGAAGCGCACGGCGGCGAGGTGACCATCATGTCGGCGACGACGGTGGCGCCGGCGCTGCCGCTGCAGGAGCACCGCCTGCCGCTGTCTAACCTGGACCTCCTCCTGCCGCCCATCGACGTCGGCGTCTTCTTCTGCTACCTCCACCCGGCGCCCACCGCGGCTGCGCTCAAGGAGGCGCTCGCCAAAGTGCTGGTGGCGTACTACCCGCTCGCGGGAGAGGTTGTGGCCAACGGTGACGGCGAGCCGGAGCTGCTGTGCACCTGCCGCGGCGTCGACTTCACCGAGGCAAGCGCCGGCGACACCGAGCTGCGGGAGCTCCGGTTGGGCATCGTGGACGAGGGCATCGACAAGCTTGTTCCCTCCAAGAAGGCCGGCGTCATGTCTGTTCAGGTAGTACTATAATCATCATTGTAGAATCATTAACTCCAAAAAAAAGTAATACACAGGTCCACGTGAAAAACAGGTGAAGATAAGCCCAACATGGAGCAGGTCTTTTTTTTTGCGGGGGTAAAAGGAGTTTATATACATGGAGCAGGTCATTCACCGGATCATTCACGCGTTAGGCGGCCTAGGGCACCACCGTGGCAGCCTAGTATGGACAAGATGATGAGATGCACTCATATGAAATTCCAATATAAATCCAAAAAAAGATGCTCTCATATGAGAAATTATAGACAAGATAATAAGATGCCCTAAAGATACTTTTTCCAACCATAATAAGATGTTATTTTGTTCAGTTTTATTAAGTTTCAATAGTCTGAGACTTTGTTATGTTCATGTGTCGATGCTATACTTTTTGGATCTTGCATGGAGATTTGTACAATTTTATTTTAGTTTTCTTTTTTCTTTTTATATACTTTACACTGAACAAAGACTTGATAAAGCCTCGTAGGACTGAGACACTGAGACCCAGTCACATCCTCTTTTGTTATCTAGCCTAGAGATATACTTATATCCATATCTTTTACTGATCCCGTTGCGTGCTACATGCACGCATCTACAGGTCACAAAGTTTAAGTGCGGCGGCGCCGTCGTCGGCTGCACTTTCGACCACCGGGTCTGCGACGCCTACTCCTTCAACATGTTCCTCGTCGCATGGGGCGCCGCAGCCCGTGGTGGCTTCGTACCACCGGCCCCGACCTTCCGCCGCTCCCTAGTGTCCCCGCGCGACCCATCCCTGCCCTGATCGACCGCCTTTTCTCGCCTCTGAGCTCAGCGCCGCCACCCCCTCCGGCCACCGTTGCCGCCACCGCTGTCAACCGCATCTACCATATAGCCACGGCCGACGTCGCGGCGCTGCAGTCCACGGCCGGGCCAGGGCGCACGAAGCTTGAGGCATTCACGGCCCACCTGTGGCAACTCTGCTCTAAGGCGGCCTCAGCGCATCAGCATCTGTGCTGCATGGGCATGGTCGTGGACGGGCGCGCCCGCATGTCACCGGACGGCGCCATGAAGGCCTACTTCGGTAACGTGCTGACCATAACTTACGGTGTCACCAGCACGGACGACCTTCGTCGTCGCATGGCGCTCGCCGACGTGGCAGATGACGTCCACCGGTGGGTGCGTGAGGCCGCGACGGATGAGCACTTCCGGGGGCTCATCGACTGGGTGGAGGCGCTACGGCCCAAACCGGCCGCGGCCAGGGCGTACCTAGGCGGCACCGGCGGCAACAAGGCGACGGCGTGCATCGTGTCGTCGGGGATGAGTTTCCCAGTCCGGGAGATTAACTTTGGGACGGGCCTGCCGGCGTTCGCGTCGTACCACTTCCCGTGGCCCGCCGGCGCGGCTTACGTGATGCCGATGCCGAGCGCGCGCGGGGACGGCGAGTGGGTGGTGTACGTGCATGCGGCGCCGGAGCTGGTGAAGGTGATAGAGGAGGAGCCGACCGTTTTCAAAGTTCTGGAGAACAGCTATGTGTTCGGATGAAGGACAGTTGTGGTGCCTGTTATTTATATTTTGTGTATGTACGTATGTACGTATTGTAAATTTGTAACACCACCAACTAGATCGTTGCTGGTATATATATATGTGCGTGTGTGTAAAAGTTGTTGCTCTACAAGGCCTTTTGTGTGTAAAAATAGTGCAAGAACGTGTGCTTGCTAATTAAATACCCCCTTTGTCTCATAATGTAAAACGTTTTTTTTACACTGGTGTAGTGTTTAAAAAATGTCTTACATTATAGGACGTATGGAGTATTTAAGTGTTATCTGTTTTGACACACTATAGCTAGCTAGTTAACTTGCTCCATCAGATGTGATAATAAGGACTGATAAAATAGAGGATTTGGTCAGAGAGGGACATGTGATCGCTCATGAGTGTCATCTGTATTCGCTCACCATTTAGTTAATTAGCTTGTTCCTTCGGATGGGATCGATCATCAGTCGATATATAATATCGGGTGATAAAATAGCGGATTTGGTCAGAAATGGAAGTATGATTGCTTATAAAGTGTCACCTGCTTTTGGTTCATTAGCTATTTAGGTCGAAAATGTTTTAAAGACCATGGTTCAGCCGAACCTATGCTCGACACCATTGATCTTTGAACACTGTTCATGAGGATCCGTGCATGGTTGATTAAAAATCATGGTGGAAGCTATTTGCATGTTAAACAATGCATGAAGCGAAGTGTTGGACGGAGTTGGCATGCATGGCACGGATCCACATGTATACAATTGTTGAATGGTACACGTGGACTATACGTTCGACTGAACCATGGTTCTTAATCGCGTCTCTCTATTTAGCCCATCTCACACGGGCACTCTTAGAACATTTATAATTGAACCCTCAAAACGGCTTAACTCCCCGGAAGATTCCCTTTTGAGAAATTAAGTCAAACTATTCAAATTTTTGGGGAGAGTACTTCTCTCATAGATTTGAGCAGCCAAAACCAACTCCTCAAATAGCTGTTGCTCAGTCGCCTTCACTCCGGCGTCACCCCCATCGTATTCCTTGCCTCCGGCAATCACCCCGGACGTCGTAGCCCCGTCGACCTTTGGCCACCAAATTCCGGCTATCGTTTTCTTCGGCCACGGCGGCGCTCCCCCTTGTCGTACCTAGCCCGATGGCGACATGTGCAAAGCTGCAACACACGGGGAGGACCATCTACAAAGAGGAAAAGTTCAATGTACAAGAAGAAAGCATACATAAAAAGTGGCCGCCAGCCGCCATCGTCGATTTCGGTGAATCCTTTCATTCCGGACGATGCCATCGCGCCATAGGAGAGGGATAAGTGGGAAAACCTCTTTGGACGAAGAAGAACCCAAGCCATGCTCATGGAAGAGGAATTTTAAATACCGTGTTGCACGCTTACATTGCGAACCATGAGCCTCTGTCAAATTACTTTTGCGGAACATCTATCCTAAGTACTAGCTAGCTCATGAAAATCATCTAGTGCTGAGTCGTTGGCCGCATGAAAGGAACAAGAAAGAAGGAAGAAGTAAGAAGAGGGAGAGAGGCTTCCATGTAGGGTCGAGTAGTTAAGTTTGATAGTTTTTGGTTAGGTTCGTGTTTTTTGAACTACTCAAATTTAAGGAGTTAAGGTTTGAGGTGGTGTTTGAGGAGTCAAATTTATAGGGTTCGGCTAGAATTTTATAAAATGTTCACGAATAGAAAAATTGTTCACAACTTTTAAAATATGTTCCTAGATTTTAAATATGCTCATGGATTTGAAAATAAATTCACAAATTTGATAAAGTTCATGAATTTGCAAAAAGGACAACAGATTTGAAAAAAGTTCACAGATTCAAAAACTTCATGCACTTGAAATTTTTCACAAATTTTAAATAAATTTATGAATTTGAGATAAGTTTGTGAATTTCGAAAAAGTTCATGATTATAAATTTTTTGGAAAAACTCACGTTTTGTAAGAACTTTGGATTTAAAAAAACACCACTGCTTTGAAAAAGTTTGTAAATTTGAAAAACATCCATGAATTGAAAAGAGCTCATGAATTAAAAAAATATTCGTGATTTTGTAAAAGATCACGAATTTGAATATTGTTCAGAAAATTGAATAGTTCAGGGATTTTAATAAAGTTCACAACTTTAAAAAAACATGAGATAAAAATATAAAGAAACAAAAAAACAAAACTGGAAAAGCAAAAAGACCGAAGAAAATACAAACAGAAAAACAGTGAAAACAATTAGCTACGGTTGTCCCACAGAATTAGCACCTATGTACCAAAATATAAGATGTTTTTAGGCTAGCCTATACAAGTGTCATATATTTTTCCCAAATACTAATTGATGCAGCTGCGCTCAATAAACGTGGCGAGCGCACACAGTACACGGTAAAAAGCTTACACTACAAAGCAAGTAATTAGGATTCTGTGTCATCATTATACTATGAAAAAGGAAAATATATGTTTCTCATCCCATCGCGTTGCCTACTTTACATAAATCAGTCAAAAAAGGACAATCACATGCATTTATTTGGGCTTAATAAAAAATTAAAAAGCAACTTTTGATTTAAGTATCGGAATTCAGATTCGTTTTCACTGTTGGGTTTCTCGTGACGAGTTCTTCAAAACTAGATCCCATATGGACATGTTTTGACAAACTTTTTGTTTTGAGCAACTTTGGATGCTAAAGAGGCAACTTTAGTGCTATAGGAAAGCAACTTTTCTTATTTTGCCTACTATGATTCACTATCAACGAAAAGTCGTTATAAGCTGCCTCTCATGACTATTCTGTTCACTAAACTCACATATAAGTCGTCCCCAAATGCTTATTAGTGCAACTGCAATATTTGGAGACGTCAAGCACACCCTCCAAGGCATTCAATTTGGCACAAATCACGCGCAGATGTTTTCCTGTCTGGTATGGCGACCGAAGGTATCGTGAGGCAAAAACATTTTACCTGTTAACCATTTAGAAAATAATACTATTTAGGGTGCAATCTTAATCAACAATGCATTATCCATCTTTCTTTCTTATCGGTACTGGTCCGGATTGTGGATAAATAAACATCTTAGCAAAATCAGGATCGGAGACGAAATTGAAGATCACTTGCCTATTTCTTTGCCCGTTTCTTCGGTACTGGTCCGGATTGTGGATTAGTAAACATCTTAGCAAAATCAAGATTGAAGACGAAATTGAAAATCACTTGCCTATTTCTTTGCCCGTTTCTTTATACGTATTAAATCTACATGCAAGCCGTGTTTAAATAGAAGACATGTGGAATCTTGAACTCGGCTTTTGTTGGCAAAGACCATATTTGTTGGGCCGTAGTTACAAATACGCAAATTATAGACCATTTTTTGTAAATTAAGAGCGTGTGTTATTCTTTTCTCCCATTGCAACGCACGGGCCCGTTTGCTAGTAAAAATTTAAAAAGCCGTAACTTTTGATTTAAGTATCGGAATTCAGATTCGTTTTCACCGTTGGGTTTCTCGCGACGAGTTCTTCAAAACTAGATCCCATATGGACATGTTTCGACAAAATTTTTGTTTTGAGCAACTTTGTGTGCTAAAGAGGTAACTTTAGTTTTATAGGAAAGCAACTTATTCTTAGTTTGCCTACTATGATTGCTTATCAATGAAAAGTCATTATAAGCTGCCTCTCATGACTACTCTGTTCACTAAACTCGCATATAAGTCGTTCCCAAATGCTTATTAGTGGAACTGCAATATTTGAAGACGTCGAGCGCACCCTCCAAGGCCATTCGATTTGGCACAAATCACGCGCAGGTGCTTTCCTGTCAGGTATGGCGACCGAAGGTATCGTTAGGCAAAAACAGAAAAAAGATAACCACTACAGTTGGTGGAAGAGCCGCCCCCACCCCCACCCCATTTTTTTGTCGGTTACCATCGAAGAGACGATGGGAGAAAGGGGAGGGGATTCACCCGTGCCTCACCATGATTCTCCATCGGAGGGTGGCAGCAGGCGACCTCGGCAACCACACAAATCACGGTTGGATTTCGGTAAAACTATCACACAACAAAAGCAACAAAAACACACAGAAAAAGATACTTGAATCCCCTTTTTATGCACAATACATGAAAGATAACATAGTTGCCCATAATTAAGCATACAGTTGCCTAAAACCATGTATCCGATTGCCTAATCATCATGAACAGAAACATTACCAAGACCACCATTTGGCCAATATCTAAAGGTTTTCGATACCTTTCAATTAAGTTTGTGTCACAGTGGTGTGTCAAGAATTTCTTCTCTTCGGGTGGGATCCAATGATATGATCATAAACACTTGGCGAATGATCATAGAGGATGGCAGGGTGGAGCTGGTCACGGGGACATAACTAAAACCATGAAGTTTTTTTATGGGATTAAGTTTATCTGTGAACCCCTAAAAAACGAACATGTGTATGTGCGTTATCATTTTTCACGTGTCATAGTTGCCCACAATAAACTATACAATTGGCTAGAACCATGTATCCAGTTGCCCAATCCTCATGAACAGAAACATTTCCAAGTCCATAATTTGGCTAATATATAAAGGTTTTAGGTACCTTTCAATTAAGATTGTGTCATTGAGATGCATCAAGAATTTCATCTTCTCGGGGTGGGATCCCTTGGCATGAACGTAAATACCTGGCGAAATGATCATAGAGGGGGAGCGGTGTGAGCTGGTCATAGGGACATAACTAAAACCACGAAGTGTTTTTAGGGGATTAAGTATATCTATGACCCCATTCAAAAATGAACATGTGTATATTCTTTATCCCTTTTTTCAGATGTCACAGTTGCATACAATCAATGATACTGTTGCTTAAAACCATATATCCAGTTGTCCACGATACACCATACAGTTGTCTAAAACCATGTATCTAGTTGCCCATAATACATCATACAATTGTCTAAAACCATGTATCCAGTTGCCAACAATCAACCATACAATTGACTAAAACCATGTATCTAGTTGCCCACAATAAACCATAAATTGTCTAAAACCATGTATCCAGTTGCCCACAATCAACCATACAGTTGTCTAAAACCATACATCCAGTTGCCCAATCCTCATGAACAGAAACATTACCAAGATCATAATTTAGCAAAATACATTCATATACATAGTGCAATGAAGTCACTTATATGTAGCACTAAAGGTGCCTCATATTTTTGTGTGATTTTCTCATTTTTATACAAACCAACCTAATAGGCAGTCCTACTAGACAAAAAATGAAGTTGCTTTTCTGTAGCACTAAAGTTGCCTCTAAAGTACCCACAGTTGCCTCGATCTTTTTTCGATGAAACCTATCTATATGAATCTAGTTTTGAAGATCTTGTCGCGAGAAACACAACTATGAAAATGAAATTGGATTTCGACGCTTAAATAAAAAATTATAGCTTTTTAAACTTTTTGGACCTCCAAATAAATACACGTGGGATAAGATTTCTTTTCTGATGGACTGCGCTCGATTTTATCAATGGGCGCTCGGGCGCCAGCTAGCCACGTCCTATATTTTTATACGGAGGGAGTACCTACGTTCCTCCCTAGAAAAACCCGTAGCGTCGGTGGCGAAAGAAAATCGGCCTACTTGGGCTATCCTATGTTGATCGTCTAAGGATCCCCTCCCTGGGGAGCAACTAATTAACGAGCGCTCCTTTGGGAGCCTCGCAACGATCAGCGCCACTTGGCGCACTCTCAGCCATTCGCCACGTGTCGCGCTCTGGGCGCTCCCTCCAGATTTTATTTTTTTATTTTTTCGTACGCGTTTTTGGCTTTTTAAACGGGTTTTTTTTTACGTTTTGGTTTTTCACCGGCCTTCCCTAGCTTTTCGACAAAAAAAATCAATTTTTTTGCGCAAAAAAACATATTTTTTCGTGAGAGTCACGGTTTTGTTTTCGCGAGAGGCACGGTTGTGCTTTCCCGAGAGGCACAGCCGTACCTCTTGGAAACGAAAAAAACGGGTTTTCTGTTTTTTTCCTTTCGCGAGAGGCACGGTTTTGCTTCCGCGAGAGGCACGGTTATACTTTCGCCAGAGTCACGGCCGTGCCTCTTGGAAACGAAAAAAGCACGTTTTCTGTTTTTTTTTCTTTTTCACGATAGACACGGTTTTGCTTCCGCGAGAAGCACAGTTGTGCTTCCGCAAGAGTAACGGCCGTGCCTCATCGAAAACGAAAAAAACGTGTTTTTTTCTTTCGCGAGAGGCACGGTTTTACTTCCGCGAGAGGCATGGTTGTGATTTCGTCAGAGGCACGGCCGTGCCTCTTTCTGAAAGGGAAAAAACCCGTGCTCCCGGTTCGGTTTGCTTCGTCTGGTTTTTTTTCGTGAATTTTTTTTCGTCAAAACCTATCAACATGGGATCTAGTTTTGAAGATCTCGATGCGTGGAATTCAACGGCGAAAGCGGTTTAAGATTTGAATGCACGGTTTAAAAATAAAACATTTTAAATAAACGGATCTATGAAAAAAAGGAAAACTTACAGGTTGCGACAAATGGCGCACATGCAGCGCGCCACTTGTCGCAACCTGGGGGAGTTGGAGTGATCTCCGCAAGGAGTACTACTTAATTAGTGATTTCTCTCTCCATGTGCCCTTTGTACCAATTGAACGCTATTCGGCGCTAGGATTCAGCATCTACGGGCCTCTTTATTTGAGTTTCTTTTCATGGCAAAACGAAGGAGTAGCTTCTAAGTAGCCTTGATCTCATCCACCACCAAGTCATGCGTAGTGCAAGATCCAATCATGGAGAGTGTTGATCATCTGGAGATAATCGCTCGCAATTTTAGCCTCCCGAACTAGAAGCCTCGATCATTTCGGGATAAGTTTTTTTAGACAATCAACGAAGCTTTTATTAAACCGTCACCACATTTACAGGGACGAACTGAAGTTCACCAGGGTTGCCTAACCAAACATGGCGGCCAACCCCCAGTTTCAAAGCATGCTTCGCTAGATTGTGAGCTTCGAAATTCGAGCTCCTAAATTCATGCACAATATTGCATGACTGAAAGCTACGAGTGCAATGTATGATCTCATGAATAATAGCACCATGGCTAGGACTACTCTTCTGACTGATGTCATTTACAACACCTTTGCAATCAGTTGCAACATGAATCGCCTGCAGATGGAGATCTTGTGCGAGTGCCATTGCTTCCTGGACTGCCAACGCTTCTAGGGTAGCTGGGTCAGAGATACCCTTGAACACAATTGATGATGCTCCCAGATAAGCTCCCTCCCGGTTTCTACAAACTACAGCAACCGTCCCAAAGCTCGATCTCCGCCCAGTGGCCGCATCAACATTCACTTTCATCATGCCATGAGGGGGTTGGATCCATTGTCTCGGTCGCACGGGTGCAGAGTTCACTGCAGCACTTTCCGGTTTCCTTACTATCTCAATATCATTCAGAAAAGATTTGACAAAGCAGTGAGTCGAGAAAGGGCTCTGAAATATGTCCTCATAGACGGCCTTTCTTCTTGCTGCCGAAAGAGCCCATAGTGCTCATCTGGACAAATAGATCGCTCTTCAAGGCCGTCCTCATAGCGAATAGCCAGTCCCGTACATTATCGCTGTCAAACCGGCTCATCAGGTCCAAAATTGCCTCATCTGCCAGTGCCCAAACACTATGTGCCATCGAGCAGTTCAGCAACGCATGTCTCCACGAATCCCTCGCCCCACATAACGCACATGCCGGCGATGTTGCCATATTCCTATGCTGTAGTACATCTGCTGTTGGAATGGAACTTCGAGCAAGCCGCCACAAGAACAGCTTGATTTTTGAAGGTACATCTGTCTTCCAGAGATCCTTCCATTCACTGCCAGCGGTATCTGTGACAGAGGTACTGTCCTGTTCCTCAATCCAGTTCTCCCTCGTGGTCTTCGTGTGGATGATATGCCTGTAAGCAGACTTGACCGAGAAAGAACCACTCCTCTCTCTGCTCCAGGCCCAAAATTCATTTATATTCTGTGTACACAGAGGGATTGATTGTATTACCTCAGCGTCAATTGGCAAGAAGACAGCCCGGACGAGCTGCTCATTCCAGCTTGCTGTAACCCCATTTATCAAGTCTGAGACCAAACGTAATGGGTTGGGAATTAGTGGTGCTATCGGCCTCATCATACCAGAACGAGGTAGCCAATTTTGTGTCCAAATTTCATTTGACCCTCCGTTGCCAATCCTCCGTATTAGACCTTGCCTGAGCATGTCACGTCCATCAAGGATTGCTCGCCATATTTGCGAGGGTCTGCTACCCAGCTCCGCTTCCATGAGAGATGTTTGAGGGAAGTAAGCTGCCTTCAAAATTTGTGCACTGAGGGATGAGGGATCACAAAGTACTCTCCATGCCTGTCTTGCTAATAAAGCAAGGTTGAAAACTTCCATGTCCCGAAAGCCAAGACCTCCGAGATGCTTTGGTCGTGTCAAAATATCCCATGCCACCCATGCTGGTTTACGTTTATCCGCTTTGCTTCCCCAACAAAATTGTCTAATAATGGAGGATATATTCTCACAGAGACCCCTAGGCAGCCTGAAACAAGCCATAGAATAGACTGGCAGGGCTTGGGCCACTGCTTTAATCAGGACTTCTTTCCCTCCTGCCGATAAGAGCTTCTCCATCCATCCCTTCACCTTTTCCCAAACTCTATCTCTGAGATATTTGAACATGCTCATCTTGGACTGTCCCACATCTGTTGGCATACCCAAATAACGCTCATTCAGTGACTCATTATGGACATGTAAGATATTTTTGATGCTATCTCTCATCTGTTGTGGACATCCTTTACTGAAGAAAATAGACGATTTGTCGTAGTTGATTCGCTGACCCGATGAATTACAGTATGTCTCCAAAAGGTTAGATACCTCTTGTGCCCCCTCTGTACTAGCCTTGAGCAACAACAGGCTGTCGTCCGCAAAGAGGAGGTGGTTGACATCGGGAGCTGTGTTTGCCACCTTAATCCCCTCAAGCGCAGATGATTGAGAACTAGTTTTTAGTAGGCACGAAAGGCCCTCTGCTGCGATCAAGAAAAGATAGGGGGAGATCGGATCACCCTGTCGGATACCCCGTGATGTTTTGAAAGATTCAAGCTTCTCTCCATTGAACAGAACTGAAAAGGATACTGAGTTGATCATGCTCATTATGATATGTACCCAGTGTTGTGCAAAACCCAATTTTAGCATGATAGCCTCGAGATACGGCCATTCTAATCTGTCATAATCCTTCATCATGTCCAACTTCAACGCACAATGACTATTTGTTTTGGCTTTGCTTCGCTTCATAAAATGCAGGCATTCATAAGAACAAATGATATTGTCAGTTATCAACCGACCTGGAACGAACGCAGATTGCTCCTCTGATATTATCTCTGGCAGGATAAGTTTTAACCTGTTTGCAACAACTTTGGAAGCAATTTTGTATATGACGTTACATAAACTGATAGGACGAAATTGCGTTAGGAGTGTTGGGTTTACCACCTTAGGAATAAGCACCAGCACCGTGTCATTAACAGACTCTGCGCTCTCCTCCCCTTGAATTATGCTCAAAACAGCCGTGGTCACCTCATCTCCACAGATTTCCCAATGTTTCTGGTAAAACTGTGCTGGAAATCCATCTGGGCCTGGTGCCTTTGTCGTACCCATTTAAAAGAGAGCCTTCTTGACCTCATCTTTTGTATATGGTGCCATTAACATCTCATTCATCTGATGTGTAACCTTAGTAGGGACATGCTGGAGGACCCTCTCCATGTTTGTTACCCCTTCGGTATTATACAAGCTTTTGTAGAAATCCGTAACCATCTCGTTTAGCTTGGTTGGGTCCTCAACAGTAACACCAAGCGCATTAGCCAATGCTTTTATCATGTTTTTCTCCTTCTCCTCCTTGCTCGAAGGTGGAAAAATTTGGTATTCTTGTCCCCCGAAGCTAACCATTCAATTCTCGACCGTTGTCGCCACATGAGCTCTTCACAATGATAGAGTTCAACTAACCATTCGTTTGACTTTAATCTCAAGATGAGACGGCCCCGTTCTTGCTGGATCCCCACGAAGGCGCTCAAGCTCCTCGAGCTGCTATTTTATCTCCTTTTGGACGCTCCCAAACGTCTCCCTATTCCACCTGCCCAAATTACTCCCCAGATTAGTAAGCTTAGTTCGCAACTCCTCCAGATTCAGCGCCGGCTGATCACCATTCCAGTAATGCCTCACAGTATCATTCCATTCTCATGTGTCTCCCACATCACCTCATATCGGAAAGGAGGTTTGGCTGGAGGACGAGCTTGAAAGTCCTCCATAATAATTAGGATCGGGCTATGGTCACTTGACGCCGCAGTAAGGTGCTTCACATATGCATTCGGGAATCTCACAACCCATTCAGTTGATGCAAGCGCCCTATCCAAACTGACGCGGGTGTAGCTTCCCCCCGTGACCTTTTTCTCCCATGTCCAAAAATTACCCTGATAGCCAATATCTTCCAACATGCAAACATCCACTGCGTCCCGAAAGCCCTGGATTTGGGCATTGCTTCGCTCTCCAACTCCTTCTTGTTCTTTCGGACGCAGTACTTCGTTGAAATCCCCATAACAAATCCACGCAAGCTCACTCAAAGATGCAATCCCCTTCATCGTGTCCCAAGTCTAGTAGCGTAGCTGCGTTTGTGCCTCTCCATAGAAACATGAGGCTCTCCAAGGTTCCTTTCCTGGTTCATCCACCTTGCAATCTATATGATACATTGAATAGCCTGGAATTTCAATATTTATTGGATTGATCCAAAAAAAATCCGAGGCCACCACTGCGGCCCTGACTATAACAGCAAAGGCATTATCATAGCCGAGAGTACTTGATAGATTTTCTACCCTAATTCTATCAATCTGAGTTTCCACGATACAAAGCAGGGTAGGGGAAAATTTTCGTGCTAGCTCACGGAGCTCTCGGACTGTCGCGGCCTTGCCCACGCCGCGGGAGTTCCAGCTGAGGAGACTCGTTGTGCCCGGCGGTACTCCGCCTGGGAGTCCGCCGATGTTGCATCTGATGGTTTGCTGCCTTTCTTGTTGCTCTTCTCTTGTATACTCTTCTCACTAGTCAATCATGTTTTCTCTCTCTTCTGCTCTTGCTTTGGTGGCGGGCTCAACGGTGTCTGTGGTGGAGGCAATGCTAGCACACACCGCTATTGGTTCCACCTGAAGTGATCACCTGGGCGACCCCCATCAAGTTTGGTTGCGTCCTCTTCCTGTTGCGTTCTGCCTCATCCACCTGTGTATCCTCATCGGTGCCAAACTCCTCTCCTCCATCGTGAGCAGCCTCATGATCAGTCCTTGCACTACTTCCACGGCCACTACGGCCTCCCCGGCGT
>NC_041383.1:655481724-655494726 GCF_002162155.2 Triticum dicoccoides | reverse complement strand
CAGGGCCTTGTCCTGTCTGCATAACCCAAGATGCCCTTAGCTCCTTGAACACAAGCGCAGATGGAGGATGGATACCCGTGCCATGCTCCTTGAATAAGTGGCCCAACATGCCACAAACCGCACACCAATCAGGTAGTTTCTCATATTTCACCCTGTAAATTTGCCTCCGTCCTTCCCGTATCATAGAGACAGCATTCTTCAAAGGCTTAGTAACGTTGATCCTCACCCATACACGGTGGAAATTCCTCGTAAAATCTTGCGAAAGTGGTTCAGCAAATAGCACTTCACCACCTTTGCCGCCATAGATGGAACTAGATGAGCATACAGAGGTGGTACATCATGAATTTGCACCCAGATATCAATAGTGTGAAGCTGGACAGTTGAAGGTTTCGCCAAACCATCATAAGGCTTAATAATAATAGCATCTCCTCTCAAGTGCCAAGGCCCGTCTTGGATTACTCTTTCCCAATCTCCCAAGCATGAAAACTGGACCGTATACAAGTTCTCCTCTAGCGCCTTGAACTGTACCTCTTGGGCAAGATCCCATGCAGCTCTCATGTTCTTGAAAAACCAATATTGACTATATGTTTTGGCAGAGTGGACCTTCGCGAGCACAATCCAACGAGCCGCCTCTGGCGGCGCGGTCTCGTCATCGAAAACCACGTCGTCGAGATCCTCTTCCCGCAGGCCAAGTTCCTTCATCAGTGTCGCCACATCGTCTATCTCCAATCGCCCTGCCGTAGCAGACCCCGAAGCACCGTCCGATGCCATCTTCACTTGATCCCTAGCCCGAAAAAAACAATCGGGCCCTCTTCAGGAACCCTAAAGTCTCCCCCTCCCACGACCGCCCGGATCAGCGAGCGCCCAAAAGACGCCCCCTACCAAGGATCGATGGTCGTGGATTGCGGCGGAGGCAGGGAAACACAGGTCTCAACGGCGGCGACGTAGAATCGCCCCGAGAGGAAGGAGAAACCCTAACTTGAGGGGAAAAAATCATTTCGGGATAAGTGAAGGTTAAGCCTTCAAACACCACGGCAGGAGGCCTTTCAATGACCATAACGGGCATAGCATCCGAGGGGGCCCCTAGATCGACCACAGGCCCGAACATACGTCATGGGTCACGTGTCGCGTGGAACGAAGAAACACGAATCTGGCCGGCGAGAGCCCAGAGGCAAGCAGGCGCACAACACGGAGCTGCTTAGCCGCGCGGGAGCTATGTATCATCCGTATCATGACGTAATAGGTCTCGCCTACAGCTACGCGTGATTAATTTTGTGGTATTTTATCGATTTTTCCATTGTTTGCATTTTTGGTGGTTTTTTATTTTTCTTTTTTCTTTGGTTTCTTTGTTTCTTTCGTTGGGTTTCTTCAAAAAAAAATTACTTTTTTACCGCATATCTATTTTTACATACAGATTGTATATTTTTCTTATACATCAGTAACCATTTTTATACATGTTTAAGATTTTCAAATACACGATTGGCATTTTTTTCTAAATATTTTTCTGATGTCTACTTTGTCATATACATTTGTACATGTTTTATACTCCCTCCATTTCCTTATACAAGGCCACTATCAAAAATACATTTTGAATCAATACAAGGCCACCAACAATAATCAAGGCAAAAATTAATGATGTTTTTTCGTACTAGAAACTTTTTAATACTTACATGCATGTAGTCATAATGACACTCAACTACTTGTTTCCCATTCATTCGTTGCATGCATGTGGCGTATTAATGATCCCAGTTAACGAAAAGAAAAGGTTGACTTGCAAAGCAGTCATTAAATTTTATCTTGATATCTGTAATATGAGTTTGTGGCCTTGTATAAGGGAATGGAGGGAGTACATCTAACCCTTTTTTATATATGTTAAACATTTTTTAAATACATGATTAACCTTTTTTATAAATACATATTTTGAACATTTTTTAGTGAATATGTGTTCTTTTTTTTTGAAATACACATTGAAACATTTTTTGTGTGATACAAAACATTTAAAAAAATATGTGAACTTGTTTTTACATTGTATAAACATTTCTTTGAATTCACATATTTCTGAAATACTTGAGCATTCTTAAAATGTAATATGCATTTTTTTAAATTGTACAATTTTTTGAATTAATACATATTTCTTAAAATTGTATGTATTTTTCAAAAATATCATATACATATTTTAAAAATGCGTGAACATTTTTTAAATGTCACATAATATTCTTTTACTATTACAGACATTCTAAAAGTTGGGTGAATATTTTTTCAATACATGAACTTTTGTAACTATGTGATGAACACTTTTAAAATTAAGTAAATGATTTCTTTCATATTATATGTATAGTATTTTTAAATATTTTGACAAAAGTAAAAAGGGAAAAGCATGTGCATAGCTTTATCCTGATGAAACCACATGGCTATTTGCTTAGCTCATTAGGCCATCTACAACACTTGTACTTTGGCCTGGTATCAAATCCATGTCCGTTAGGTCCGATTTCCGGTCAAATCGAGTAAATTAGATACCGTGGATGACAAAGAAGTCCTTCGGCACCCCGGCCTTTTCTTCATATGCTATAGCCAATGTTTTTGTTGTTTTCTAACTAGGATAGCACCTGCTAGCGTTGGAAGTTGGAAGGAGAGACTCTAATGCGAACGCTAAAGAGAAAAACATTTTGTTTATTTTTCGTTAGCACCTATACAAGCGTTGAGCGTTGGAGATGACCTTGCTCCTTGTAAATGAGCTCGTCTTCCGTCTTGCTAAAGCTGAGATATAGCCGCGCTCGCTTGGGTGAGTGTGCATGCACATGACAAGCTCACGCAGCCCAAAAAATGTTGCAAGCGCCGGGACATCCGCTTCTTAGCAGCTATCTTTGCTTGAAATTACTACTTACAGGGTATCTTTTGCAAATCTCACTCCCATCTCCTATTGTGGTGACTAGTGGCTCACTTCATGTGTGACACTGTAATGTGTCTATCGATACCCGCTTCCAGGGGGTACCCGCTAACTTGTCGCTCCCATCTTAGGTATTGTTGTTTTTCTTGTAGGGTCATGACCACTGGCAAAGGAGTCAACTCGCTAGAGCGGTTCAGTTATGTTTTTTTTTTCCAGTTTTCACTCATGGACAAAGAAAAATTACAGAAAAAATAATATATATCATAAAAATGTTCTCCTCAAAATATAGTTTTTTTGATGAATTTAAAAGTATTTCAGAATTAATTTTTTGTGAATCAATGGAATATCACAAAATTAAAAAAAATGTTAATAAATTTTAAAAATGTTTGTGATTTTGAAAAAAAGGTTCATGAATTTTAAGAAGCTTTGTGAATGGAAAACATGTTCAATGTTTTTGAATTAACGTTCACAAATATGAAAAAATGACAAATAAAAAATTCACATAATTCAAAAAAGTGTTTTGTGAATACATAAATTTCTCATGAATTTGAATAAAGTTATAACAATTTAAATATTTTTCAATAATTTAGGAAAATATTTGTGAATATAAAAAGTATTAGTGATTTTAGAATATATTCACAAGTTCAAAACATATTCATGAATTCTGTTTAATCTTCCTGAGTTTAGAAAATTGTTTGCAAATTCAAAAATTGATCGTGAATTTAAGAAATACTTACAATTTTTAAAAAGGGAAAAGTGTGAAAAATTGAAAAAAAACAAAATAAAATACAAAAAAAGAAAATTTGGTTTGAAAATGTTCTAGAACATTCAAAATCATTGGGAAGAGGGAAACATTGGGCAATCCGAAAAATGAAGGGTGGGTGACTTTTTTAACAAATGAGTGAATTTTATTAGCTCAAAATGGAGCTTTAAGGAGATACAAACACAGTAAGCACACACCCAACTTCTACGTAGCTAGTGTGCACACATCCAACAAGAACACACACAAACATATAAAATCACAACGACATCTACTACTCCTATAAAAGCATGAGAGAACGGAGAACCAAATCATCTGCACCGTTTAATAAGAGTAATCGAACGATCCATAGCCCTCGTATGTTTAACACCAAACATGTTTTACTGTCAACCGAACTCCTCTGTTCATGAGAAAAAAAATTGTGCCCACTTATCCTGCCCGCTCCATGTCCATGATCGCTCACGATCTTTAAGCGGAACTCACACACGCACGTATTCCGTCCACCTCCTCCCCAACCTCTGTAGCGGAAGGTTAAAAAAAACCTCTGTAGCGGCAGGCTTCTTCTCCCCGGATTCCCTTCTTCCCTCCTGCTGCGCGGCGGCGATGCGGTCGAACTCGTCGGAGAGCTTCCTGACGCGCTTCCACCGCCGCTCCATGGCCTCCGCCCTGATGCATCCTCCGCGCCCAGCTGCCGCCTCGCGTTCCTCCGCGCCCGGCCGTCGCCGACGAGGCGGAGGAGCCAGGCGAAGGGGAAAGTCCCTCCAGGGTCGGCGCAGTAGGCGAGCGCAGCGTAGGCGTCGGCGGCGCTGATGAGGACGACCCCCGACCTTACCCATCCCGCCCGCGGAAGGCCTTGGGGAGGAAGACGCAGATGACACTGTCGAGGAGGATTGGGAGCAGGGAGCCCGTCTTGAGCCGCATTGCCGCATCCACGTCATGGCAGGTGCCTCCCTACCCGGGCGCTCTCCCCCGCTCCGGCGCCGCAATCCAGCCCGAATCAGCGCCTTCCTTCGTCGTGGATCTGCGGCCCCTTCATGCGCGTGGTGCGCCCGACGCGCCGCCTCCACACGCTGCACTGGTATGTGTCCGACAGGCCCATACGAAATTTTGAATTTATCTGTGTGATTGGTTCATAGTAATATTCTGCTTCGTCCATGTTGCAAAGATAGTTTATTGTATAGTTCTTCCCATGTTCAATACCGATGGCTGCTACTATCTCCTTTTTTGTTTTGTGGAAGGACCTCAGCAATTGAAAGTACACCCACAGATACAAGGCACCCCACACAGTGTGAATGATTTACTAAAGTTCTAAGCTATCCAAGGCGTTGGATTTTTTCTGTACATGGTTCAAAACGAAGAATGCACTGACATATAATTGCAAAACTTACATCACTGAATGATATAAGAAAAAACAGATATGCAATGCATAGGAACACTGATGTGGGTTTTAGATATGGAGTAAGCAGATCCCCTGAAAGAATCACTTAGGAACACTGATGTGGGTTTTAGATATGGAGTAAGCAGATCCTCTGAAAGAATCACTTTTCTGAACAATGCAATTTCCTCACATTATGCCAATAGAAGGAAGAGAGTTAAACACATCAACACATATCTTTTGGGAATATCGTTATGCTATGTCCAGTGATATACCATGTATACATATATAAAAGGTTAAAAGTGAAAATTGTCTAGCAAAAGAAACCATGCCGAGGAGCTACATAGATTTTGGCCAAATATATTTTCAAGAACTGAGTTGGAATACTAGGGAGAGTAGGCCCGGGACATTGGTCTTTACAGTTGATTTTCTTCATCAAATTTGGTAGCCCCAAGATGCACCAGGAGTAGGCACAAGGAGGCGGACGGGGGTAGTTAATTTACTATGTGTTAGTTGTTAAATATATGTCCAAATGTTGATACTCCTACTTGCACGTTGTATGATTTTTTTTGAAATGCTTTGTATGTTAAATGAACCATGGCGATGTTTTTGTTTAGTTGCCTCTGATGTACATGCTTTTATTTTCTCTTTTTCTCATAATTCCTAGATTTAGGAAAAGATATGGGTGAATGGTCTATAGGATTTAATAGCCCGTGCTCCCTTGCTGTCCATCTGCAACTCAAGTTCATGCTCTACTAGAGCGAGGCTGCGGTCATACGAGGACATTATCAAGAAGATCTTCGATAGGTGCAGCCAACTGATTGATGTTGGAGTGGATGGCTTGTAGGTCGAGTCATTCTCGGTTTTCTACTGCTATACCTCGCATCAAGAAGATCTTCGGTGGGTTTCATAATCGTAAGCTCAACTGTCATTATACAAATTGATTGCTATTACCATGCATGTGAATGTTTTGTTTGAAGTAAGTCAAACTCTGTTCGTCATGTGACGTTTCCAAATTGAATAAGTAGAAGTGCACATCTGATGTATATCTCGAATTAATGGTTTTAGGAATAATGAGTTATTTTTATGAACACGATGGGCAAACACATTTTCTTTATGTGTTGATCCAGAGAGAGGTTAACTTCCACTTTTACTGTCATTAACCTTTATTGCAATCCTGATAAGCACATGGTAAATTCTCTATTAAGTGTATATTTCTTGCATGTTATAAGCCCTCGGATCAATGCTGATGCTAAGTTTTTCTTTATTTGATGATGCGGAGAGAGGTTGACTTCCATTTTTACTGTCATTAACCTTTATTGCAATCCTGATAAGCAGATTGTGAATTCTTTACTAAGTGTATAGTTCTTGCATGTTATAAGCTCTCGGATCAATGCTGATGCTCAGTTTTCTTTATTTGATGATCCAGAGAGAGGTTAACTTCCATTTTTACTGTCATTAACCTTTATTGCAATCCTGATAAGCACATGGTGAATTCTGTACTAAGTGTATAGTTCTGTACTAAGTGGAAAGATTTGTAGTTTCCCTGGCATGTTTAGCATCTGTAGTTATTTCCCTTATTTAAATGTAGATGATTTTTTTAATCCAGATAAATCTATTCTCTGTTTCAACCGGGGGAATGTTCTAATCTAGCTCTGTTTTTGGCTATATTGTTGTTTCTAATAGCTATCTGTATGTGGGAAAATATCAGGTGATATGGGAGATTAGATCCTCTCGTCATGCGGGCTCCTGTGAGCCGTTGGATATGAGATTAAGAGGGATTGAAGGGAGAAAAGGGCGATTTGATATGCCTTTTTCGAAGCCGACGCTGGATATACCTTTAGAGCGGATGAAGATGATCCAGCTGCGTCATGTAATTTTTTGATACATCTGCATCATATGTGAATTTCTTATTAATTTCCGCATGGGTTAGTTTGCTGCAAAAGGTTGTATTTTGATTTGAACTATGAATTTTGTTTTTGGTTCATGCTGTGGGAACGACGATGGATGGATGTAAATCCTTTGGAAAATCAGACAACAGTTAGATATGAAGCATATCCATCTTATTACTACTTGACATGTAAAACTTGTGTACAAGAAAAATCTTTGGAAACTCAGGCGACAGTTAGCTATGAAGCATATCCATCTTATTACAACATGCTTACGGTTTACACCTACTGTACTTGTCCAACACAAGCACAAGCTCAAACTCACAACACAAGAACCTGAATCAAACACTTGTAAATCACCATCAGAAAAGAAAAAGAAAAAACAATAGCTGGTTCGAACGAGCAGGCCCAGCAGCCAACGACAGTTGCAGGTATTTCCTTGGGTACAGTTTCGATGCTTCACCAGGATACAAAGACGCATCAACATGCACTAGATATGTCATCTTTTCCAGGCCAGGCATATGATACAAAGACGCATCAGCATGCACTAGATATGCCATCTTTGCCAGGCACGCATATGCACGTGAATTTCACGTGCATGCTTACTAGTTTAGAAAAGTAAAACATGATCAAAGTTATGCCTTGGTGGAGTAAAAAAGCAAAAAAGTATTGAAGCGATCGATACAATGATCAATAATTCACATCAACAACCTCACTAATACAACAAGAATGATTCTCTAACAACAACTCCTTCAGGTACGAGACAGTGCTCAAGCGTTGCCGTCGTCGGATCCAACCACCGAAGGCCATTTAATGGGTGAAGAACAAGTCCAAGCAAAAATTAGCAATGTGTTCAATAAGGTTACCACATACGAAACATCGCTATTTCCAAATATAACCAATAAGGGCTGGACCTCGGATCTCCACATCGGAGCTCGAGGCCGATGCTTGAGAAGCACCACCAATCGAAGTCATCAAGTATTTTTGCAACAACTTTTCACGATCCCAGTAGCTACACATGCGCAACATGGTCTTGATGTGGGATGCCACACAACTGAAGACCATGTTCACGCAAGCAGGAAGTCGGGCCGTGACAAGAGGCGGTTCGCAACCAAGAGCTTCGAATAGGGAAGGTCCTCATCGCACGTTACAATCGTGATTAGGACACACACGTGACACAACAAGCACACACATTCACATGAAACAACAGACACAAACACGTGACAACACTCCCACAAGTTCGAAGCACCATTTTTTACAGTATATTGAGAAGATTAGAAGGAACTATTGAGATGTATACGTATTTGTCTACAACTATCAAAATAGAATATGTACAACACGAAAATATGTGATACAGAGAGATGAAGCTACTGGTAAAAAAAAAAATCAAACGATCGAACATGCAATGAATTTATAAAAATTCATCCAAAATAACTCCAAAAATAAACACAAAATTGAACATTTATAGTCCAAGAAATCACAAACCAATCGCCAGAATGTAACCACAACATTGATGTACATCTTTTTTGTGTACAACTTATCTCCATTCAAAGAACAGTTGTGTAGATTAGAAGAGACTAGTGAACTAGATTAGGAGTGACGGAGATTAGAAGGCTGACATGCAGATTATTACACTGGTCACATTTAAATCTACTACTCTATGATTTGTGAAACAAAAAACATGCAACACAAAAGCCGTGTCAAACAGGGAGGTTAAGCTACCCCTCAATGGAAATTTTAAATGGTTAAACCTGTGCCACATTTTTTTGGAATTCATCCAAAAAGGCTCCAAGTATATGCTCCTGGATTTTAAAATGTGTTTTAAAAATATTTTGAAATGTCACAAAATTCTGCAAAATGATTCTCGCGTACATCTCGACATTCTACGTGCATCAAACTCGTTTCGTGAAAAACCGACAACTTTTGTGTCACGTGCAAGAAAGACAAAAATTAGTGTTAAAAAGGCTGTTCATGAGACATTTTACACAAGGCGTATAAAATGTTAGTTTTTCATGAAACTTGACCTGCACACATACAATGTTGAGTTGTGCGTGCCAAATTTGTGTTCGGAATTTGTTGAAATTTTGAAATATATATTTTTGATGGCAGGAGCATATGCTCCCATGGGTCAAAATGAACTTCTGAAAAAATTGACACACAGAGTGAACGAAACTACATCCGATAGCCTAAATGAAATCATAACATCGCAGTACATCTTTTTCGTGTACAATTTATATCGAATCGAAGCATTGTTGTGTGGAAGCGATGAAGGAGTTGATTCGAGAAAAATACATGCAAACCACCACACCCACTTACTGCCAGAGCCACCCATGTGCGCTCGAGCGCACCACTCGAGCGTGGCTTGCTCGACTGGCCGATTCGGCCGTTCGTCCACAGTAGGCCCAGATGTGCTATGAGAACCATTCCGTGCAGGCTCAATAATGTTTGCATGAAATCAAATGGTCTAGGACCGAATAAAGGGTTCTCCTATTCAGCGGGTAGGGCGCGCGTACCCCCGCAGCTCCCTCACGCGAACAGTGGGCCAGCCAAAATAACTCAAGTACGGTTTTAGGAAGAGTTCTAGAACCTTCCCAAACCATTTTTGTTATTTCTTTTGGCCTTTTTCTTCTTTTCTTTTTATTTTTATTTTATTCATTTTAAGTTTTTTCTTTCCAAATTTCACGAATATTTTCTGAAAATCCGGGAACATATTTTTTCAAGACGGTGATTTTTTAAAATTGAAATATTTCTTCAAATCAGGGTGAACAGTTTTTGAATTAAAGTTTTGTTCATCAATTACAAAAAATGTTCATCGTTTCTTGAAATTATGAAAAATTTTATGAATTCATGAATTTTTTCCTAAATCTGAATATATTTTGAATTCATGAACATTTTTTTAAGTTGCATACATTTTTTGGAAGTCGTGGACAAGGTTTTTGAGGCGAGTGTTTTTTGAAATTCCGAAACTTTTTGTTTCCGACATACATTTTATTTGGCATTCGTGAATATTTTTTTAATTTGCAAATTTTTTTATGAATTTTGTGAACAAATTTTTAAAAAATGCGAATAATATTTTTTACATTTGTCGAACATTTTGAATTTTTTGCACAATTTTTTATAAATATTGATGATTTTGTTTTGAATTTTTGAACTAATACACGAACATTTGTTTTGAAATCACGAACAAATTTTTAATTGGCATTTTTTTTTCAAATTGATGAAAGTTTTATATAATGCAGGATCATTTTTTCAATACGCAAATATTTGTTTTTTCAAAATCATGAACAGTTTTTAAACCACAAACATTTTATGATTTCTGGAACATTTTTTCTTCAATTATCTTTTTTGAAATTTGGAACTATTTTAATTCCTAATTATTTTATAGAAGAGAAAAAACAGAAAAATGGAAATAAAAAAACTGGGCGTCCAGCCCCCAAATAAACTGCACCCAACGTGTCTGGTTGAAGGTTATGCAGGTAGGCAAACGCTACATCCAGACATTGGACGGTCCATCTCTCTCTCTGTGTGTCTGAGGGTAGACGGTCCATCTCTCGAAAGCTGCAAGACATGCAACGAGAGTACAACTCAACCAAACTGGCAACGTTGAAACCGAAAGACAAACCAATGGGTGAAACAAGCAGCAGATCCTTAGAGGAACGGCAGATTTGGGTCCCAGCCGCCACCTACGGTCGGCCCCAGGACGTCTATTTCAAACTGTTTAAAAATAAATTTGACATAAATTTGGCAAGCATGACATAAACTTTGGCGATTTAAAGCAGTTTTTACATAGCAAACTTAAAATTCACTTTAAAAAAACAAGGCCGCGACTACAGGCCGAAGAACTCGTTGAACACGGCGTAGTCGCCGTCGCCGCCGCCGTCGCCGTCGTCGCCGTCGTCGCCGCCGTGCCGCCATCGTCGTCGTCCTTCTCCTCCTTTTCAAGCGGACGCCACTGCTGGACCCCTACCTGGGGTCGCCCTGGCGGACCGGCGGCGGCGGCGCGTCGTCGTCGCTGTCGTCGAGAACGACGACACGTTGCCGCCCTCGAGGTGCTGGAGGACGGCGTGGAGCATGCAGCCGGGGGCGCCCCACCACAGGCGGCGACCGTCGCTGTTCTTGGTGCCCCGCATCAGAGAAGCGTTGTTGGTGCCGCGCCGCCTGCCGGCGTCCGAAGTACGCCGCCCATGCTTCGTGGTTGCGGGCGGCGTACTCCGGGAGGGCCAGCTGCTTCTCCATCAGCGACGCCCGCACGCGCTCGACCTCATCGTTGAAGTAGTCGGGGCGCGTCACGTCGGGCAACGGGGGTATGGGCACGCCCTCGGCGCTGAGCCTCCATCGCCCTGCCACGCGCATGTCGGGAGGCGTCGAGACATTGGCTTCGAACAGGAGGTGGATTTCCCACTTGTGCAGCGAGCGGTGGCTGAAGCCATTGGCTGCCGCCCCATCGCCGGAGAACCTCTCGCCCATCATCTGCGGCGCTTTGAACGGGAGGAGAGAGATGAAAGAGTTCGTCGGCGGCGGCTGTGAACGGGGAGAGAGGGACTACGGGCGGGTGCGTCCTCCAACGAGGGAGGTGCTGTTTTATATAGTGGCGGGAGGGGGGAGGGGGGCGGCAGCATTGTGTGTACGTGTGGCGCGATGAGGCGCGTTGCCGCACCACGCCGGCCCGTGAGGAATCAATGGAAGCCTGACCGGCGGCAGCCTTGGCATTGATTCCCCGCGGGAAACCGAGGCGTTGCGAGGACGACGATGCGGGGGCCGCTGACTCGGCACACCCGCTGTTCTTTCGCGCCAAAATCAATTGCTCCGGCACGCCGGGTTCGACCTGAGTCCGCCGACGCCAATTTCGGGCCGAACCATCGAAAAACAGGCTCCTAAGTATGCAACTGGGCCTGTTTTCGAGCGCTGGCGCAAACAAATCGTCTTGAGATACCTGTTGGGGGCGCCGTTGCACTTACCGATAGATCAGTCGAAAGGAATTGTGCAGCAGTACAACCAATTAATTTCTCTGCGTGCGGTAGCCGGTGTCGCGGTTAGACGCCAGTGTTGGCATGCGGGAGGGGAGGGACGGGAGGAAAAGAAGGAACCGGCGACATGCATGAGTCGGGCCGCCGTACTCGGCTGTCCCTGTAGACTAGCCACAATGGTGAGTAACATACACTAGTAACATATACATATCCCTAGACTATGTTACTACCTCAATAGTGGGTAGTAACATAAGGCTGGTCATAGTGGGAGTAACTTAGCAAGTAACATAGCGCATTTCAAGACAGGTTTGCTTATGTGGCATAGAGTTAATGAGGAAAGAGATGTTTAGAGTAACATAATATGTTACTGTAACATAACGCAACCCAAAGCAAAATGAGTCTATAATGTAATAAATGCTATCATCTATGATACTACTTGTATGTTACTTTACATTATGAAGGTAGTAACAAAGACTAGTGTCATATGCATGACACTAGTCTAAGTTACTTCCCACTATGACTAGCCTAAGTGTGGTAACATGCAAAGCTTCCTTTATTAGGTTATAGACTCATATTGTATTAGGATATGTGATGTTACAGTAACTAGTTAAGTTACTAGTACTACATCTCTCCTTATTAATGTGACGCCCGGGTAATTATGCTACAGTAATCCCCACTAATGTTGCCACGTCACCTCGGTTACTGTGGATAAACTCGCGTTAGTTCGAAACCGGTTCGAATTCAAAATCAAAACAAAAGCAAAGATAAAAGGTTTCAAAACAAAGGCTAAAAATGTTCGGGGGTTGTCTAAAATAGCTAACCTAATTATGGTGGGGTGCACTAATTTTGGTAAAATGCTTTGGCATTTTAAGTAAACTAAAAACAGAAAAGAGAAATAATAAAAGAAAAAGGAAAGACAAAAAAAGGGGGGAAGGGAAAACCCCTGGCCCATTCCCCCTCCCCACTTGGCCCCTTCCCCCCCTGGCCCATTCCCCCCTGGCCCGGCCCAGCGCCGGTCGCTTATCCCCTCACCCCCCGCGGCAAACCCTAGCCGCCCCACACTTCCCCCCCCACGCGCCCCGACCCACGCTCCCCTGTTCCCTCGCCCGATCCAGATCGGGGCG
>NC_041383.1:655456054-655480086 GCF_002162155.2 Triticum dicoccoides | reverse complement strand
TTAATTAATTAATTAATTAAGTATTTAATTAATCTAATTAATTCTGTTTAATTAACCCTAACCACTAATTAACCTAATTAACTAAGGTTAATTAACTTTGATTAGGCTAATTAAGTTAATAGAGTATGACGAACGGGACCCACATGTCAGGGTTGACTCAGTCAACCCCTGTTGACTGCTGACGTCAGCATGACATCATGCTGACGTCATTAATACATTTTTTCGAATTAATTAAATAAATAATTAAATTTCAGAAATTAATAAAATCTTTAGAAAATCATATCTTTTAATCCGTAACTCGGATTAAAATGTTTTCAACATGAAAGTTGCTCAGAACGACGAGACGAATCCGGATACGCGATCCGTTCGTCCGCCACACACCCCTAACCTATCGAACCCGCAACTTTCCCTCTCCGGCTCCTCGGCCCGAAAACACGAAACACCGGGAATACTTTCCCGGGGGTTTTCCCCCCTTCACCGGTATCACCTACTACCGCGTTAGGGCACACCGAACACCGCGTATTGCCTTGATATATTTTGTGGTGCTTTCTCTGCTCTGTATTCATTATTTCTTCCCCCTCTTCTCTCCGGTAGACTACGAGACCGACGCTGCTGCTGACCAGTTCGACTACGGAGTTGACGACCTCTCTCTCTTGCCAGAGCAACCAGGCAAGCCCCCCCCCTTGATCACCAGATATCGCCTACTCTTCTCTATACTGCTTGCATTAGAGTAGTGTAGCATGTTACTGCTTTCCGTTAATCCTATTCTGATGCATAGCTTGTCATTGCTGCTACAGTCATTGATACCTTACCCGCAATCCTAAATGCTTAGTATAGGATGCTAGTGTTCCATCAGTGGCCCTACACTCTTGTCTGTCTGCCATGCTATACTACTGGGCTGTGATCACTTCGGGAGGTGATCACGGGCATATACTATATACTTGACACTGTTACATTACCTGTGATACTGTTCGGAGTTGGGGGCTGAAGGGGCAGGTGGCTCCATCCCGGTAGAGGTGGGCCTGGGTTCCCGACGGCCCCCGACTGTTACTTTGTGGCGGAGCGGCAGGGCAGGTTGAGACCACCTAGGAGACAGGTGGGCCTGGCCCTGTTCGGCATTCGCGGATACTTAACACGCTTAACGAGATCTTGGTATTTGATCTGAGTCTGGCTACGAGCCTATACGCACTAACCATCTACGCGGGAGTAGTTATGGGTATCCCGACGTCGTGGTATCAGCCGAAGCACTTCGTGACGTCAGCGACTGAGCGGCGCGCGCCGGGTTGGACTGCGTTAACGCAACTTCCTTTGTAATGGAGGTTGCTAGGTCTGCTCACCGGCCGCGTACGCAACGTGCAGGTGTGCTCAGGGCGATGGGCCCAGACCCCTGCGCGCTTAGGTTTAGACCGGCGTGCTGGCCTCTCCGTTGAGCCTAGGTGGGGCTGCGACGTGTTGATCTTCCGAGGCCGGGCATGACCCAGGAAAGTGTGTCCGGCCAAATGGGATCAAGCGTGTTGGGTTATGTGGTGCACCCCTGCAGGGAAGTTAATCTATTCGAATAGCCGTGATCTTCGGTAACAGGACGACTTGGAGTTGTACCTTGACCTTATGACAACTAGAACCGGATACTTAATAAAACACACCCTTCCAAGTTCCACAGACAACCCGGTGATCGCTTTTCCACAGGGCGACGAGGGGAGGATCACCGGGTAGGATTATGCTATGCGTTGCTACTGGAGATGCTACTGGAGATGCTACTTGGAGATGCTACTTGGAGATGCTACTTGGGGATGCTACTTGGAGGACTTCAATCTATTCTCTTCTACATGCTGCAAGACGGAGGCTGCCAGAAGCGTAGTCTTCGATAGGACTAGCTATCCCCCTCTTATTCTGGCATTCTGCAGTTCAGTCCACCGATATGGCCTCCTTACACATATATCATGCATATGTAGTGTAGTTCCTTGCTTGCGAGTACTTTGGATGAGTACTCACGGTTGCTTTCTCCCCATTTTTTTCCCCTTTCCTTTCTTTCTGGTTGTCGCAACCAGATGCTGGAGTCCAGGAGCCAGACGCCACCGTCGACGACGACCCCTACTACACCGGAGGTGCCTACTACTACGTGCAGCCCGCTGACGATGACCTGGAGTAGTTAGGAGGATCCCAGGCAGGAGGCCTGCGCCTCTTTCGATCTGTATCCCAGTTTGTGCTAGCCATCTTATGGCAACTTGTTTAACTTATGTCTGTACTCAGATATTGTTGCTTCCGCTGACTCGTCTATGATCGAGCACTTGTATTCGAGCCCTCGAGGCCCCTGGCTTGTATTATGATGCTTGTATGACTTATTTTTATTTGTAGAGTTGTGTTGTGATATCTTCCCGTGAGTCCCTGATCTTAATCGTACACATTTGCGTGCATGATTAGTGTACGGTCAAATCGGGGGCGTCACAATTAACTCACTGCCACATAAGCAAATTTGCTGAGTTGGACTCGATGTTATTACCGAAGTTACTCCCACTGTGGCTAGTCGTAGCCTGCACACTAAGGTTCGCGTGGTCCTTCACACGTGGCGCCGCCGTACTCAGGTACAGTGTAGTAGTTCGATGTCCCTGTAGCCTGCACACTAAGGTTCGACTGACGTGTCGGTGTCGTAGAGGCGAATTGGATCCATCTGCCACACGGGGTCCTGGAAAGCGAATTCTTCCCATGTCACGTGGTGGTTATCTCGAGCTCCATCGGCTTCACTCCCATCGATCAGCTGGTACTTGCTTCGTATGTGGATCGGTGCTTTCTAGGTTACCAATTCTCGTCGAGAATCAAGAGCCAATACTGTAAAGAAAATCGTATCAGCATTTTGGGATTTTGGGCTTCAAACTCTGGCATGCCCTACCCAAAAGTTAATACACTGAATGTGTCAGGTCAAGTCTCTACAACAGAAAACAGAAAATTATTTCCGATTCCAGATTACTCTTCTAAGAGCAGCTCTAATGCGCCGACTCATTTCGTTCGTGTGTGTCTGTTTGAATCAAAACGGGTAGAAAAGTCGGCCCAACACGCCAACCCAAACAGACGCACGTCGCTTTTCGTCCGCCGGGCGACCCATTCCTGGCCTAAATTTGGGTCCCATTTGCATCGGCGCGGAGACGAGGCGGACGCGCGCGACGCCTGCCCGCCAGCCGGTGGCACATAGGCCATTCTCTTCCTCCCCAGCGACAACAAGCCCAGCCCGCCCCACCCCGTCGCCATCGCCACCCAGTTCTAGGGCCCTTGCCAGCAGTCCGCACCCACACGCTTCCCACTCACATCGCCACCTTCCAACATTGCCGCCACCACCGCCTCTCGCCGCCGGGCCGCCGTTGCTCCCCCCTCATGTCGCCTCGAGGACGAAGTCGCCCCCCGCCAGCTCCTTCGTTTGTCCCTGGCCAGCTCCTTCGTCAGACGCCTCCACGCTCGTCGGACGCAGCCAGGCCAGCTACCTGGTCTAGGGGAGGCACACGTCTTTTCGCCGGCAAGCTTCTTCGACGATGCCCGCAAGCAGTTCGACAGTTTGCCCCCAAGGTACAAATGGACTCCACCGACGAGTTCTTTTTCCACAATTTCCTCTGCGACTCCGATAATTCCTCATCCAATGATGAGGAGATGGTGGCTGCTGTGTTGGTCGTCCATGACCACCTTAGTAGGCAGCTGCCATTGTTTCAGGGCTCGATCCCGGGGCACACTCCGGCGTTGAATTGCAACCGAGAGAGCGACCATTTCCTTCTTTGCAAGGACTACTTTGAGACACCCAACGCCCTCTTCAAACATCACCAATTCTGGCGCCGTTTCCGTATGGCTGGTCATGTTTTCAACCGTATTCGGGAGGGGTGATCGGATACGATAAGTATTTCAAGTGCAAGGAGGATGTCTTGGAAAGATTTGCTCAGAAATGCACTGCAACTATCCGGATGCTTGCATACGAAGTGCCGGGTGATCTCATTGATCAGTACGTCCGTATGAGCGAGTCTACGTGCCTAGACTCCATGTACAACTTCTGCAAGGCTGTAATTGCAATGTTTGACCGTGAGTACCTAGCTGACGATATCTATCTTCAGTGAAGTACTATTGTGAAGACAATCTCCAGCCCCTGTTGGTGATAAGGGGAGGAGATTTGCACAAGAGGAAGAGAGTGCTAGTAAGGATGTGGAGCGTGCCTTTGGTGTTCTGCAATCTCGACGGTGCATCGTTCGGTATCCTGCTAGAACGCGGAGCACCAAAAAGTTGTGGCAGGTGATGACTAATTGTGTGATCACGCATAATATGGTCGTAGAGAATGACCATCCGGAACGTATCTACGATCAAGGGTTTCAGTTCGAGGGTGACAATGTTGTGCCTGAGCATGAAGGAGCGGCAATGTTTGCATAGTTCACCCTATTTCACCATCAAATGCGTGATTGGAAAACTCACATTCATCTGCAAAATGATTTGGTTGAGTATATGTAGACTCATGTTGGCAACCAATAGATAAATTTTTTTAAATGTATTTGAGACAATTTATTTTTTATTTGAATTGTAAACTATGATATATTTATTTGGCTTATGAACTATGCTATATTTGTTTGTTTGTAAAACTATGTAGAATATGTGTATTTTGTTTGAAAAACGACGGCAAATCGGCCACGCGGGTGAAAATGGGTCTACGCGTTGGGCGTACTGCCGACTCAAATCAAAAATAAGATAGATGAGGAACAAACAACCGCCGAAAACAAACAAAAGACGAACAAGGCGCGCGTCCGTTTGTGTCATCGGAGTTCCTCTAATTTCTTCCGCACCGTGCCACGGCGGTTTGTTGTGGCCAGTGAAAAGCTTTTCTGCTGCAAAGCTACTGGTCGCCCATGCAAAACCATCCCATGCATGTTCCTGTTATGAAAGCAGTTGACAATGGCAGAAACACCATAAATGTCCCACAGGTGGTACGTTAGCATATAGGGTACTCCTGCCTACGCCCTACTCTCTCCTTTCCGGTTTATTCGGCTTATTTCAAAATTTTAGTTTTTCCATTTTATAAGGTTCAATTTGGTTGTTTTCCATCACATGTTCAGATTCCAAGGTGCATTAAATCATTGCATGCAAGTATTGAGAGAAAATTGACCAATGCATGTACTTTATGCATGCATGCATTGCAATTAATGCATTGATAAACATAATTTTTTGAGAAAAACAAGAGCTTTAATTAAGTGCTTTTGCAAACTACAAAAAATATTCCACCACTCACCATCTATTTTGAATGATGAGATTTTTGAATTGAGCCTTTTAAACCAGAAAGGAGGGAGTATCTAGGATGCTTGTCCTTGTCAGCTGTGATTTCGACTACTGAAGTTCAGTACCCCCTCGGCGTCTAGTAAAAATTAGAAATTTCAAGTACTCCCTCCATTCCATTTTATCATTTTATAGTGCGTATGCTTTTTTTCACCTAGATTCCAAAATGTACCGCGTATATGCAGCAAATTGCTCATTCGGAGAAGAGTTACCCCTACTAAAATTACAGGACATGCAGCAGCACTAGACACACGAGTAAAGACAAACTATGCATGCAGAACTATTTTGGTTTAAATTGCAGCTCCAGCTCACTCATTGGTATGTGGGCTTGAATCAATGCGCACTATATTAAGCAATGGAGGGAGTATTAGTTAAGAGTAACTCCAACGGGCTGATCCAAACAGACGGCGCATTTGTCCGTTTTTTGTCTGTTTGGGTCGGCCGCCCGCCTTGCGTCCGCCCAGTTTTGCATTTGGGTCGGCAGTGCGCCCAACGCGCCGACCTATTTCATGTCCGCATTTAAATTTAAAAAAAAGACACGGGGGCGATCATGCCAGTGGCCATGTCTCATGCCGGCACCATGTTAACACCGGCATACAATGCCGGCTTCAGAAAATGTCACCACAGTTCATGCTGGCGCACTCGCTAGCCGGCCGACACACATGCCAGCACACAAAAAAGGGTGGGACTTGAGTTCGACCACGCCATCGCGGCTCCCGTGATCATGCCGACATACAAAAAAGATGACGCTCGCCGTCATAGATCACTCGTCGTCGAACTTGAGCATGTCGGCATGCATCTTCTCGAACCACGACCTCTTCCTTGGCGACACGGTGTTGAGATCCACCTTCATGATCTCCACCCCGGTCATCATGCTCGCGAGAGCCACTTCTTTCGCCTTGGTCTTAGCGTTGGCAGCCTCGATCTCTAGCATCTTGGCTTGCTTCTCCGCCTCTAACTCGAACATCTTGGTTTGCTTCTCGGTGTCCAGGTCAAGCCTCCTCCTTTGGATCTCCATGAAAGCGTCCATTTGCTCTGCCTTGAAGCGTCGGCGCTCCTTCTTCCTTGAGTCCTTGTTGATCATGCCGTCCACGCTTGCGATCAAAGCGTTGGTGGCCGCATCTCGCTTGTCCTCCTTCTTGGAGTTGTTCTTCCCCCGCGGCTATGCCAGCTCGCCCTCCGCAACATCCTCCACGACTTTCTTCCTCTCACACGACTTGATAGCGGCATATTGCGCCTCGAACTTCTCCTCGTCCTTGATGACCCGATAGCAATGGGAGAGGTTGAATCACTTGCCATTGTGTTGCACCTTGAATGCCTCCAAAGCTTGAAATGCCTACAAAATATTTCCATGCAAGCATATGGGCAAGTGATATGCAAATGAACACGCAAAGGATGAACTTGATGACACAAAAGAGGGCGGCTTGCTAGCATACCATGTCTTGCATGCAGATGCCGCTCATGGGGCGGGCCTTGACGCTCTCAAGAGTGGGGCAAAACTTGTTGCACTCTTGTTGGATCACCTTTCTCCGCTTGGAAATGGAGACCCACCCGCACGTGCTCACAAATTGGTACGACGAAAACTTCTTGCGCTCATGAAACTCTTGGTGGACATGAATCCAAAAGGTTGAATGCTTTTGCTCGGCGCCCATCTTGGGGTCTTGTCCAATGTCTCACCAACACTCGCAAAGAAGCTTGTCCTCAGCCACCGTGTACGCCTTTGTACGCTTGCTCTTGCGCTTCGGCTTAGGACCGGTGGCTTGGTTGGCGAGCTCGTCCTCGAACAAGGGCTCCACGTCGACGTCGCACTCGTCCTCTTCCTCTTGCCCGTAGTCGTCCGGGAACTCGTGGTCGAGGGGGAAGCCGTCCAGGTCGATGCTGACCTGATCACGCATGAAGGCCGCCTGGTCGGGATCATAGCCAGCGGCCGGCGTGAACGCCCCTCGGCCGTCCTGGCTTTGTGTCTCGTCGGGATCGTAGCCAGTGGCCGGCACACCGCCCTCGAAGATGAGGTTCTGCATGTAGTCCTCATCGGCGGCGGACGACATTTCGTCGAACAGGTTACGGGCGTCCGGGAGCACGCTGGCCGGCGTCTGCCGCGCGCGTTTCCTCCTGCCACCGGAAGACGATCCACTGGCCACCGGGGTGAAGTTGAGGTCGATGGGCGCGGGCGCGGGCGTGGAAGGCGTGATCACGCTCACTTCGGGCGAGCACTCCCCGGAGAGGCGGGAGGCCTATGGGTAGACGTGGAAGCCGGGGATCGGTTTGCAAACCGACGCGCGGGGCGAGTCGGGCAGCACCATCCTCGGAAACACCGACGAGCCGGTGCTGGCCGTGGCGACGGCGGCTTGGACGAGGCCGTGCTGGCTAGGGTTTAACCCTAGCATGTAGAGTGCCTCCCTCGTTGCCGTTGCGACGCGGGCGTTGGTGGCCTCCTGCTGCGCGGCGGTGATGATGGTGGCCTAAGCGGCGGCCTCATCCCTCGCGTCCGCGGCGTGCCTCCGACCCTTCCTCTTGGCCGACTCGCATGCCCGCTGTTCGGTCGTCAACGCCTTCTTTGGCTTGGTCGTCGCGGCCGTCTTATGTGGGGCACTGATGTCTACTACACAACCTTCTTCTTGTAGACGTTGTTGGGCCTGCAAGTGCACAAGTTTGTAGGACAGTAGCAAATTTCCCTCAAGTGGATGACCTAAGGTTTATCAATCCGTAGGAGGCGTAGGATGAAGATGGTCTCTCTCAAACAACTCTGCAACCAAATAACAAAGAATCTCTTGTGTCCCCAACACACCCAATACAATGGTAAATTATATAGGTGCACTAGTTCGGCGAAGAGATGAAGATACAAGTGAAAATAGATAGTAGAAATAGGTAATTGTAATCTGAAATAATAAAGACAGCAAGGTAACAAGCGGTAAAAGTGAGCGTAAACGGTATTGCAATGATATGAAACAAGGCCTAGGGTTCATACTTTCACTAGTGCAAGTTCTCTCAACAATAATAACATAGATAGATCAAATAACAAGCCCTCAACATGCAACAAAGAGTCACTCCAAAGATACTAATAGCAAAGAACAAACGTAGAGATTATTGTAGGGTACGAAACCACCTCAAAGTTATCCTTTCTGTTCTATCTATTCAAGAGTTCATAGTAAAATAATATAAAGCTATTCTTTCCGCTCAATCCATCATAGAGTTCATACTAGAATAACACCTTAAGACACAAATCAACCAAAACCATAATGTCACCTAGATACTCCATTGTCACCTCAAGTATCCGTGGGCATGATTATACGATATGCGTCACACAATCTCAGATTCATCCAACCAACATAAAAGTACTTCAAAGAGTGCCCCAAAGCTACTACCGGAGAGTCAAGAACGTGTGCCAACCCCTATGCATAGGTTCATGGGTGGAACCCGCAAGTTGGTCACCAAAACATACATCAAGTGGCACATGATATCCCATTGTCACCACAGATAATCACGGCAAGACATACATCAAGTGTTCTCATAAAGACTCAATCCGATAAGATAACTTCAAAGGGGAAACTCAATTCATCACAAGAGAGTAGAGGGGGAGAAACATCATAAGATCCAACTACAATAGCAAAGCTCGGGATACATCAAGATCGTGCCATAGAAGGAACACGAGAGAGAACACGAGAGAGAGAGATCAAACACATAGCTACTGGTACATACCCTCAGCCCCGAGGGTGAACTACTCCCTCCTCGTCATGGATAGCGCCGGAATGATGAAGATGGCCTCCGGTGATGGGATCCCCCTCCGGCAGGGTGCCAGAACAGGGTCCCGATTGATTTTTGGTGGCTACAGAGGCTTGCGACGGCAGAACTCCTGATCTAGGTTCTGTTCTGGAAGTTTTTGGGTACGTAGGTATATATGGGTGCAGGAAGTACGTCGGTGGAGCTACGGGGGTCCCACGAGGCAGGGGGGCGCGCCCAGGGGGGTGGGGCGCCCCCCACCCTCGTGAGCACCTCCCTTGGCTCCTGACGTGGGGTCCAAGTCCATCCGGTTGGTTTCCTTCCAAAATTAACTTCTCCAGTTGATTTCGTTCCGTTTTGACTCCGTCTGATATTCCTTTTCCTCGAAACACTGAAATAGGCATAAAACAGCAAATCTGGGCTGGGCCTCCGGTTAATAGGTTAGTCCCAAAAATAATATAAAAGTGGATAATAAAGCCCAATATTGCCAAAAATAGTAGATAAAGTAGCATGGAGCAATAAAAAATTATAGATATGTTGGAGACGCATCAAGCATCCCCAAGCTTAATTCCTACTCGTCCCCGAGTAGGTAAATGATAAAAAAGATTTTTTGATGCAGAGTGATACTTTGGCATAATTTTAATTTAAATCTTCTTAATTGTGACATGAATATTCAGATCCGAAAGATTCAAGACAAAAGTTCATATTAACATAAAAGTAATAATACTTCAAGCATACTAATCAAAGCAATCATGTCTTCTCAAAATAGCATGGTTAAAGAAAGTTATCCCTACAAAATCATATAGTCTGGCTATGCTCTATCTTCATCACACAAAGTATTTAATCATGCACAACCCCGATTACGAGCCAAGCAATTGTTTCATACTTTAGTAATCTCAAACTTTTTCAACTTTCACGCAATACATGAGCGTGAGCCATGGACATAGCACTATAGGTGGAATAGAATAGTGGTTGTGGAGAAGACAAAAAGGAGAAGATAGTCTCACATCAACTAGGCGTATCAATGGGCTATGGAGATGCCCATTAATAGATATCAATGTGAGTGAGTAGGGATTGCCATGCAACGGATGCACTAGAGCTATAAGTATATGAAAGCTCAACAAAAGAAACTAAGTGGGTGTGCATCCAACTTGCTTTCTCACGAAGACCTAGGGCACTTTTGAGGAAGTCCATCATTGGAATATACAAGCCAAGTTCTATAATGAAAAATTCCCACTAGTATATGAAAGTGACAACATATGAGACTCTCTATCATGAAGATCATGGTGCTACTTTGAAGCACAAGTGCGGAAAAAGGATAGTAGCATTGTCCCTTCTCTCTTTTTCTCTCATTTTTTTATTTTGTTTGGTGGGCTTCTTTGGCCTCTCTTTTTTATTTTTTTTATTTGGGCTTCTTTGGCCTCTTTTATTTTTCATAAAGTCCGGAGTCTCATCCCGACTTGTGGGGAAATCATAGTCTCCATCATCCTTTTCTCACTGGGACAATGCTCTAATAATGATGATCATCACACTTTTATTTTTCTTACAACTCAACAATTACAACTCGATACTTAGAACAAGATATGACTCTATATGAATTCCTCCGGCGGTGTACCGGGATATGCAATGAATCAAGAGTGACATGTATGAAAGAATTATGAATGGTGGCTTTGCCACAAATACAATGTCAACTACATGTTCATGCAAAAAGCAATATGACAAAAGTAATGTGTGTCATATGAACGGAACGGTGGAGAGTTGTATGGCAATATATCTCGGAATGGCTATGGAAATGCCATGATAGGTAGGTATGGTGGATGTTTTGAGGAAGGTATATGGTGTGTGTATGATACCGGCGAAAAGTGCGCGGTATTTAGAGAGGCTAACAATGGTAGAAGGGTGAGAGTGCGTATAATCCATGGACTCAACATTAATCAAAAGAACTCATGCACTTGTTGCAAAAATTTAGAAGTCATCAAAAACCAAAGCACTAAACGCATACTCCTAGGGGGATAGATTGGTAGGAAAAGACCATCGCTCGTCCCCGACTGCCACTCATAAAGAAGACAATCAATAAATAAAATTGTGCCCCGACTTCATCACGAAGCGGTTCACCATACGTGCATGCTACGGGAATCATAAACTTCAACACAAGCATTCTTTAAATTCATAATCACCCCAACTAGCATTGCTTTGATATTATCACCTCCATATCTCAAAACAATTATCAAGCATCAAACTTATCTTAGTATTCAACACACTCATAATAAAGTTTCACAAATCTTGAATACCAAGTATATTAACATTAAGCAAATTACCATGCTATTTAATACTCTCAAAATAATCTAAGTGAAGCATGAGAGTTCAATAGTTTCTTTAAAACAAATCCACCACCATGCTCTAAAAGATCTAAGTGAAGCACTAGAGCAAAAATTATCACACTCAAAAGATATAAGTGAAGCACTAAGAGCAATAACAAAAACTACTCCGAAAGATATAAGTGAAGATCAATGAGTAGTCGAATAATTATGCAACTATGTGAAGACTCTCCCAAATAATAATTTCAAATCTTGATACTTTATTCAAACAGCAAGCAAAGCTAAATAAAACTACAATGCAAGGATAGCAAAACTCATGTGAAGAAGCAAAAACTTAGGCTCAACCAATACTAACCGATAGTTGTTGAAGAAGAAAGGTGGGATGCCTACCGGGGCATCCCCAAGCTTAGATGCTTGAGACTTCTTGAAATATTATCTTGGGGTGCCGTGGGAATCCCCAAGCTCGAACTTTTATGTCTCCTTAATTCCTCTCATATCATGGTTTCTCTTCTTTTTATCAAAAAGCTACATTCACAACAAACTCAACAAGAACTCGTGAGATAGGTTAGTATAAACCAATGCAAAACCTTATCATTTTCTACTGTAACAAATCACTAAAATTATTATTCAACATTGAATACTAAATGCCTCTGAATATTTAATACTCCTATCCTCAAATAGAATCATTAAACAAGCAAACATATGCAAACAATGCAACCATAACAGCAATCTGCCAAAACAGTACAGTCTGTAAAGAATGCAAGAGTAACAATACTTCCCTGACTCTAAAATTTATGAACTAAAATTCCCACTGTAATAAATTTATCAAATATTAATATGCAAAAAGATTCAACGTTATACCTTTCTCTGACGTTTCTAGGGAATTTTTGCAACAGCGGTAAACTTTCTGTTTTCAAACAGAAACATGCAAACTAGGAAAATAAGCATGGCAAAGGCTATCCTTGACTTTTTCATTGAAACTAAAGATGCAAAACATTATTCTAACTAACAGAAAGCAAAAACTAAAAAAATAAAATGACGCTCTAAGCAAAACACATATCATGTGGTGAATAAAAAATATAGCTCCAAGTAAATTACCGATGGAAGTAGACGAAAGAGGGGATGCCTTCCGGGGCATCCCCAAGCTTAGTTGCTTGGTTGTCCTTGAATATTACCTTGGGATGACTTGGGAATCCCCAGGCTTAGGCTCTTTCCACTCCTTATTCCATAATCCATCGAATCTTTACCCAAAACTTGAAAACTTCAACCACACAAAACTCAACACAAAACTCGTATGCTCCGTTAGTATAAGAAAATAAAACCACCACTTAGGTACTATAATGAACTCATTCTAAATTCATATTGGTTTAATATCTACTGTATTCCAACTTCTCTATGGTTCATACTACTTAATACTAGCCATAGATGCATCAAAATAAGCAAACAACACAATGAAAACAGAATCTGTCAAAAACAGAACAGTCTGTAGTAATCTGTATAAAACGTATACTTATGGAACCCCAAAAATTATGAAATAAATTGCTAGACCTGAGAAATTTGTCTATTAATCATCTGCAAAAAGAATCAACCTAAAAGAACTCTCCAGTAAAAAATGGAAGCTAATCTCGTGAGCGCTAAAGTTTCTGTTTTTCACAGCAAGATCACATAAACTTCACCCAAGTCTTCCCAAAGGTTCTACTTGGCACTTTATTGAAACAAAAGCTATAAAACATGATTACTACAGTAGCATAATCATGTGCACACACAAAAACAGTAAGGATAAATATTGGGTTGTCTTCCGACAAGCACTTTTCTTTAATGCCTTTCTAGCTAGGCATGATGATGGCAATGATGCTCACATAAAAGATAAGAATTGAAACATAACGGGAGCATCATGAAGCATATGACTAGCACATTTAAGCCTAACCCACTTCCTATGCATAGGGATTTTGTGAGCAAACAACTTATGGGAACAATAATCAACTAGCATAGGAAGGTACAACAAGCATAGCTTCAAGAATTTAAGCACATAAAGAGGAAACTTGACATTATTGCAATTCCTACAAGCATATGTTCCTCTCTCATAATAATTTTCAGTAGCATCATGAATGAATTCAACAATATAATCAGCACCTAAAACATTCTTTTCATGATCTACAAGCATACAAAATTTTCTACTCTCAACATAAGCAAATTTCTTCTCATGAATAGTAGTGGGAGCAAACTCAACAAAATAACTATCATGTGATTGAAAATTAAGATCAAGATGACACATTTCATGGTTATCATTATTATTTAAAGCATACGTGTCATCACAATAATCATCATAGATAGGAGGCATGCTTTCATCATAGTAAATTTGCTCATCAAAGCTTGGGGGACAAAAAATATCATCTCCATCAAACATAGCTTCCCCAAGCTTGTGGCTTTGCATATCATTAGCATCATGGATGTCAGGGAATTCATACTAACAACATTGCAATCATGCTCATCTTTCACATATTTTATGCCAAGAATTCTATGTAATTCTTCTTCTAGTACTTGAGCACAATTTTCCTTTCTATCATACTCACGAAAGATATTAAAAAGGTGAAGCGTATGAGACAAACTTAACTCCATTTTTTTTGTAATTTTCTTTTATAAACTAAACTAGTGCTAAAACAAGAAACAAAAAGATCAGATTACAAGATCTAAAGATATACCTTCAAGCACTCACCTCCCCGGCAACGGCGCCAGAAACTGATTGATGTCTACTACACAACCTTCTTCTTGTAGATGTTGTTGGGCCTGCAAGTGCACAGGTTTGTAGGACAGTAGCAAATTCCCCTCAAGTGGATGATCTAAGGTTTGTCAATCCGTAGGAGGCATAGGATGAAGATGATCTCTCTCAAACAACCCTGCAACCAAATAACAAAGAGTCTCTTGTGTCCCCAACACACCCAATACAATTGTAAATTGTATAGGTGCACTAGTTCGGCGAAGAGATGAAGATACAAGTGCAAAATAGATAGTAGAAATAGGTAATTGTAATATGAAATAATAAAAACAGCAAGGTAACGAGCGGTAAAAGTGAGCGTAAACGGTATTGCAATGATAGGAAACAAGGCCTAGGGTTCATACTTTCACTAGTGCAAGTTCTCTCAACAATAATAACATAGATAGATCAAATAACAAGCCCTCAACATGCAACAAAGAGTCACTCCAAAGACACTAATAGCGGAGAACAAATGTAGAGATTATGGTAGGGTACAAAACCACCTCAAAGTTATCCTTTCTGTTCTATCTATTCAAGAGTTCGTAGTAAAATAATATAAAGCTATTCTTTCCGCTCAATCCATCATAGAGTTCATACTAGAATAACACCTTAAGACACAAATCAACCAAAACCCTAATGTCACCTGGATAGTCCATTGTCACCTCAAGTATCCATGGGCATGATTATACGATATGCGTCACACAATCTCAGATTCATCCAACCAACATAAAAGTACTTCAAAGAGTGCCCTAAAGCTACTACCGGAGAGTCAAGAACATGTGCCAACCCCTATGCATAGGTTCATGGGTGGAACCCGCAAGTTGGTCACCAAAACATACATCAAGTGGCACATGATATCCCATTGTCACCACAGATAATCACGGCAAGACATACATCAAGTGTTCTCATAAAGACTCAATCCGATAAGATAACCTCAAAGGGGAAACTCAATTCATCACAAGAGAGTAGAGGGGGAGAAACATCATAAGATCCAACTACAATAGCAAAGCTCGGGATACATCAAGATCGTGCCATAGAGGGAACACGAGAGAGAATATGAGAGAGAGAGGTCAAACACATAGCTACTGGTACATACCCTCAGCCCCGAGGGTGAACTACTCCCTCCTCGTCATGGATAGCGCCGGGATGATGAAGATGGCCTCCGGTGATGGGATCCCCCTCCGACAGGGTGCCGGAACAGGGTCTCGATTGGTTTTTGGTGGCTACAGAGGCTTACGGCGGCAGAACTCCCGATCTAGGTTCTGTTCTGGAAGTTTTTGGGTACGTAGGTATATATGGGTGCAGGAAGTACGTCGGTGGAGCTACGGGGGTCCCACGAGGCAGGGGGGCGCACCCAGGGGGGCGCCCCCACCCTCGTGAGCACCTCCCTTGGCTCCTGACGTGGTGCCCATGTCCATCCGGTTGGTTTCCTTCCAAAATTAACTTCTCTAGTTGATTTCGTTCCGTTTTGACTCCGTCTGATATTCCTTTTCCTCGAAACACTGAAATAGGCATAAAACAACAAATCTGGGTTGGGCCTCCGGTTAATAGGTTAGTCCCAAAAATAATATAAAAGTGGATAATAAAGCCCATTATTGCCTAAAACAGTAGATAAAGTAGCATGGAGCAATCAAAAATTATAGATACGTTGGAGACGTATCAGGCACGAGGCTTGCCTTTCTCGGTGGGGCGGCGGCGTCGGACGAGGCGAGGGAGGCGAGGCCGGCGGTGGCGTCGAGGTCCATGGCGTCGTCCATGGCTGGTTCGGGCGGGAGGGAGCGCACGCGGGCGGGAGTGTTTTTTTGGGGGAAAAGGGGGAACTAGTGGTGGCTGCCACCGACCGGCGGGCCCGGGGAGAGGAGTAGGCGCGCGCGCGCGTCCGTCTCGTGTCTGCGCGGACACAAATCCGGCTCAAAAATGGGCCGGGAATGGGTCGCCATGCGGACGCCAAGCGGACACGCGTCCGTTTGGGTCGGCGCGTTCGGCTGCCTTTTGTGTCTGCGCCCACCCAAACGGACGGCGGCGGACTAAATGGGTCGCCCCATTGGAGTTGCTCTAAGGTTGTACTTCGTCCGTTTTTATTTAATCCGCGTATTAGCTTTGACCAAAGTCAAGATTTATAAACTTTGACAAAGTTTATAAACAAAAATATTAACGTATATAATAAGAAAGCAATACCATTAGATTCATTATTGAACGTACTTTCATATCATATGGATTTGTTATGATAACTATTTATATTTTTCTATAAACATGGTCAAACTTTACGCAATTTGACTTCTATCAAAGCTAATATGCAGAGTAAATAAAAATGGAGGGTGTAATTAATATCCCTCGATCTTCTTTAAGTTCTTGGCTCTCTTTTCCATGCATGCACATTTGAATTCTTTCATCCTCACATATGTAAGACTAAATGGCTCTTCCAACTGCGCCATTTTAGGGCACGCGATAATATAATTTTCACGATTCCAAACACGAAATCAAATAGTGCATCTTAATCGTAGTGTAGCTCCTAAGACGCCCTCGCCCCTAGACGAATGGAATAAAATTGTATAGGCCCTTCGTTTCGACCTTCAACTAGATATACCATTGTTGTTTAGTGGACACCTATACATCACTCAAACTTTAATACCTCAAATTTTGAGGTTTTTTTGGTACTTAGTGATTTCCCTAATACACCCCCCTCTCTCTCTATGTATCATGTGTCACATCATCAATTGACCTAGGTGGGCACGACCGTGCTCCCCTCCATCATCTCGAGCCATGGACAGAGCAACACCATGGGTAGAGAGGCGCCTATAGAGCAGTACCACGTGTGGACAGGTACCTACATAACAACACCCACACAATAAAGCACATGCAAAGAGAAACACTTACATTGAAAACATAGTTGCGAGCCACCGTCGCAGATCCAGAAGGATCGTTGCGTCTAGGACTATATTATCGCGCCACCAGGAGAACAAATAGTAGAAGAACAGATTTAGACGAAGAAGCATGCAAGCTGAGGCCCGTGGAGGATCAATTTCGCCAACTTTGTCGACTCCTTCCTCGCATGCGTACATCGTCATCAATGATGTTTTATCAAATTACTGATCTACCCTAGGCTCTAGTTGACTCCTGGACATCATCTATGGGTTGGATGTCCTTGTAGACGACTTGTCCAAGGAGTTAAATTTTGAGGAAGAGAGCCCCGAAGGAAAACTGCTTCACTTAGATCCGTTATGGGTTCCTCTGCAGTGAGGTCCTCCATTCCACCATTGACACGACCACCATTAGAGAGGGGTTCCAACTTGTAATGCTAGGATTTATTCATACTTCGATCCAGAGATCGCGATTTGATTAACCATTGCTCTTATTGTCGCAAACTGCGATAATACCTAGATGATTACCTTTTATTTGATCTATAAGTTGGTTGTTATTTATCTCTCATGCATGAGTAATCCCCCTGGGCGTGGTAGAAGTAAGGGAATGGTAAGATATGTATCTTGATACATCTGTGAAATTGATGATTAGTTGCTACGTTACTTATGCATGGCGTATATAATGCTTGTTGTCCAATTTAAAGGTCCAGACAACATGATCTAGAGACGTAATGTGGTATAACTTATTGTCCAACGAATTTGTGACCTCCAGGTGAAAGGTTTTGATATCAGTGAGGAGAGAAGACAATACAGGAGCACGAGAAGCCACAATGCCTAAGGCGTTGGTCCAATTTAACGACCTTAATTGCCGAGTCGACCATTCTTATGCCAATGTGAGGCGTGATAACAGAGACAAACAATCTCAGTGGGAGGAGTTTGGCTTTCAAAGCTGACTCAACTATCAAACACTAAATGTAAATGTTAAACATCACATACTAGATACACACTCCATGACCACAACTCAAGGCACATTCACTATTCACCATGAAGTATACCTCTTCGTGCCTACTCCATTGCAAGAAAACATTGTTTACTTCTAGTTATTTACTTGCATCTCTTATTCAAGTTCTATCACTTTACGCCATAATCATTCTTGCAGATACTGACCTACTTAATTCAGTCGAGACAAATGACACCTTGAGTGTGATTGAATAAGCTGCAATAACACTAGCACGTGCTCTTCATGTGTCACATCATCAATTGACCTAGGTGGGCACGACCGTGCTCCCCTCCATCATCCCGATCCATGGACAGAGCAACACCATGGGTAGAGAGGCGCCTATAGAGCAGTACCACGTGTGGACAGGTACCTACGTAACAACACCCACACAATAAAGCACATACAAAGAGAAACACTTACATTAAAACATAGTTGCGAGCCACCGTCGCAGATTAGGAAGGATCGTTGCATCTAGGACTATATTATCGCGCCACCAGGAGAATGAATAGTAGAAGAACAAATTTAGATGAAGAAGCATGCAAGCTGAGGCCCATGGAGGATCAATTTCGCCAGCTTTGTCGACTCCTTCCTCGCATGCGTACATCATCATCAATGATGTTTTATCAAATTACTTTTGTAGATGATCTACCCTAGGCTCTAGTTGACTCCTGGACATCATCTATGGGTTGGATGTCGTCGTAGACGGCTTGTCCAAGGAGTTAAATTTTGAGGAAGAGAGACCCGAAGGAGAACTGCTTCACTTAGATCCGTTATGGTTCCTCTGCAGTGAGGTCCTCCATTCCACCATCGACACGACCACCATTAGAGAGAGGTTCCAACTTGTAATGCTAGGATTTATTCATACTTCGATCCAGAGATCGTGATTTGATTAACCATTGCTCTTATTGCCGCAAACTACGATAATACCTAGATGATTACCTTTTATTTGATCTATAAGTTGGTTGTTATTTATCTCTCATGCATGAGTAATCCCCCTTGGCATGGTAGATGTAAGGGAATGGTAAGATATGTATCTTGATACATCTGTGAAATTAATGATTAGTTGCTAGGTTACTTATCCATGGCGTATATAATGCTTGTTGTCCAATTTAAAGGTCCAGACAACATGATCTAGAGACGTAATGTGGTATCACTTATTGTCCAACGAATTTGTGACCTCCAAGTGAAAGGTTTTGATATCAGTGAGGAGAGAAGACAATACATGGAGCAAGATAAGCCACAATGCCTAAGGTGTTGGTCCAATTTAACGACCTTAATGGCCGAGTCGACCATTTTTATGCTAATGTGAGGCGTGATAACAGAGTCAAACAATCTCAGCGGGAGGAGTTTGGCTTTCAAAGATGACTCAACTATCAAACACTAAATGTAAAATGTTAAACATCACATACTAGATACACACTCCATGACCACAACTCAAGGCACATTCACTATTCACCATGAAGTAAACCTCTTCGTGCCTACTCCATTGCAAGAAAAAATTGTTTACTTCTAGTTATTTACTTGCATCTCTTATTCAAGTTCTATCACATTACACCGTAATCATTCTTGCAGAGACGGACCTACTTAATTCAGTTGAGACAAATGACACCTTGAGTATGACCGAATAAACCGCAATAACACTAGCATGTGCTCTTCATGTGTCATATCATCAATTTACCTAGGTGGGCACGACCGTGCTCCCCTCCATCATCCCGAGCCATGGACAGAGCAACACCATGGGTAGAGAGGCACCTATATAGAGCAGTACCATGTGTAGACATGTACCTATGTAACAACACCCACACAATAAAGCACATACAAAGAGAAACACTGACATTGAAAACATAGTTGCGAGCCACCGTCACAGATTAGGAAGGATCGTTGCGTCTAGGACTATATTATCGCGCCACCAGGAGAACAAATAGTAGAAGAACAAATTTAGATGAAGAAGCATGCAAGCTGAGGCCCATGGAGGATCAATTTCGCCAACTTTGTCGACTCCTTCCTCGCATGCGTACATCGTCATCAATGATGTTTTATCAAATTACTTTTGAAGATGATCTACCCTAGGCTCTAGTTAACTCCTTTACATCATCTATGGGTTGGATGTCGTCGTAGACGGCTTGTCCAAGGAGTTAAATTTTGAGGAAGAGAGCCCCGAAGGAGAACTGCTTCACTTAGATCTGTTATGGGTTCCTCTGCAGCGAGGTCCTCCATTCCACCATCGAGACGACCACCATTAGAGAGAGGTTCCAACTTGTAATGCTAGGATTTATTCATACTTTGATCTAGAGATTGCGATTTGATTAACCATTGCTCTTATTGTCGCAAACTACGATAATACCTAGATGATTACCTTTTATTTGATCTATAAGTTGGTTGTTATTTATCTCCCATGCATGAGTAATCCCCCTGAGTGTGGTAGATGTAAGGGAATGGCAAGATATGTATCTTGATACATCTGTGAAATTGATGATTAGTTGCTAGGTTACTTATCCATGGCGTATATAATGCTTATTGTCCAATTTAAAGGTCCAGACAACATGATCTAGAGACGTAATGTGGTATCACTTATTGTCCAACGAATTTGTGACCTCCATGTGAAAGGTTTTGATATCAGCGAGGAGAGAAGACAATACATGGAGCATGAGAAGCCACAATGCCTAAGGTGTTGGTCCGATTTAACGACCTTAATGGTCGAGTTGACCAGTTTTATGCTAATGTGAGGCGTGATAACAGAGTCAAACAATCTCTGCGGGAGGAGTTTGGCTTTCAAAGCTGACTCAACTATCAAACACTAAATGTAAATGTTAAACATCACATACTAGATACACACTCCATGACCACAACTCAAGGCACATTCACTATTCACCATGAAGTATACCTTTTCGTGCCTACTCCATTGCAAGAAAACATTGTTTACTTCTAGTTATTTACTTGCATCTCTTATTCAAGCTCTATCACTTTACACCGTAATCATTCTTGCAGATACTGACCTACTTAATTCAGCCGAGACAAGTGACACCTTGAGTGTGACCGAATAAACTGCAATAACACTAGCACATGCTCTTCATTGGGGACGATATAAGCTGGAGTAGTACTTCCATGAAAGGGTGATTCAACCAGCCATGTACACATTCGGGGCATCAACACTCTAGAGACATTCAATTGGATTGTATGTTAGCTTGTGGATTGACGACATGGTTAATTAATTTTACCAACAAGATATTGGAGTGCCCTAAATTATCTTTTTTTCAAAGAGCACGCTAGGAAATAATGTTTGTTAATTACTAGCAGCATAATCTAATGCGATCTCTCCACACAAGGTTCCTCGATTCTGCTGGTTCGACTAGCCAGCCTAATAAACACGAATAGAAGGAGCATTTCTATAAATATTTCGTATGTCAATAATGCGCCTTGGATCTTGCTACCACGCGAGAGGATGAAATCTCATGCGATGATGGCTTGGAGACAGGCACTAGTAGAAAATTGGCCATTTGTCCCGGTTCTAGAGGCCCATTAGCCCCGGTTCTGGAACCGAGACTAATGGGTCGAGACTAAAGCCCAACACCTTTAGTCCTGGTTCGCTTACGAACAGGGACAGATGGTGCTCCATGTGGCTGCTGTGGCTAGCCCAAGCAGGAGGGCCTTTAGTCCCGGTTGGTAACACCAACTGAGACCAAATGGCATCCACGCGTCAGCAGCTCAGGAGCTGGGATTTTTGTTTTTTTGAGGAGGGGGGGGGGTTAGGGGGTTTTGAAGGGTTAATTTAGGGGTTTCATATATTGTGTTAGCTAGCTAATAGCTAGAGAGAAGTGACCTCTCTGATCTCCGTGCTTGGTCGATGCTAGATACCATACGTATAGAGAGAACTCGACACGCTAGCTAGTAAGCAAATGAAGGAACCATTAAGTACACAAGATTGTCATGAACATATGCCGAGAGAAGTGATCGACCTCTCTTTCTCCGCGAGATTGGTCGAACAACAAGTTTCCGTATATCTATCCGACACTACTAGCTACATATATACAATATAAGATCTCTTACAAACCCTAACATCTAAGGTCTATTTGAACTTCCACATGGTATTCTCCGTCTTTATTTATGACGTGGTCAAGAAAGAATCCCGCCAATTCCTCTTGGATTGCTCGTATGCGATCATGTGGTAGGAGTTCATCCTGCATCTCCCACATCTAATTTAAAGAAGTGGGTCAATACATGTATATGAATGGCACTCAACACAAATGATGGTAATAAAATAAAATTGTGAATTTTTTTGTTTACGTACATCAAAATCTTCTTTAGAGTAGCCCCGCTTAGATTTCATTGAGTTGTAGATGAACTCGCAAACGTAGTATTCGTAAAAATCATTCCCGGCTTCCTGCCACAAACACTTTACAAGAAATAGATTTCAATCAAACTAATAATCAAGCATGCTTAATAACTAGAATCAATGGGAGATGCACAGAACTAGCTAGTAGTACTTACTTTCGGGTGTGTAAATCACAGCTCCTTCGATAGTGCCAGAACAATGGCAGTGAACTGTTTCCAAACCCTGCCAGACAAAGAGAATAATTACTTGATATCAGGAAATGAACAAAGTTGCCGATATGGTGTGATAATGATCGACTGAACTTACTTCTGGAGCATATCAGTCATGTTCGCATACTCCTCGGGACTTTTTCTTCTCGAGTCCAAGACAATTACTATTCCAGTTTCAAGCTTAATCTCTAGCAAAATAAAGTGAAAGCTGTGCACGCATGCATAACTCATCAATTATATTACTATAATTAACCTCGAGTAAGGGAAACCGAATATGCACAAGACAGTAACACTCACTGGAAGTTGTAAGGAAAGAGTATTTTATCTTTGTTTTGATTTTTAAGCAAGGATGTCAGGACCCCGACTCGATGTCACATCGATCTAGCCTGTAGCACCTCATATCACTTTGCGGCCTCACGCACGGTATCCCCACGGGTGTCGCCTTACCTTTGCCCGGGACCGTTTGCGCCTTTTGGCTCACGTGTATGATAGTGTCGCTAGCATCCATATGATAAGGAGCCCGGGCTGACATGACTAGTCGTAAACCCAAAGTGGCACAGACTTACAGGGACAGGCATCCATGACCCAGCATCGAACGTGTCGGTCATCAGCGAGTGAATCCAGGCTGTAGCACTGGGCTAGCAGGACTCCGGTGAACCGGGCTGTAGCGGGCTAACAGGACTCCGGTATTCATCGCGTGACATTTCCCCGAAGGGACAGACACAGGAACGAAGAAGGACACATGCCGGCCAGCCTAAGTGTTCCGGAGTAGTAGCAAGCTACCATGGCTCAGTGGAAACACTAGGAGACATTTCCCGGTAAGAGAGGCTACTAAAGATAAACAACTAGATGGTCAGATCCCACACATACCAAGCATTTCAATAACATACACACAATATGCTCGATATGTGCAAATACAACATGGCATCACAACATGACTCTACAAATCAAGTATTTTAATCAATAGGCTCCGAGGAGCGAGATATTACAAACATGGGTCTCATGACCCAACAATCAGAGCATACAAGTCAAAGCACAAGCGGAAGCTATCATGTCTGAGTACAGACATCTATAAATGAAAAAGGCTGAGAAGCCTGACTATCTATCAGATCCTGCCGAGGGCACAAGATCGTAGCTGAGGTATCAAGCTAAACGTCGAAGTCCAAGCGGAACTACTAGTGAGACTGAAGTCTCTCTGCAAAACATAAAATGGGCAAACGTGAGTACAAATGTACCCAGCAAGACTTACATCAGAACTAACTACATATGCATCATTGTCAACAAAGGGATGGTGGGGTTTAACTGCAGCAAGCCAGCTTTGACTCGGTGGCTATCCTGAACTACGACTGCAATGTAACTCTTTTGAGGTGGCGCACACGAGTCCACATATTCACCATATCAATACACCACTATGGAACCGCTCCCGTTTTCCTACGAGAACGCCATCCATAGCACTCACGCTTATCTTGCGTATTTTAGGGTATCCACTTTCACTTGTCTATGAACTGATATAAGCAACCCAGAAGTCCTTTTCCGTGGACACG
>NC_041383.1:655359076-655456044 GCF_002162155.2 Triticum dicoccoides | reverse complement strand
CTATTCGAATAGATGATGTTAACCCTGCAGGGGTGTACTTCTTCACACACGCTCTCACCACTTACCGCCGTTTACACGACATGTACTCGGCAACCTTCAAGCGGAAGCCCAACGTGGGTGTCGGCCATGGCCTACCTAAACACTCAAGTCTCTAGTCCAGGTTTATCGCCTATTCGGGTTCCATCCATGAGGAGATCCGGCCAGAGTTTCGCTCACAGCCCCAAACGATGTGAACAGGGTTCCCGAGACACCAAACGGGCGTCCAGTACACCGTGCCACGTGCCTACCGCATCACAGCCCACCCCTACGGTCAGCGCTGCCCACGGCCTCCAGCATACTACAAACACCAGAAACTACTTGCAACTCCTGGACAGAGGACAAGGGTGATTAAGAAGCCGAGAGGGTCCATTGGTTTCGGGCCCAATGCGTGGTAGTAGCTGAATCATGGATCACAAACACAGAACTCAGTTCCTGAGGACGGCTACAATGAGACAACCCACCATGTACTCCTACATGGCCTCTCACCGCTACCTTTACCAAATCGTGTTCACACACTTCGCTCACACACAGTAGGACATGTTCACACACCTCTGATTCATCCCCGATGAATCAGACCTGACTCAACTCTAAGCAGTAGCAGGCATGACAAACAAACATGAATGAGTAGGCACATCAGGGCTCAAACAACTCCTACTCATGCTAGTGGGTTTCATCTATTTACTGTGGAATGACAGGTCATGCAAAGGATAAAGGGGTTCAGCTACCACAGCAAGTAACAGATGAATCGATGTTGTCCTAATGCAGTAAAAGAGAGTAGGAGCGAGAGAGTAGGATTGTATCGGAATGAACAAGGGGTTTTTGCTTGCCTGGCACTTCTGAAGATAACATTGAGTCTTCGTCAGTGTCAACGATCACATCATCGGTACACGTCTATCGAGAGGGGACAAATACCGGCAACACAGAAGGGAACACAATCAATGCAATGCACAATATGATGCATGATCATGACATGGCAAAATGAATGTGTTTTGGGCTAATGCAACTAGCAACAGATTAAATGAAGTTGGTTTGAATACAAGATTCAAATTCAAACTCCATATGTGATTATTCAAATGCCATTTAATTGATTTGTGCTAAACAGCAGCTATAAGTTGTTCTAACATGCATGAAAATGGTACAGATGGATTCCTTGAATTTTTCTGATAATTTTTCATATATAAATTATTTAATTTGGAGTTACGGTTAATTTTCTATGATTTATTGAAGTTTTAGGCATTTTCTGGAATTTCCTGATTATTTTTAAATCCAGAAAGTATTACTGCGTCATACTGACGTCACGATGACGTCAGCAGGTCAACGTGGCACAGCCCGGTCAACCCCTGACCGGTGGGTCCCGAGTGTCAGTGTCTAACTAACTAATCTAACTTAGTTAATACTAACCTAACTTGATTAGCCGGGCGGGGCCCGCATGTCAGTGAGAGAGAGGGGGGTCAAACCCGGGTCAACTCGCCGGAGTTGACCCGCGGCTCGTCGCCGGCGAGGCCAGGGACGGCGGAGAGCGCCGGGATTCGCCCTCCGATGACCAAAAGAGCGGCGGAGGGGCTCTACGGGATGCCCAGACTCGCGCGCATCTAACAGGGCGGACGGGAGAAGCTAAGGTGGCCGGAGGCGACGGCAATCATGACGATGGCGGCGGCCGGAGTTCGGGTGAGGCGCGGGCGGTGGCTACGGTGCGCCACAGGAGCGATAGACTAGGGTTTTGGGATCCTGGCGTGGTGCTGAGCATGGTGGTGTGCTTGGACGTGACGCGCGTGAGCTCTAGCCACGGCGACCTCGTGGCCGGCGGCAATGGGCTCTCGGGTTCGGCGGAGACGATGGATACGGCACGAAATTGAACGAAAATACGGAGGGGAAACGAAGAGGAGCTCACGTCGAGTCCGCAGGGGTGGTCAGTGGGCTCGGGGAGGGGCTGGTGACGATGGGAGGTCGCCGGCGATCTCGGTGGCCCAAGGAGGAAGAAGACGTCGGGGACGGCGCTCCGAGGCTTCCGGCGTCACATGGGTTGGTGGAGACGAAGAAGAAGGCGCGGCGGTTCTTCTGGAGGCATCGGCGAGGCGAGGGGTGGCCGGTGGCCGCGGCGAACGGCGTCGGTGGCGACGGCTGCGCTCGGCACGAGAGGGAGAGAGGAACAGAGGAGGGGGAGAGCTCGGGAGAGAGTGAGGGGCGGTCGGGGAGGCCGCGTGTCGACGTCCAGGGCGTCCAGAGCGTCGGGGGAGAGCGGTAAGCAGGAGCTGGCGAGGCGCGTGGCCAGCGCGCGGCGGGCACGCGCTCGTCCTCCTGTCCAGGGAGGAAGACGACAGGGAGGCTGTGGTGGTGGGCTGGGCCGGCCACTTGGGCCGCCAGGTAAGCCCAGGTGAGATTCCTTCTCTCTCTCTGCTTTCTGTTTTATATTTCTGTTTTCTATTTTGTTCTGTTTTGTTTTGGTTTAGTAAAAATACTAAACCATTTTATAAAATCCTGAAAATAATTATGTGGCTAGAACTAAAATATACCAAACCACATAAAATGTTCCAGAATTATTGGACATATATTAATTATATATAAAATATAAATCCAATGCAATTAGTTATTGAATTAATTCAAATGGCCAAAACAAATATTTCTGTGACTCCAAAAATATTGGTTTGAATTTTACCTCTTACCAATATTTCTATAGAATAACAGGAACATTTTCTTGGATTCATTTGAGAAGAGTTAAATGTTGGTTATTTTTAGAGGTTTTCTGAGGCTTTTGAAAATTCCTCAATTCAAATTTCATTTGAATTTAAACATGATGCAGTAACCAAGCTAGTCCAAGGCCAGGGTAAAGCTAGGGATGTGACAACTCACCCCCACTAAACAAGAATCTCGTCTCGAGATTCAAGCGTAGGGTAAGGTGAAAGGTAAACGCAACTAGTATAATCTTCACGATCCAGGTTGCACTTCAACTGAACGTTGCTTTGTTCACCATCATTTTCTCGAAGTTTTGCTCTGAGAACTCCAACTAACATGACAACGAGAGGAAAGGAAAAACCCTAAAAGAATCGTTCTTCTCGGAGGTCGAACAACTCAGGATTAACTCACGGAATGAGACATAGCAACATCTCTCGAGCTGAGGGACGAAGCACACATCCATAAGAATGGAGTGAGGCAGATGACGAAGGTTCACTAGGTAGACAACAATGCCACACCTAAGAAGGTGGTGAACGATTGTCCACGTAGCGAGGAGTTGAGTTGCCATAATACCATAACGATACACCTTAGGAACCGTGACTCATAGATATCTCCCCTTAAGTGGCAAAAAGAATTACCTTTGATATAGAGATCATTGAGACTCTCTATATCAGCCTAAGGCAAATCACAGCAATCGATTGGCGGGGTCGGTAGAATGGCATACTTGGACTTGGATGATGTGGATTACCTTGTTGAAGACAACGCAATGGATGAATTTTCTTATCACCGGAAATGGAAGAGACCCGTGGTAGAATGGCACATTGGCGGTGCAAGCTGGGAACAAAATGCAAATGCTGGGAATGATTCTGGTAACTGGGGAAGAACCCAACAACAGAGAGTGAATTCACTGTTTGAAAAGATCATAGCATTGCCGAGGAAACTGAGAGCAATCCCAGTTAGTGCCGATGATAACACGTAGCGCTTGTGCGTGCTCTCAAGAACTTGAGCATTTCCATATTCATCAAGGTTTTACCAACATCCGTGTCAAGGATCCTGGCAACACAACTTGCTACCACGATGAATGATGATGGATGATGCAGATGCAAAGGAAGATAACACTTCTCAGATTACACCTTAGCGAAGCCAAGGAACAAAATCTGGATGATCGACCGAGAGACATTTAGCACTCCGCTTCTAATGTTCTCCTTGATGTGCTAGTGTATCCCATTCATAAATATGGTTTGATAACTAAAACAACAAGTAAAAGGTCGGACTTCGGGAACACAAAAATCCATAGGGGCAACTAGGGAGTAAATCCTACGAAATCCCTATGGGGAGGTGGCCAACTTCCTCAATCAAGAAATTATAATAACAGGTCTTCCGGCTGGGTGTGTTGGCCACGACATCCACCTTACCGGGTTACAGAGAGACCAATATTATAGTTCTTGGGAAACGTTCCAACCATCGTATCTGCCTGAGATTCAGATCTGGTTGGTGTCGGAATATTCCAGACTCATCGAGTCTAGGAAGAAAAATGAAAGTTTGCAACACAATTCGACGAGATGACGTTGCGAGATTCTCGGAAAATGAACTACGATAGTAAGCTCCAAAACATGAGCTGGTTCTGCTACACACGTGTGAACACGCTGTCACAGACAAACATGAACACATGGTAGTCTTATAATAAAACACTACGAGTTCCGGTGGGGAACCATCAACGAGGATATCAAAATCCTTGCATAAGGTATACTCTTAAGAAGGAACTTCTTCTCCTTGAACAAATCAATCAGTGGCTTGGTGTGCTAGGGATACATATAGATTGAAGGTTGCAAGTCTTCAAACCACAGAATACTTTCGCACGTATGCATGACTGATTTGGGATGATTCCAAAGGAAACAACATTGACTTTCTCGAATCCACGGCGGCAACTTGCATTAGATGCACATGAATTAAAGGAAGTCACTACCTTCATCCAAACATATGCTTCATGAGCTAGCATGAACAAATGCTTTCAAAAGTTTCCAACACTAACTTAATGTTCAACAAAATCATGGAGGAGATAAGGATGTTATCAATGGGCTCAACAACAATTCATCTAGGTTTCCTTTTAAAAGGAATTCCATAGTTAAGTGAACACAGTGATAGCATTGGTCAGACCAAAGATGTAATGGTGTATGCTCGAGGGATCAACCACGAATAAGACAGCATTACGAGCATCGTTGGTACTGATTTGATTTGACGATAGCCCACACTCAAATCAAAGGATTGATAAGACAATAGGTCCAGCAACTGATCACAAGGACCAATCGATGAAGATATCATCTTTCTTCAACACACACTACACAAGAATATCCCTTTGGAACGAACTAAGTCAAGCAAGCTTTTATCTTCCAACTCTCCAAGTTGTTGTCTAGCTTAACCAACTAGCTCAGGGATATCTAACACCGATTCTTGGAGAGAAGGTGGTTCACAAGAAACCAACTTGATCACGAGCCCAACATAACAGTCAGGTGACAGCCTGGTGATACTTTCGAGAAGATATTCGAAAAATCACGAACCACCGATATGTTACTAAGCTCGAGAACAATCTCGCTTTTGAGGGCAAGACGATATGATCAAATGAGTGAGGACTTGACAAGATCCTAACTCATCAATCGAAGGGTGCACCGAAATAAGGACTAGGTAGCACGATCAATCTTAGAATGATGATTCAATAACCAACACACTAAGAATGAAATTATAGTCCTTTAACTACCAAGCAACAAGGTTGCTAGGAGTATTGATTTCACACATCACGATTCACTTGTCGACATTCCGGTTGCATCAACACGAGGGCCGAGGAATGACTAATGATGGTGAGAAGTATCACTGTACCAAGAGTTCATAGGATGGTGTGCAATTCCTATAACAATCTCGATATAGAATAAGGTAATACTCCAAGGTAGAACAGAACCAAAAGCTGGATTGGCATTTGATCTGCGGAATACAACTACTTTGACCCAATCCTAGATATGGATGAGGTACTGGAGTTTGTTTCTCCAAGTCATTCAGGACAGAATGGCTTGACGGACCACAAGAGTAATAGGCATCGACAAACGAACGCACGCATACTCTTGACTATCAATTGATAGACGAAGGTCAGTAGACAACTAAAGAGGGACAACTCAAAGGAACATATAACTTTCTGAGTTGTGGATGCATAGATTAGTATGTCGAACAAAGTTCAACATAATTCTTCCGGATAACCCATGCAGAAAGGTTGAGCTGGCAGAGTCACAATATAGCATGGAGAACTCATAGAGGGCCTGTTGTGATCTTTTGGTCCAACAAACTTCTGCCATAATGGTTCATGGTATTTGGAAGAACGATATACCACGGACCTCGAGGACTATCGCAAAGGTTACTAATAACCTAAGGGAGCTAGCAATTACTATCAACATGAAGTAAGTAGGGTGGATCTCGGGTTCAAGAACCCAGGAACAGAATACTTATTACTAAGTAGCATCACGGAATGCTTTCGAGGATAAAGGCCAGAATCATCACACTGGGACACCAATTATGGCTAAATTACTAGGTGATCCCCTAAGACACCTAGGGTCATAATAATAGCTCCAACATATATGTCAGGGCAATAAATTACCTCAACTCAACAATTAGTGTGATTGAGCTGGCATAAAGGAACATCGAAACCAGAGGGAAAGGATTTTGCAAATTGCTTCAAACTATTTAGAAACCTGGGATGACTCGGACAGCATAACGGCTGTAAATGCTCAGAAAAGATTTGAGACATTCACAAAATGGTGGCATAACCACTCAGAAGCACAATATCAAGGTTCCGAGATCAACAGTTAACGTACGGAAGTAGTAGAAACTGAACTCAAGCTTAATCCAACAATTTATAAGTCCACTGATTAGTAACACGTGATCCTGATAGAAAGAAGAGATAGCCTAGTTCTTAATCCCCGTACGAAAGATAAGATGACTCAGATCAGAAGGGCATAAGGTATAAGGAGTAAAAGAGCCTTACGTTCCATCCCACAATCAATTCCCTTATATAACTAAAGAATTTCTAGACTCAACTTCGACCAGTTTGGCTTGATAATCCTACAGGCAGTCAAGCTCTGATACCAACGCTGTCAGGACCCCGACTCGATGTCACATCGATCTAGCCTGTAGCACCTCATATCACTTTGCGGCCTCACGCACGGTATCCCCACGGGTGTCGCCTTACCTTTGCCCGGGACCGTTTGCGCCTTTTGGCTCACGTGTATGATAGTGTCGCTAGCATCCATATGATAAGGAGCCCGGGCTGACATGACTAGTCGTAAACCCAAAGTGGCACAGACTTACAGGGACAGGCATCCATGACCCAGCATCGAACGTGTCGGTCATCAGCGAGTGAATCCAGGCTGTAGCACTGGGCTAGCAGGACTCCGGTGAACCGGGCTGTAGCGGGCTAACAGGACTCCGGTATTCATCGCGTGACATTTCCCCGAAGGGACAGACACAGGAACGAAGAAGGACACATGCCGGCCAGCCTAAGTGTTCCGGAGTAGTAGCAAGCTACCATGGCTCAGTGGAAACACTAGGAGACATTTCCCGGTAAGAGAGGCTACTAAAGATAAACAACTAGATGGTCAGATCCCACACATACCAAGCATTTCAATAACATACACACAATATGCTCGATATGTGCAATACAACATGGCATCACAAAATGACTCTACGACTCAAGTAGTTTATTCAATAGGCTCCGAGGAGCGAGACATTACAAACATGGGTCTCATGACCCAAAAATCAGAGCATACAAGTCAAAGCACAAGCGGAAGCTATCATGTCTGAGTACAGACATCTATAAATGAAAAAGGCTGAGAAGCCTGACTATCTATCAGATCCTGCCGAGGGCACAAGATCGTAGCTGAGGTATCAAGCTAAACGTCGAAGTCCAAGCGGAACTACTAGTGAGACTGAAGTCTCTCTGCAAAACATAAAATGGGCAAACGTGAGTACAAATGTACCCAGCAAGACTTACATCAGAACTAACTACATATGCATCATTGTCAACAAAGGGATGGTGGGGTTTAACTGCAGCAAGCCAGCTTTGACTCGGTGGCTATCCTGAACTACGACTGCAATGTAACTCTTTTGAGGTGGCGCACACGAGTCCACATATTCACCATATCAATACACCACTATGGAACCGCTCCCGTTTTCCTACGAGAACGCCATCCATAGCACTCACGCTTATCTTGCGTATTTTAGGGTATCCACTTTCACTTGTCTATGAACTGATATAAGCAACCCAGAAGTCCTTTTCCGTGGACACGACTATTCGAATAGATGATGTTAACCCTGCAGGGGTGTACTTCTTCACACACGCTCTCACCACTTACCGCCGTTTACACGACATGTACTCGGCAACCTTCAAGCGGAAGCCCAACGTGGGTGTCGGCCATGGCCTACCTAAACACTCAAGTCTCTAGTCCAGGTTTATCGCCTATTCGGGTTCCATCCATGAGGAGATCCGGCCAGAGTTTCGCTCACAGCCCCAAACGATGTGAACAGGGTTCCCGAGACACCAAACGGGCGTCCAGTACACCGTGCCACGTGCCTACCGCATCACAGCCCACCCCTACGGTCAGCGCTGCCCACGGCCTCCAGCATACTACAAACACCAGAAACTACTTGCAACTCCTGGACAGAGGACAAGGGTGATTAAGAAGCCGAGAGGGTCCATTGGTTTCGGGCCCAATGCGTGGTAGTAGCTGAATCATGGATCACAAACACAGAACTCAGTTCCTGAGGACGGCTGCAATGAGACAACCCACCATGTACTCCTACATGGCCTCTCACCGCTACCTTTACCAAATCGTGTTCACACACTTCGCTCACACACAGTAGGACATGTTCACACACCTCTGATTCATCCCCGATGAATCAGACCTGACTCAACTCTAAGCAGTAGCAGGCATGACAAACAAACATGAATGAGTAGGCACATCAGGGCTCAAACAACTCCTACTCATGCTAGTGGGTTTCATCTATTTACTGTGGAATGACAGGTCATGCAAAGGATAAAGGGGTTCAGCTACCGCAGCAAGTAACAGATGAATCGATGTTGTCCTAATGCAGTAAAAGAGAGTAGGAGCGAGAGAGTAGGATTGTATCGGAATGAACAAGGGGTTTTTGCTTGCCTGGCACTTCTGAAGATAACATTGAGTCTTCGTCAGTGTCAACGATCACATCATCGGTACACGTCTATCGAGACGGGACAAATACCGGCAACACAGAAGGGAACACAATCAATGCAATGCACAATATGATGCATGATCATGACATGGCAAAATGAATGTGTTTTGGGCTAATGCAACTAGCAACAGATTAAATGAAGTTGGTTTGAATACAAGATTCAAATTCAAACTCCATATGTGATTATTCAAATGCCATTTAATTGATTTGTGCTAAACAGCAGCTATAAGTTGTTCTAACATGCATGAAAATGGTACAGATGGATTCCTTGAATTTTTCTGATAATTTTTCATATATAAATTATTTAATTTGGAGTTACGGTTAATTTTCTATGATTTATTGAAGGTTTAGGCATTTTCCGGAATTTCCTGATTATTTTTAAATCCAGAAAGTATTACTGCGTCATACTGACGTCACGATGACGTCAGCAGGTCAACGTGGCACAGCCCGGTCAACCCCTGACCGGTGGGTCCCGAGTGTCAGTGTCTAACTAACTAATCTAACTTAGTTAATACTAACCTAACTTGATTAGCCGGGCGGGGCCCGCATGTCAGTGAGAGAGAGGGGGGTCAAACCCGGGTCAACTCGCCGGAGTTGACCCGCGGCTCGTCGCCGGCGAGGCCAGGGACGGCGGAGAGCGCCGGGATTCGCCCTCCGATGACCAAAAGAGCGGCGGAGGGGCTCTACGGGATGCCCAGACTCGCGCGCATCTAACAGGGCGGACGGGAGAAGCTAAGGTGGCCGGAGGCGATGGCAATCATGACGACGGCGGCGGTCGGAGTTCGGGTGAGGCGCGGGCGGTGGCTACGGTGCGCCACAGGAGCGATAGACTAGGGTTTTGGGATCCTGGCGCGGTGCTGAGCATGGTGGTGTGCTTGGACGTGACGCGCGTGAGCTCTAGCCACGGCGACCTCGTGGCCGGCGGCAATGGGCTCTCGGGTTCGGCGGAGACGATGGATACGGCACGAAATTGAACGAAAATACGGAGGGGAAACGAAGAGGAGCTCACGTCGAGTCCGCAGGGGTGGTCAGTGGGCTCGGGGAGGGGCTGGTGACAACGGGAGGTCGCCGGCGATCTCGGTGGCCCGAGGAGGAAGAAGACATCGGGGACAGCGCTCCGAGGCTTCCGGCGTCACATGGGTTGGTGGAGACGAAGAAGAAGGCGCGGCGGTTCTTCTGGAGGCATCGGCGAGGCGAGGGGTGGCCGGTGGCCGCGGCGAACGGCGTCGGTGGCGACGGCTGCGCTCGGCACGAGAGGGAGAGAGGAACAGAGGAGGGAGAGAGCTCGGGAGAGAGTGAGGGGCGGTCGGGGAGGCCGCGTGTCGACGTCTAGGGCGTCCAGAGCATCGGGGGAGAGCGGTAAGCAGGAGCTGGCGAGGCGCGTGGCCAGCGCGCGGCGGGCACGCGCTCGTCCTCCTGTCCAGGGAGGAAGACGACAGGGAGGCTGTGGTGGTGGGCTGGGCCGGCCACTTGGGCCGCCAGGTAAGCCCAGGTGAGATTCCTTCTCTCTCTCTGCTTTCTGTTTTATATTTCTGTTTTCTATTTTGTTCTGTTTTGTTTTGGTTTAGTAAAAATACTAAACCATTTTATAAAATCCTGAAAATAATTATGTGGCTAGAACTAAAATATACCAAACCACATAAAATGTTCCAGAATTATTGGACATATATTAATTATATATAAAATATAAATCCAATGCAATTAGTTATTGAATTAATTCAAATGGCCAAAACAAATATTTCTGTGACTCCAAAAATATTGGTTTGAATTTTACCTCTTACCAATATTTCTATAGAATAACAGGAACATTTTCTTGGATTCATTTGAGAAGAGTTAAATGTTGGTTATTTTTAGAGGTTTTCTGAGGCTTTTGAAAATTCCTCAATTCAAATTTCATTTGAATTTAAACATGATGCAGTAACCAAGCTAGTCCAAGGCCAGGGTAAAGCTAGGGATGTGACAAAGGACTATAGCAAGTTGTCCTCGATCTCTTTGACAGTGTGTTTGACCGTCCATTCATGTATGATATTTGGGGTTAATGAACCCAATGTCTTAGATATCTTCTTTCCTGCATTCGACGATCTTCAACCTGCATTATATAGTGAGGATAATTATATATACATGCAATGAAAGAGCTGAGCTATATATAGAGACTTAATTACAGAAGTAGTACTTACAGACAGTAGAAAGTCATGAGTGTTTTGTCGAGGGCCTTTTGATTGTATAACTGGAATAACTTGTCAAATTCAATATTCAAAATATCCATTCCAATGAGGTCATGCTTCTCTTTAATTCTCATCGTCAAAGTATGCCTCCCAGACTTCCTACATCTTTGCATGTACCAATCATGGAGTCTTCCCATCATCGTTGTTAGACGAGGATGATCAGGTTTGACGAGAGGCTTCCCGTACTCGTATCTGAATTTGTCCACCTCCATTATTTCAATGGGTACATCATCGGGCAGGTAATCACCAAGATTGGTATCGGGCACCATCCCCGGATGATTAGCGACGATATCACTAGACACCTTGAGCGGGGGGCATGTTTGCTTCACCTGTTCGCCGAGTTGGGGAATTTTTTCCCACTTCTTCGTGTTGCTAACCTTGCATCACTACAAGTACTTCCCGGCCTCACCGCTTCCTTATATGCCTTTTTAATAGTGTGCACATAGTTGGAATCTAGCGGAGGCGATGGTGATCGCTTCAGGGTATCGATAGTCCGCTTTGCTTTCACTGGATCTACCGTTTCCTTCGGAGGTGGAGGTTTCGGTGCAAAAAAGTCCCTCACTTGGGCACGAATGATGTCCTCATTTTCCTTGTCGGTCCTCTCATAAGGTAACATTTCCAGAGCCTTGAGAGATGGACCATATTTGAACTGCTTCCCTCTTCTGCTTGTACTACTGCTAGTTGCCGGAGCGGCGACCTCTCTCTTTCGCCGTTGTTGACGCGGAGGAGTAGGCTGACGCGTTGGAGGAGGCAGAGTGCTTCGACGCACCGGAGGAGGCGGAGGAGGAGCCGTAGTGCCCTCACACGCCGGAGGAGGCGGAGTGCTCGTCGGAGGAGGTGAAGAAGGAGCCAGAGTGCTTTCATGCGCCGGAGGAGGCGGATGAGGAGGCGGAGAGCCCTGATCACTCGCCGGAGGAGGAGGTAGAGTGCCTTGACTCGCCGGAGCAGGAGGAGGAGGAGGCGGAGGCATCAAGTTTGCAAGCTTGATGTACTCCTTCTACCATAGACATGGAGTCTTCAAAGCAAGACCCAGCTGAATCTCCCCTTCACCTGTAGGGTGGTCAAGATCGAGCTCCTCAAATCCCTCCATTACTTCATCGGCCATCACAATAGCATATCCCTATGGAATTGGACGATAGTGAAAAGTTCCATCGGTTTGAGGAGGTGGAACAGTGCCGACAGCCGCTTTCAAGGTGATGTTTTGCCATTTTTGTCATAAGATGGCAATGTTGAGCCTCCGTGATAACATCCACGGGGTAGCTAGGAGCCGTGAAGTCAGGCTGTTGAATGAGCTCCGTGGAAGCCACACTACTTCTCCGCTAAGATGGCGGGGTAGCTTCTGGCGTAGCTTCGTGCCGCTGAGATGGTTGGTCGGCAGCTCGCCGGCTCTCAACTTTTTCCTCTAGCTTTAGTACTCTTGCATTGAGCTTCTGTATATCGCTCAGCTCCTGTTTCCTCTTCCTCTCCCGGGTTTTGTAACCGCCTACGTCGAGAAACCCAATCTTCCATGCAACAAAGCCTGGCGTGCCTCGTGTTCGTCCAGGGTGCTCAGGATTACCGAGGGCCTCAGTCAGCTTGTCATTCTCTCTATCGGGAATGAATGTCCCTTCCTGCACTGCCTTGATTGCTGCCTGAAGCTTCGTGATGGGTGTTGCAAGTTGCTCATCCGTCCAACGGCACTTCCCTACTTTAGGGTCCAAAGTTCCCCCAACCCCAAAGAACCAAGTCCTTGAACGATCTGGCCAGTTCGATGTCTCTGGTTCGACCCCTTTAGCAATCAGGTTGTTCTCTGCTTTGTCCCACAACGGTCGGGCTTTGAGGTAGCCGCCTGACCCCGTGCGATGGTGCCACTGCTTCTTTGTAGCATTTATCTTGTTTATCTCTGACATTTTCTTACTCTTGTCCGATGTCTTGTAGGCCACAAGTGCGGGCCAGTGATCTCTTATCTTCTCAAATCGGCCGATGAATTCTGGAGTCTTCCCTTTGTCGACAAACTTTGATTTCAACTCTTTCTTCCACCTCCTGAATAGCTCTGCCATGTTCTTACACTACAAAAAAATACACCTCCGTGATGATACGTGTTTGTCACAGTAGGTCGCGTTTTTTGTCATGCATGTACATCCATGACGATTTTATGAAAGAATCAAGATAGTCATACCTGTGCTGTCATAGAAGTGTTCCATGACATCACCAAAATTATCATCATAGAAGTGTCCACTTCCATGACGATAAATCACGCGTCACAGAAGTGCTTTCATCAAGGGTGACCAACACGTGGCATCCACCATAACGGAACGCCGTTAAGCTATCGGGTCCGGTTTTGGATCCGATAACCCGTTAACAGCCGGGACCAATGGGAAATTTCCACGTGTAAAATTCTGATTGGCCGGAGGGAACACCTGTCAGCTCGTCAGTGGGTCAAATGTCGCCCGTCCATTGGAGGAGACATGCCTATTATACGTCGACACATGGCGGGGCCCAATAGAGGCCCATATAGGTTAAAAAGGCCGGCCTAGTCAAAGGCCCGTAGTACTTACTCAGGTACTAGTGGGCTAGCCCAATAACGACCTGTTTAATAAAGGCCCATTACGGCCCGAAGCCAGATCTGGCCCGTTAATTGTTCGCCGAATATTTGGGCCCAATTATAGCCCAGTGACTTTCCGCCTGTTAGAGGCCCGATGTAGACATGTGCCCATTTCAGCCCGATGGGACTTTCGGCCTGGGAATGGCCCATGCTGCCCATGGGCCATATATGGTCCGACGGGACATCGGGCCCAACGGCCCGTGATAAAGGTGACGTTGGGCCTGTTAAAGGCTTGTCGTATAATTCGGCTCATTGATGCCTGTACTAAGATTTCGGCCTCTTAAAGACCCATGATATCAGTGGGCCAACTAAGGCCCGAGATATGTTTCGGCCTGGTAACGGCCTGTGATATAACTGGGCCCAAAAAGGCCCGGTCTACATTTGAGGCTGCTGAAGGCCCGTCGACGACTAGTGAAAATTGAAGCCCAACATACATTTCGGCCTGCTAAAGGCCCATGGTTTCATCTGGGCCATAACAGGCCAATACAATATTCAGCCTGTTAATGGCCAAACGCTACTTGGGCAAAACTAAGCGCTGGGTCCACAAAAGGCCCAACTAAAATATAGGCCGATATAAGTTGTGGGCCTGGCACAAAGTGTGAAGGCCCTGATCATTCGGGCCCAAGAAAGTTGAAGGCCGACCCAATTGTGGCCCGCTAAAAACCAGGCCCGTTAGAGCCGAATGTTTCGGCCGGGTCAACTACATCAGATTTTTTTCAGATAGCGAATGGTGGCAGTAACTAGTAGGAATTAAGAACAAACCTACTCTATACAATAAAGAAATTACAACATAGTAACTAAGAATAAACCTACACTATACAATTAAGGATTTATGGTATATTACATCCACTGGGCATCGAAGTTTGCCACCAGTCATCATGAAGCGCAATGAAGAAGCAGATTACAAAAACTGGGCACCATTGCAGCGTAACAAAATAATACTAAACCGAGACCACTTCCAAGACAGTTCAAGAAAGGTTAGCCTTGCGCGGGAACTGCTGTGCAAGCTGCTGAGCAAGGCTGTGAGACCGGCCTAGCATGTCGGTCATAGCTTCCAGGTGTAGTTGTTTAGCGATGAGGTTCTCATTGGTGTTCTCCGCAATCTTTCTTAGAGATAGGACTTCAAGTCAAAGTTGAGTTGCAGAATGCCTTTCTGCTAGAACTTGGGACTGAAGAAGTCGAACTAATTCAGACAACGATTTCTATGAGCTTGTCTGACTGCTAGTCTCAAGTAACTTGAACACTACATCCAGACAAGACTTTGGGGTTGTCTCGCTATCTTCAAGATGTTTTGCCTTCGTTGCTGTAATATATGTTGGGTTTGTCTCACAGCCTTCAGCAGACTTGTGCATGCCATCAGGCATATCACCCTGAAACAAAGCAGAGAGATGACAGGTTTTGCACGTGTATAAACAAAGATCATAACTGTGCTGTCAATTCTATCCAATTTCAAATTAGAAAATAAGGAGTAAGTTCAAAATATCAATAGCATAATTTGGCATTGTTCATAATGCGGGGAGCTTCACCACACTACTGGATTACCATGTCAACATAACAAGCATAGATGAAGGGCAAAGAAAATCATTGTATCTATTTTGGTTAATGTGCATGGCATGTTGTTCATATCATCAGCCACATCAGTAAGATAAAACAGGAGATGACAAGGTGCAAACGTGGGCTGCTTCACCACACACTGGATTATAGATCCACAAAAACAAGCATACATATAGGGAGTATTGAGTAATGTGCATGGTATGAATAAGGAATTTGGTTTTACAAGTAAAACTTAGAACTTACGGTTCTTGCGAACATGCATTTTGATAGAAACAACAAACTAAACAGCAGTAAACGATAGGGAGTATGAGCAAATTAAACATCAGTTGAGGATAAAGGCTTTAGAAGGACTGACTTACATTAATAGTTAACACCGGCTTTGTAATGCCCTTCTCAATGTCAAGGGAAGGATAACTCAAGAATTTCAGCACATAATCTTCATTATAAGCATTGCCTGTACTCTACATTTTGTAGAGAGTAATTATAGATATGACAATATTGGAAGGGCTAGAGGATAATGAAGATAAGATGCAGATTGATGCTACATAATCAACTACCAATCCCTGGAAGTACAAGCGTTACAGGACAAAATGTACTGACAAGAGCAATGGGCTACACTTCTGCACTGACATTGTCTGTGTATTCTACTTTTTGGTAAGATTAAATATAGATTTGATCTTTTTTAGTAAATGGTGGGCGAGGGAGATAAGATGCAGAATGCTACACAATGAATCAATCCCTCTTCCCATAATACAAGAGTGTTTTGAACACTGGTGTACTATACAAAACGTTCTTATATTATGGGACGGAGGGAGTAGCTGTTAATGTAAGTACAGTGATAGACGATGTTCAGTCCTTACAAGAGGACTGCAGAGCTAAACCTCTTCAAAAGCATTGGGTTGATTCTAAATTTATGTAAGAGTCCATATGGATCTTATAATGTCCACCAATTGGACAATAACAAGGCTAACATGTGCAGTGATGCTACATAATCAAATGGCTATGAAAGTAAGTACGGTCATACATGGCAAGAGGTACTCACAAGAGCAATGCAGTGTGCAGTATAGTTGCGAGATTCTGTGGTCCCTTGAGAATGAATATTCTTCTGCTAACAATTTTCATACAAGTGAGACGTTAAGGCAAATACAGAAATGTAGTTCAAATTGTGATGTGATATCATAGACAGTACCTTACGCTGCAGCCAGGACTAATGTGTAACAAGATTATTCCAGTCATCGTCGGATAAATGTAGCACCAGAGACTTTACAGAAATTTCGTTTAGAGGCTTGCCATCGAAGTGCGCTTGCCTCAGGTAGGAACAATACTTCATCAACGAGTGCTTGAAAAGTGCAACCAACCCTTGCTCGTCTTCACAATCCAGTTTGGTCCTCGCCTATTTAAAAGAATGAAATCTTGTGTCTTCTGTCAGCAGAAACATATGCAGTAATGACCATGAATAACATTAATACATTACTTACGCGTAAGTTGCGGAGGAAGACTGGAAATTGTTCTGTGTCTGCGGTATAATCTTTCCATGAAGGAAAGATGCACACAAAGTTCCTGACAACAATATAAGCTTCGTCTTCTAAACTTAGAAGAAATGGAACAGGGGTCCTATTTGCTGCAATTGGGGCTCTCTCTGGTTCGAAAAGGGATTTGGCAACTGGATTTGGTGTACTCTTTGCTGGAATGGGGGGTTTTGCATCGTAGAGTTGGTGCTATGTCAACTGGCATCATCATACTGTTTGCTGCAGTTGGGGTCTGCTGAGTTGGGGCATCAGAAATGACCAGTGTAGTAGGGCTAGAGTCTGCTAGAGTTGGGGTGTTTTGTGGGTCAGGTGATATTGCAACTACACCTAATGGGCTAATTGATTTATGAGGTGCCACTACCTTTTCCAAATACTTTGCTTGTGCTCCTCCATGATCAACAATCACCCTCTTCCTTTTGAAGGTCCGATACACAAGAACAACATTTGAATGGATAAATATGGTCTGATGACAGATGGAATATGTAATGAAAATGGATAGGCAGGGCGTATTCACATACACGATGTGTAAACTAAGCTAATGGAAGTTCAACAAAGTAGAAGCAATGCAAAGCATCAGTTGCAAGATATGTGCGACCAATATAACCTTGGAAAGTTAGAGCAAGCACCTTGATGGGTGACTAAGATAGGGCATCTGGCTCTGACTCCTCCACTAGGGAGCTACATTGACTTAGGTCTCCCTCTAGCTCAGAATCACTGTTAGGATCATATTCTGAGCATGAATCTCTAGGTGGAGAGTGTTTTCATTGCATTGCATCCAGACTTGACTTCAGTCCCTTAATGCCAAGTTTGACATCCATGGCATTGTTTTGCTTTATTCTTTTCATGTGCGCAAGTTCATAATCATTATGATGATGTTCAGAATCTGAGATTCATGAAAACATAAAAATTAGTCAGATTATCTACGGAATGCATTGCGGATTCAACTCGAAGAGTGACTCCCTATAAACCCCTGCATATGCAAATTTCACCCCAACCGCGCTGACCAGACCACACATAGAAATACAAACCCCTTATGTCTCTATAACACGCAGACACACATTTCAAAACTGAAGTAGGAACATTAGAATCATATGAAATTCGTATTTGAACAAATAAACTAAGGAATTATGAGTGGCATAATGTTTAGCTTCAAGGGTGGAGTGTTGGTAGTGTGACACAAAGCAAGTAGGCAGATTGTATTCCATGTAAAAGATCGAAGCCTATGTAAAAGCTGGAAATGACACTTTCTTTCTATACAATGCAGTGTTCGTTGCCCACACATGATGGAAGAGATCACATAGAGAAATACTATTCACTCATGTCTACGGTTCCAGTATTTTGAAATAGGGTGGTCCACCCTAAAAGAATATTGACAACAAATATGACAAGGCAAGCATAGATGTAGTTAATCAATCATTTACTTATGAGCTTACTAGGACAAGTATGTAGAATTGTAACTGCAGTAAGAGATCGTCCAAAATCTGAATCAAGAAGTTTGTCTAGCACTTATCGACATGAATAATTGGATAATATATCGAATGAGTAAGAAAGACAAGTAAACTTGTTAATAAACCTGGCTTGTAGTAGTAATCTGGGTCAATGTCACTACGACCAACAATCCAAAATGACTAGTGTCTGTTCCTAGGGCCAGAATTATGAAAACCCGGTGAACTTTACAGGTACTAAAGATTACTGAAATACATCTGAACCATTAAGTGTAGGTAGCACTCAGCACACAACAAACCCTAATGACAGTCCTGCCTAATGAGTAATTAATCAATTAGAAAATGGGTGATGAGGAGTGGCTGCTGAGTGTTGAGGATGTATCTCAGGATAAACCGGGTTGGCTTAGTGGGTGCTGCACGCCTGAGCCCTGACCGGACTGGGAAGGTAGGCACGGCGGCGCGCCCGGGCAGCGGTGACGCTGTTGGGCGAGCGGCTCCTTACCTCTTGTTAGTCTGGCGTCTCCTCCTAGAGTCATGCCGTCCGGGGATGGCAAGTTGCCAGCGAGGCAGGCGGCTGGGGGTGAATAGAGATCAGAAGCGCACAACAGAACAGAGGGGAATCAGGGCCTGGGACGACCCAAAATCCCAGGGTGGGCCGGCCCACCGTGGGCACCCTGTAGAGATACACACCCGAGCGGCGAACATGCATTTTCTAAACTAATTTAGGAACATTTAGCTGACCAATTAAATGACTCTGTTTTAATAATATCAGATTCATATTTGAACAACTAAGCTTGTTTAGCTTGATGGGTGGAGCAGTTCTATTATGACACGAAGCACACATTCTGATCGTATAGTGATCATAAAAGGGGGAAACTCTAAGCATATTTTTTTAGCAAAAGAGGGTCTCCCCTCCGATTTCTATTAAAGAAACCACCATGGAACCAACATAATCAATTAAACCCTAAGCATGATCAATTAAACCGTATTATGACTGTGCCATGGCAGATATGAAGCTGCAAACCGGAGAAATGATATTTAGCATCCATTGTTTGCTTCGAACTAAGAACTAAATTCTAAGAGCTGAAAAGAAAGTAGAGTAACCAAGTTATGATCTATTTTCTGGTTGAGATCAAAAGGTTGAGGAGATATGAAGTACCACCTCTCTTGCGGCGCCGTGTAGGCATCGGGGGTGCGATGGCTGTCGGTGGCGTTGAAACAGATCTGCAACGGTAGACGGGTGCATAGGGGGATAAGTCCCGTTACGGTGGAAGAGAAGGTCATGGGAGCGGCCCCGACAAAAAGGACGACGGCACCGATGAAGCGAGAGGACGCGATGCAAGGCTCTTGGTCCGTCGTTGTGGATGAGAAACGTCCATCCCTAGCAGTGGACGACGCGGTCTTGGTAGGCGCTCTGACATGGTGGAGGACGGTGGCGATGGATGTGGTGGAGGACGGCGGTGATGGATGTGGTGGAGGATGGCGGCGATGGATGGGGTGGCGGACAGAGGAGGCTGGTTTGGGGATGGTGTTCTAGCACGGATGGTGTATGAATGGGAAATGGAGGGAGAGGTACGGGGAACCATGTTTTTGGGACACGCTTGTCTGAAATATGGGGAAGTTACGAACTTAGCCCCTGTTTAAAATTTGGATGTCTCGTCGGTTGGGGATAGGACGGTAATCTTGCATCTCGCCAATATTTGCCCAGAGCGATTTCGGGCAAGGAGAGGGTGGTTGGCGCCCATGGTTGGCGCCCACGGTGTATGAACGGGGCTGACAGGTAGAGCGGTTGTGTCACGTCTAACTGAAGTTACAAACCTGCCCTATTGAAAATATTTGCCTACATCAATTTCGGCCGAGTCGAGTTTGTTTTGCCGCCCACCGCGTATGAATGGGGAAATGGAGGAAGAAACAGAGGTCTTTTAGACGAGATTGAATCAAATGTGTTTTGGCACCCATGTTTGGAGCCCACCGTGTCGGAATGGGCTTAGAGGCGGTCATGTCACATCTAATTGAAGTTACTACCCACCCGTATTTAGATCAGCAGAAATCGGGCCGATGGATTGTCCGTATAATGGGTAGACAGTAATTTCCATCTCCCAAACACTTGGCTTCAGGCAGCCGACGTGGGAGTGGACATTTTGCCGCTTCTTTCGAATTTTGGGACAATAAGCATCCACGTTTACCCTGTCAACTAAATTAGAATCCATTTTGTATTCCTATACGAATATTTATAAATCATTCGATGTGTTTTTATATATCTTCAAAAGGACGATAAAGATGTATTCCACTGTCATATATGAATATGGTTTACAAATGCTGATACTCAAATTCAGAAGCTAGAATCCAGTTTAAGGTGAATTCGAATATTTGGAACACTTCATGTCCAACTCAAATGTCACACGCAGCATAATGTGTACTACCATTTAGATATGTACACAAGCGATGTATCAAGATTCAAATACCGAGTCAATCAAACAAGAATGACAGAACTAACAGACATATAAACACTTATAGAGTATATGGATCAATAATATCAACTAACATACATAAGCTAGGCCGCTGTATTTTTTTTTGCTACAACAACATCCTTTTTTTGCCAAGCTACTATAACATCTTGGCCCTTTCCGATGCATGCCACTTATGGTCCATCTATACTACTATTATTGCTGAATGCATATTCAGCCCGATTGGCATATTTGTAGGTCTGGCACAGCAATCAAAATGAAATGTCTCTGAGTCTTATCAATTAATATAGACTTGTGCTCAAATAAAATTACAAACCAAAAAACAAAAAACAAATATTACATGATCTCTAAAACAAATGGTTTGATTGATTACATGAACAAACAACACAAAGGTTATTCAACAATGGAAAGAACATTTCACCTATTATTTACCAAGTGGGAATTTAATTTCCTTTTTTCCTTCAGGACCTTAACAATGCGGTCAGTCTCAGCTTGATTCGTTTTGAAATCCACCAAATATTTAATGGTTGTCTTGAGTACTGCTTGTGATTGTGCTATTTGCTTCCTCAACATGTCAACTTGATCTCTAAGTGCAGAAGCAGAATCTCTTTCTACCACTAGTTTAGCCTCTATTAGTGAATAGTATTTCTCTATGTGATCTCTTCCATCATGTCTTGCCGTCCTGCTGGTCCTGGTCTTGTTGCACCGATATGGTAACCTTTGCCTGATGCCTTGGTACTCCGCGCCTGCGCTTGCCCCCTTAGCACCAAAGAGGAAACTAGTACACTGCGTGCGCTAGCACCCGCCTGGAGCCCGCCTGGCCTTGGTCGTCATGGCTTGCATCATGGGAACCTCGCGAGGTACCCTGTGCCTTGATCTCTCCGCCTCCCTAGCGAGCCTGCCTGGTGAGGCTGATCCTGGGGAGGACTGCTCCCGCTCCATAGACGAGGAATAACGGGGTCTCGCCTGTTGACTTGGTGGCAGTTGTGCGGATGGACCACAACACAGACTGGAGCTCGTCGTGCCAGCCCCTGCCGCAGGCCTCCAACTTCTTCTTGAAAGTCCTGGTTTTGAGGCCCCTCAGGACCTCTGCGTTGGCCCGCTCAGCCTGGTCATTGCTCCGAGGGTGCGCCACCGAAGCATAGCAGATCTGTGTTCTAAGGTTAGCACAATATGTTTTGAAGAGATTGCTGGTGAACTATGAACCGTTGTCAGTGATGATGCGGTTAGGGACCCTGAAGCGGCTCACGAGGCCCTTGATGAACTTGACCGCAGAACCGGTTAGGATGGTGCGAACGGCTTCCACCTCCACCCATTTGGTGAACTTGTCGATGGCGATGTAGAGGTAGCGGTAGACCCCAGGTGCTCGGGGGAACGGGCCCAGGACATCCAGCCCCCAGACCGCAAATGGCCACGAGAGCACGATGGTTTGCAGGCCCAGCGCTGGTTGGTGTATCTGCTTGGCGTGGAACTGGAAGGCTTTGTAGGACTTCACCAGCTCGACCGCATCGTTGAGCGCTGTAGGCCAATAGAACCCGCTGTGAAATGCTTCGCCAACGAGGGTCCGTGATGACGAGTGGTGTCCGCAATCTCCACCGTGTATGTCGGCTAGCAGCTCTTTCCCTTGCTTCCTGGAGATGCAATGCAAAGAAACATCATTCGGCCATTTCCGGTATAGCTCGCCGTCTTGGATGTAGTAGGCGGTGGCCTGCCATGCTACACGCTCCGTGTCCTCTTCCTTGTTAGATAACGTCCCTTGCGTCAGGTATTCCTTGAATTCCTTGGTCCAACACCCTTCTTGAGGCTCCAGTGCTAAGAGTAAGCGTGCTCCTGAGGTCGGGCCGCAAGCTGGGGCTCCCGTGGCAGGTGGCTGAGGGAGGTCTTCCCAAGGCTGCGCCGTCTATGAAAGTGGCAGCGTCGCCGATGGCTTGAAGAGCCGTTCCTCAAACATGCCAGGCTCCTGAGGCAGCTGCCTGGACACCCTCTTGGTTGGTGCCGCGAGGCACATGTTGCAGCTCCAGCCCCTAGAACTGCTTCTCCATCTTGCGCACTTCCGTGAGGTATGCTTCCATATGCTCGTCCTTTGGCTCGTATACCTTGTTGGAGAAGTTGACGAGGAGTTGCGAATCCCCCTTGATGACGAGTCGTTTTACTCCCAACGCTACTGCAGCCCTCAGGCCTGCTATGAGGCCCTCGTACTCTGCTATGTTGTTGGAGACCTTCTCCCCTTGCTGGAACCGGAGCTGTACGACGTAGTAGAGCTTGTCTTGAGTGGGCGATATCAGCACTGTGCCAGCCCTCGTGCCTTTTCGCGAGAAGGTGCCATCAAAATACATGACCCAGCCATCTGGTGCCTCACTCCCTGGGGAGAGAGACCGATCCTCGCCTGCCTTGAGCTCCGACGCATCTGCCCACTCCGCTACAAAATCAGCAAGCGCGGCTCCCTTGATGACCCTGGTTATGCTGAACTCCAACTGAAACGCTTGCAGCTCGATGTTCCATTTAGCGACTCACCCAGTGGAGTTGGGGCTCCTGAGTACCCTTTACAATGGATAGGCCGAAACGACTTTGATGGGGTGACCTTGGAAGTAGTGCCACAGCTTGTGCGAGGCCACCAAGAGCGCAAGCAAGAGCGTCTGAGGCATGGGGTATCTGACCTTGCATCCCGTAGCACCATGCTGACAAAGTACACTGGGTGCTTGATGAGGGTGGGCGTGCTAACGCAGCATGTGCCTTCCGTAGGTTGGGGAGCTTCCTGAGACAATGGAGCCCCCAGCGCCTGGTTGCCTGGGGCAGCTTCCTCAGCCATGGGGGCGTCTTCCTGCCGGGCTTGGTCCCCTGCCACTGTTACCGTGGCCCTCGCGAGGCCCTCCTGGTCTTGTGTCGCATCTGCTAGGGTTGAAGCTGAGCTGGACGCAGCCTTGACTTGGCGCTCTTCCCTAACCGCCACCAGGGCCATGCTGGCAGAGTAGGGGGTGGCGGCAAGGTAGATCACCAGGGGATCGAGAGGGCGCGGTGCCACCATCACTTGAGGGCTGGTTAAGTACCTCTTGAGGTCTTGAAATGCTTGGTCGGCCTCTTGGATCCACTCAAATGGTCCCTTTTTCTTCATCAACTTGAAGAATGGTAGGGCGCGCTCCCCCAACTTGGAGATGAAGTGCCCTAATGCAGTCACGCGGCCAGTGAGTTTTTGCATTTCTCTAAGGGTCTGCGGTGGACTCATGTCTTCGAGTGCCTTGATCTTCTCCGGGCTGGCCTTGATCCCCCTGTGAGATATGAGGAAACCCAGCAGCTTGCCCGAAGGGACACCGAACACACATTTCTCCGGGTTGAGTCGCATGTCTACTTGGCGAAGGCTCGCAAAGGTCTCCTCCAAGTCCTGGATTAAGGTCCTTGCTTCCCGAGACTTTACCACAATGTCGTCGATGTAAGCCTCGGCGTTCTTTGCGAGCTGCCGGCCCAAGGCGATGTGCATCAGCCGTTGGAAGGTCGCGCCTGCGTTGCGCAACCCGAACAACATGCAAGTGTAGTAATACACCCCACATGGGGTCAGGAAAGCTATCTTCTCTACATCTTCCACAACCATTTTGATCTAGTGATAACCCTAGAATGCGTCCAGGAAACAAAGCAGGTCACACTCGGTGGTGGAGTCGATGATCTGGTCGATGCGGGGAAGTGGGAACAGATGTTGTGGGCAGGCCTTTATGAGGTTGGTGAAGTCGACGCACATGCGCTCCTTTCCTCCCTTTTTCGGCACCACAACAGGGTTTGCCAGCCACCCGGGGTAGCGAACCTTGTGAATGACCCCTGCTGCCTCCAGCTTGCGGGTTTCTTGGACAACGAAGGCCTACTTCTCTGTGGACTGCTGCCTCACCTTTTGCTTCACAGGGCGCACATTGGGACACACGTTTAGGTGATGTTCGATCACTTCCCTTGGAACCCCCACTAGCTGCTTCGGCTCCCATGCGAACACCTCCTTGTTCGCATGCAAGAATTTCACCAGCGCTTCCTCTTGGCCTGGGTTGAGGTTGGCACCTATGGTGAAGGTGGCTCCCGAGGACCCGCTTTCCTCAACAGGCACCTGCTTGGTCTCCGCCTTATCCTGAGTGAACAACTACTTCTTTTTGGTCGGCGCAGCTTCCTTGGCCTCGGGGTCGTCCGCATCCGCAGGCTGCGCCATTGCGGCGGTCTTGAAGGCTAGCTTGAGCGCCAACAGAGCCTTCTTGGTATCTCTAGCTACGGTGGGGACACCGCCGCTCCCGGGCATCTTCATGAGGTTGTAGGCCGGATGGGTGGCCGCCATGAACTGAGCCGGGGCAGGGTACCCGAGGATGGCGTTGTATGGGAGGATTATGTGAGCAACGTCGAAATCGATCAGCTCCATGCGGTACTTGTCGTGGGTGACGAAGGTCACAGGGAGGCGGATCTACCCCAGGGGACTGGAAGAACAGCCCCCGACGCCCGAGAAGGGCCTGCTGGGTCGAAGCCGCTCCAGCGGTACATGGAGGAGGCTGAAGGCCTCCACCAAGAGCATGTTGAGGCCGACACCGCCATCGATGAGGGTCTTGGTGATGGCCACCTGGCATATGGTGGGCGTGCAGAGCATTGGAAGCGCCCCCGAGCAGGCGGTGTTGATGGCGTGATCTTCCGAGCTGAAGGTCAAATCGGCCTTGGGTGCCACCCAGCCCGGGGGAGCTCCTCGTCGTGCGAGGGCAGCGCCGATTTGGCGAAAGAACGACTTGGTGCGGCGGTCCAAGGGCGGCGCCTGCGAACTGCCTAGGAGTGCTGTGACAACCGGGGGCGCCGGCGTAGCATAGTGGGCGAGGAAGAGGCCGCACAGCTCCCTCCAGGAGGCCACGGAAGAAACAGGCAGGTTGAGAAATCACGCACGTGGGACACCAGTGAGGGCCATGGGTAGCCAGTTGGCCATGATCTTGTCATCGCCTCTGGCCTTGAGGATGGCCTCCTCGTATGCCAGCAGGAAAACCACCGGGTCCGTCGTGCTGTCATAGCGTGGCGGCAACTCCGGCTTGAATCTTGTCGGCCATCGCACCTGCCGCAGGGCGGGGGCCAAGGGTCAGATCCCCCTGGCCCATGTGCTGGCGTCGGTCGCCGGAGCTGGGAGCTCGTTGTTCGCCATGAGGGCGAAGCTCAGTGTGGCGGGGATGAGTCAACGAAGGGAAGGACTCCGGTGCACCCCAACCTGGCATGCCAAATGTCGGATATCGGGTTTCGGCAAAACCCTTAAGGTTCGAACACTGGGGTGCGCACAAAGATTCCCCCCTATCGAATCTCACTCTCTCTGCCTCGTCGCAATCCCTAGGCTTAGCTAAATGAAATCATAGCACAAGAGACACGAGGTTTATACCGGTTCAGGCCACCATTGTGGTGTAATACCCTACTCCAGTGTGTGGTGTGGTGGATTGCCTCTCAGGCTGATGACGAACAGTACAAGAGGAAGAACAGTCTCCCGAGGCGAGGTGTTCTTGTGCTTTGTGGGTAGTTCTAGTCCGAATGGATCTCTCTCTATCTATGGTGGTGGCTAGTCCTACTTATAGAGGCCCTGGTCCTCTTCCCAAAAAATGAGCGGGAAGGGATCCCACAATGGCGGGATTTGAAAGGGGACAGCCAGTACAGGCTATCCTCACTAAAGGTGGTCTTCACCTGCCAAAGGCTCTGGTGATGATGTCGGCTTGGGCTCCACGATGACCTCCGTCTTGCCGTCCTTCTGGTCCTGGTCTTGTTGCACCGATATGGTAATCGTTGCCTGATGCCTTGGTACTCCGCGCCTGCACTCGCCCCTTTAGCACCAAAGAGGAAACTAGTACACTGTGCGCGTTGGCGCCCGCCTGGCCTTAGTCGTCATGGCTTGCGTCATGGGAACCTCGCGAGGTACCCTCTGCCTTGATCTCTCTGCCTCCCTCGCGAGCCTGCCTGGTGAGGCTGATCCTGGTTAGGCCGTGCGTCGTCCGCCCCGCAAGGCTTGGCCCCTCGCGAGGGTCTCAAGTTCTTGGTTGACAAAGACGGGCCGCACTGGGCCGCGCGTGGAGCCACGCAACGGGCCGCAGGCAGGCAAGTATGGATACCCCCATATCCAGAACGCCGACAACATGTCTATGACTGGATCATCTCTCAAGCTCTATCTTACAGCCCACACCCTTGCCAAAAGCTCAATCGGACAATATCTCTCCAGAGCATATATATCTGTTCAATGAATGTCGAACCACACTCACTTTGTCTCTCTATCTATATGTCTCTCGATTGACCACGCTTTCTCATGCCGTATCTTCCACACATTGAAGCCACCTCTCCATCCCTTGCAAAGCCGGAGCTATTTACATTGCGAGGGGCACTCCAACCTTGGATTAATTTGTGTAGGAATTTATTCCGGTCGGTTTAGATTATATGTTTGTAGCATTAGGCCCACAACTACGCCAAACACCGTTGCAACCCCCGCACCTCACCCAGTTGATTTCCATCTGGCTTGGTCATCGCTCTCTCACACGCCCTTTCTCGCCTTCAACATCGCACCATGGTATTATTGCAAAAAATTCTGTTGTTCTCTTTAGTAATCATAAATAAGCTACAAAACTACATACCGATAGTCCACTTGGAATGGAACAAATTTCGACCCACAAATTAAAGTGCTACAAACTACACACCGTGGGGCCCACCTATCATGAAACAAATTTGGACCCATATACAAATTAAAAAATAATGGACGAGGATCGAACATGTGACCATGGCCTTCAAACCGCATATCAATAGGCAACATACGTAGAACATCAATGTTTGTTATACCCCCTTTGTTCACATAATGTTTTTATATAACCATAACCTATTTAACGGATAACATGTAATATTATTTTTAGTACATTAGTGGGACCGGCTCGTTAGCACGTACTATTCGCCTTCACTTACTGGTGGGTTCCATGTGTGCTCTCTATCTCTCTTCCCCCTCTGCGTTTAGACGCACGGGCAAACATGAAGAACTCGCGGGCGATGTTGCCGTTGACCATATCTGGATGCGTTCACAAGTTACGACACCAGTTTCACGTACTAGCAGCACTAGTCAGTGTGTACGTTCAATGCACGTTAATTTGGAAGTATATTAAGTGCATGCGGATGTTAAGTAGGATATTATTTGTGTGTTATTATGTGATTAGCACTATTTTTGGCATGAAATTAACTGCACGTTAAACGTGTTGAGAGCTCGACATTGAAGCAGTCTAGGTCGTTGGATGACAAGGAATACATGTGAATTGATGATGTTTTATATTTAATTTGATACGGCTCTAGCAGAACATTCAAATTATCAAACCATAGATTTCGTTCAGTCTGACTCCGACTTTAAATTATATGACGATCGATCTAAAATAAACAGAAATGATAAATGTTCGGATTTTAAGCATGGCAATCTGAACGTTTTTCATGGCAAATTTAGATTATGCGGCGGCGACGGGGGCGTCTTGTGGTGGGAAGCGGCTCCTCTGCCGTGCTCTATGTGTCGTCGAGCACCTGACCGACGGTGATGGCGGCGTCTTGCGCCATTGTTGGCGTAGTCCCGGACATTGGTCTAGCTTTAAGGAAGGCCAAAATGTTTTGGACTTTGGAGCGAGTCAACTGGCGGGAGGAGGCGACTGGCGTTGGTGCAAGGAAGCGGTCGACGGCGGCCATCCATGCCGCTGAGCAGGGCACTGGCACCCGCGCGGGGACAGACGCTAGCAACGGTGCGGCGGAGACATTCGTGTGCATGGGCACCGGCACGGGCGCGAACGTCAGTGCACGTGCAGGCGCATGCGCTGGCAGGTGTATGGGCACCGAGATGAGCATGCGCGTCAGTGCATGCGCAGGCGCATGCGCTAGCAGGTGCACGGGCGCGTGAAAGTCGGCAGGGACCTCGTGGAACCCCGTGGCATCAAGCTCGGTGACAATGTGCGGCTCCCAGCCCATCAATGCCACGGGGATGGGTGTTGGCACAGTCGGGGCGATGGGAGCCGGAATGGAAGCGGGGACAGGCGCGACGTCTTCCTGTAAGGCCAATTCAAGCTCGTCCCAAAGTGCCTTATGTTCTTGAGACTTCGGCTGGGTGTCTTCCTCAGGAAACTGGAAGACTAAGGGCATACCATCGTGATGCGGCATGGCTTACGTTTAGGTTAGGCTGGTTGGAGGTAGATGACAGGAGAATCGGAGAGGAAGAGAGAAGATTGTTGCGATACCGGGTAGTGCAGGGTTGATTTTAAACTGCGGCGCCGACGGCATTAAAAGTGGGCGCAGTTGGGATGAAGGTGGGCGGCAGAGCCTGGTCAAAGGGATCGCCTTCCGGTGAGCCAACACAGCGGTCTGCTCGCATGCCTCCCTGTCAGCCGGCGCAGCGGTCTGCTCGCACACCTCCCGTCGACTCACACGCTTGCTCGGATGGCACCAGCCGATGAGAAGCGAGACTCGTGGCGGCACGTAAATGCCCATGGTTTCAATAGTGAAAGCGTTTGCCTTAACGTGACAGGTCTTTGTTCCAAGATACCTTGGCTCTTCATTTGTGCAACTTGTCATAAGCAGCTTGTCTCAAATTGAAGAAAAAAAATTACGAAGGAATATTGTGCCATATCACGTCACCATGCTTAGTTTAAAGAATTTCTGGTCACTTTTGGATTTTTTGAAATTTAAAATTCAGGATTCGAAACAATATCATAACCTGCATCATGCAATAAATTTTCAAGCCATACATCTGTCCTGTTGTATTTCTTCAGAAAGGATTTGGTCAAACATTTTGCTTAGTTAGACTTTAGACAAGTTATATATGTAGAGTAAAAGGATAATCCCTTTGTACCAGTGCATTGTCTGATATATTAACTGAAGTACTAGGCACGAACAAACAGGCTCAATTCTGTGCTCATCTTGGTGTAGTAGTAGTAGTACTACTAGGCAATGTAGTTGATGGGCGACCTTGGCGAGCGGCGACCGAGGGAATTGAACTGTGCTCGACAAGGTAGGTAACATTGTCTAGTTACTAAAGCATCCCTTCGTTGTTCATCGATAGTCATTATGGACCGGGGACATGAGGGGGATTTCCTAGGGCTGGAATTCTGGCCGCCAGATATTTTGACTCAAAACGTGGAGGCTCGACTGGTTGGGGTTGCCTAATGTGTGTACCATGCACGCCACCAGAAGGACACGAGCCCATTTTTTTAGGATCAACACGAGCCAAGGTCTGGCTGGTACGCCGTTGGGTCCTACCATTCAAGAATACGAAAGGAATCTTTTAAATTGCCGAATGAATCTATGTGTATTACAATGCCCGTATTTTCCTTGCAAATACTAATCTCAACATGGTAATTGATTTATGACGAGTTCTTGAATTAGAGTGAGTTTGTGATATAGTGACCTCAACGTGGATTTCACATTTCATGGTATCCCTAGAAAGTTTTTCATTGCAAATTCAAATTTACAAGATGAATAATATGGAGGTGAGAAAACTTTGTATGTATCAAGCATATGACCACACACACACGCACACGCACACACACACACACGCACACACACACAACAACAATCCAATAAGTATAGTGCATCTATTTTTCCAAACCATGCATGTATGACACGAATTCAAAAATACTCCTTCTGTTCCTAAATATTAGTCTTTTAGAGATTTCAACAAGTGACTACATACGGAGCAAAATGAGTGAATCTACACTCTAAAATATGTCTATATACATCTGTATGTGCGAGTCCATTTGAAATCTCTAAAAATACTAATATTTAGGAATGAAGGTAGTAAAATGTAATACATGCATGGTCCTCAATTCAATATTTAAAATGAACAGGAAACTGAAACATGAATATTATATCTAGTACTACAGTACATGCAAATGTTTTGTTTAGGCAGAGCTATGATTGCCGTGGGTCAACCCCTCGACCTTAGATAAAATTGTGAAGCTCTGTTTAGGGTTGTTTAGATTATATTTGTCCCCACCCTCCCAAACACCGATTGGTTGTGCACCCCCACCCTCCTCCCCGGGAGAATATCATGTGCCCCATACCTTAGATGCTATATGCCGATACGAGTTGCTTGGAGCTTGTAGATCTAAGATATAGCATATCACATGATGTCTTAATATTTTTACAGGAAACCTTGATAAGTTTGAGAATTCCACACATATTGTACAAAAACTACTCAGATGCCCTTGGATCCCATATCCAACGACCTCGAAGCTCGTATCACCGTAGCATCTAAGATGAAGGAGGACATCATATTCTCCTATATGTAAGAATATCATGTGCTACCACACCTTAGATGCTTTGGTGATACAAGCTCTTCGGAGCCGTTGGATTTGTGACCCAACAACTCCTCAGTGGTTCGAATGGTTTTTTGCAGAAAAGCCCCGAAAGAGTTCGGCCACTGCTTACAGGCACAAAGACTGCTCACATGCCATTGGATCTTAGATCAAACGACCTCAAAGCTCATATCACCGTAGCATCCAAGCTGCCAGAGCACCTTATGTTTTCTTGCACGAGAGAATATGAGGTGCTCCCGCACCATAGGTTCTATGGTGATACGAGTGCATGAAGATCTAACGGCCCACAGTAGGAGGTTTGAATGTTTTTGCAATATACAACTGAGAGAGTTTGGGAATTGCGTAGAAAGTACAAGTACTACGCATGTGCCATCTGATCACTGATCATACGACCTAGATGCTCGTCACTGTAGCGGGTAATTAAGCTACGGGGAGCACCTAATATGAGCAACGGGGAGCCGTTGGTCCAAGATGCAGCGGCACACAGAAGGCCTGAATGTTTTATTTGCAAAAAAAATCTTTGGAGAGTTTGGAAATTGCGCATAATTGCAAAGACTACTCCCAAGCCATTGGATCTCACTTCCAACAATGTAAAAACTCGTATCACCATAGCATCTAAGCTGCAGGGTGGATGTGATATTCTATGTTGCTATCATTTTTTTCGTGAACTTGCAAAAATATGTGTAACTCGTGTCGTTACTTCTCTAACCGCGCAAAGTGTTTGTTCAAAAAAACCATCCTACACTGAAATATCGGAACAACACATGGGGGTCCCACTTGTCATTAATCAAATTTGGACCTAAAACTAACAAATCTGAAAGACGAGATTCGAACAGGCAACCTGGACTACAAAGCGTAAGTCGATAGCCTGAAACAACAATGGTTGTTGGCTTTGTCTCATAACTTGATTTTATACAGTATTACATTGAGTAGACTAGAGCTAGGGAGTGCCTCGTCACCACGTGCATGACCGTTGACTCACTTACTGGTGGGTCCCAGGTCTGCGATCTCTCTCTCCTCTCCATCGTCTAACCTTTGCACGGGCACACACGGAGAGCGGCGCTAGCTTGCCATGGTGTTATTATAACTAAAAAAAAGCTTGGAAAATAGAAGAATCGCCTAAAACAAGAGACGTTGTGGCTGGTCGAGACGGAGCTAATCACACCTATCCTCCGTGCCACATTAGCATGATGAAGCTGTGTGGCTAGTGGGGTGTTTTCGACCGACTGGCTGGGTTTCGAGGTCGAACCATAGGTACTACGTCTGACAGTATATTTTTACACACACATTTTCCCTCCGTGCGGAGACGTGGCACACCCTACCGCGGGGTTTCGGGGTCCTTCCGGGTGGTGCACGCATATATTCTTCCTGGCAGGGGACGCCCTACCGCACGTGTTCTGGGGCCTCCTCGGTCGTAGCGCCGAAGCAAGTAAATGAGTCGTCAAATCATGAAAGATCACCTTTCCCGCCGAGTACATCAGTGAAGCACGGTGGCTAGCTAGTTGGGCTAGTTCGACCGATTAGCTAGGCCGCCTCCACATTTGTTTTTTCACCCCTTATTTATCTACTTGCCGGCAGGTAAATTTAAATATCCATCGTGGCATTGCTCTGGTGTTTGGGTGCGACATGTTTTTTAATTTTTTTGATTGGCAGGAGCAGGCGCGACATGATTTTTAATTTTTGATTGATGGGAGCAGGCGCGGCAGCAATTAGTCATGATGACTCCGCCTGTAAAACCCATTGCTCCCTAATGTGAGAAGTCTTCGACTTGTGTTTTACCATGGTGAAAACCAAAAGATTCCCCGCTCCTCAGTTGGATCCCTCCACCTTCCCGTAGATTGCCTTGCCTTTCAGCCGTTTCTCCCCCTTTGCTTCCTCTCCCCATTGCTTCTACCTGGTGCCATGGATCATGCTGGCCGTCGGGCTAAACCCGGTCAACTTCAACGAGTTGCGGCTTCCTGACCTGGTCTCCTTCTTCACCTATATATCCGAGGAGCTGAGTCGTCTCTGTGCGATGGTGGGGCGGACCAGGACAAGGAGGGGTTGTGGGCTGCCGTCGCCATTGCCGGGCGAATCCTTTCAGGGCTCCGTCACCGGAATCCATTCATGCCATTGGACGCCTGCTACCTCTTGAGCATGCATTGGTTTTTCCCTTGAAGAGGAAAGGGAGATGCAGCAAAGTAGCGTAAGTATTTCCCTCAGTTTTGAGAACCAAGGTATCAATCCAGTAGGAGGCTCCTCAAAAGTCCCACACACCTACACAAACAAACAAGAACCTCGCAACCAATGCGATAAAGGGGTTGTCAATCCCTTCACAGTAACTTGCGAAAGTGAGATCTGATAGAGATAATAAGATAAGATAAATATTTTTGCTATTTTTATGATATAGATTGAAAAATAAAAGATGCAAATAAAAGTAGATGGAAAACTTGTATGATAAAAGATAGACCCGGGGCCATAGGTTTCACTAGTGGCTTCTCTCAAGATAGCATAAGTATTAAGGTGGGTGAACAAATTACTGTCGAGCAATTGATAGAAAAGTGCATAGTTATGAGAATATCTAGGCATGATCATGTATATAGGCATGACGTCCGCAACAAGTAGACCGACTCTTGCCTGCATCTACTACTATTACTCCACACATCGACGGACTCCTGCCTGCATCTAGAGTATTAAGTTCATGAAGAACAGAGTAACACATTAAGCAAGATGACATGATGTAGAGGGATAAACTCAAGCAATATGATATAAACCCCATCTTTTTATCCTCGATGGCAACAATACAATACGTGCCTTGCTGCCCCTGGTGTCACTGGGAAAGGACACCGCAAGATTGAACCCAAAGCTAAGCACTTCTCCCATTGCAAGAAAGATCAATCTAGTAGGCCAAACCAAACTGATAATTCGAAGAGACTTGCAATGATAATCATACATAAAAGAATTCAGAGGAGATTCAAATATTTCTCATAGATAAACTTGATCATAAACCCACAATTCATCGGATCTCGACAAACACATTGCAAAAAGAGTTACATCGAATAGATCTCCAAGAAGAGGAAGGAGAACTTTGTATTGAGTTTCAAAGAGAGAGAAGAAGCCATCTAGCTAATAACTATGGACCTGAAGGTCTGTGGTAAACTACTCACAACTCATCGGAGAGGCCTTGGAGATGATGTAGAGGCCCTCCGTAGTCGATTCCCCCTCCGGCGGAGCGCCGATGAATGCTCCAAGATGGGATCTCGTGGATACAGAAGGTTGCGGCGGTGGAAATAGTTTTTCGTGGTGCTCCTGGATGTTTTCGGGGTCCGTGGATTTATATAGGAGGAGGAAGTAGGTCAGTTGACGCTCGAGGGGCCCACGAGGGTGGGGGGCGCGCCCACCCCCTTAGGGCGCACCGGGCACCCTCGTGGCCGCCTCGTTCACTTCTTGACGTCCACTCCAATTCTCCTGGATTGCATTTGTTCCAAAAAGATTGCCCCCGAAGGTTTCATTCCGTTTGGACTCCGTTTGACATTCCTTTCCTTTGAAACACTAAAATAGGCAAAAAAACAGCAATTTGGGATGGGCCTCCGGTTAGTACATTAGTCCGAAGAATGATATAAAAGTGTAGAGTAAAGCCCATAAATATCCAAAACGGGTAATATAATAGCATGGAACAATAAAAAAATTATAGATACGTTGGAGACGTATCAAGCATCCCCAAGCTTAATTCCTTCTCGTCCTCGAGTAGGTAAATGATAAAAACAGAATTTTTGATGTGGAATGCTACCTAGCATAATTCTCAATGTAATTTTCTTTATTGTGGCATGATTGTTCAGATCCAAATGATTCAACATAAAAGCTAATAAAACATAAAAATAGTATTACTTGAAGCATACTAACAAATAATCATGTCTTATCAAAATAGCATAGCCAAAGAAAGCTCATCCGTACAAAATCATATAGTTAGGCCATGCTTCATTTTCATCACACAAAATACTCCCATCATGCACAACCCCAGTTTCAGCCAAGCAATTGGTTTATACTTTTTAACGCGCTTCAGTTTTTTCAACTCTTATGCAATACATGAGCGCAAGCCATGGACATAGCACTATATGTGGTATATGGTGGTGGTTGTGAAGACAAAAAGGGAGAAGATAGTCTCACATCAACTAGGCGTATCAACGGGCTACGGAGATGCCCATTAATAGATATCAATGTGAGTGAGTAGGGATTGCCATGCAAAAGATGCACTAGAGCTATAAATATATGAAAGCTCAACAAAAGAAACTAAGTGGGTGTGCATCCAACTTGCTTGCTCATGAAGACCTAGGGCATTTTGAGGAAGCCCATCATTGGAATATACAAGCCAAGTTCTATAATGAAAAATTCCCACTAGTATATGAAAGTGACAACATAGGAGACTCTCTATCATGAAGATCATGGTGCTACTTCGAAGCACAAGTGTGGAAAAAAGATAGTAGCATTATCCCTTCTCTCATTTTCTCTCATTTTTTATTTGGTGGGCTTCTTTGGCCTATTTTTTGTATGGGCTTCTTTGGCCTCTTTTATTTTGATAAAGTTCGAAGTCCCATCCCGACTTGTCAGGGAATCATAGTCTTCATCATCCTTTCCTCACTTGGGACAATGCTCTAATAATGAAGATCGTCACACTTTTATTGATTTACAACTCAAGAATTACAACTCAATACTTAGAACAAAATATGACTCTATGTGAATGCCTCCGGCGTTGTACCGGGATATGCAATGAATCAAGAGTGACATGTATGGAAAAATTATGAAGGTTGCTTTACCACAAATACGATGTCAACTACATGATTATGCAAAGAGCCATATGACAATGATGGAGCGTGTCATAATAAACAGAACGGTGAAAAGTTGCATGGCAATATATCTTGGAATGGCTATGGAAATGCCATAATAGGTAGGTATGGTGGCTGTTTTAAGGAAGGTAAATAATGGGTGCATGATACCGGCAAAGGTTGCGCGGCATAATAAAGGCTAGCAAAGTGGAAGGGTAAGTGTGCGTATATCCATGGACTCACATTAGTCATAAAGAACTCATATACTTATTGCAAAAGACTACTTGCCCTCGATGCAAAGTACTACTACGCATGCTCCTAGGGGAAGGTTTGGTAGGAGTTAACCATCGCGCGATCCCGACCTCCACTCATAAGGAAGGCAATTAAAAGAGCACCCCATGCAACAAATTTGTCACACAACTTTTACCATACGTGCATGCTACGGGACTTGCCAACTTTAACACAAGTATTTCTCAATTTCATAATTACCCAACTAGCATGACTCTATCATTACCACCTTTATATCTCAAAACAATTATCAAGCATCAAATTGATCATAGTATTTAATGCACTTTATATAATAGTTTTTATTATACCCAACTTGGATGCTCATCATTCTAGGACCAAATTTATAACCATAGCAAATACCATGCTATTCTAAAAGACTCTGAAAATAATATAACTGAAGCATGAGACATCAAAAATTTCTTCAAAATAAAGCCACCGCCTTTCTCTAGAAAATATAAGTGAAGCACATAGAGCAAAACTATCTAGCTCAAAAGATATAAGTGAAGCACATAGAGTATTCTAATAAATTCCAAATCATGTGGATCTCTCCTAAAAGGTGTGTACAGCAAGGATGATTGTGGTAAACTAAAAAGCAAAGACTCATATCATACAAGACGCTCCAAGCAAAAGACATATCATGTGGTGAATAAAAATATAGCTCCAAGTAAAGTTACCGATAGACGAAGATGAAAGAGGGGATGCCTTCCGGGGCATCCCCAAGCTTAGGCTTTTGGTTGTCCTTGAATATCTTGGGGTTCCATGGGCATCCCCAAGCTTAGGCTTTTGCCACTCCTTATTCCATAGTCCATCAAATCTTTACCCAAAACTTGAAAACTTCACAACACAAAACTCAACAGAAAATCTCATAAGCTCCGTTAGTGCAAGAAAGAAAAACCACCACATAAGGTATTGTAATGAACTCATTATTTATTTATATTAGTGTTAAACCTACTGTATTCCAACTTCTCTATGGTTCATACCCCCCGATATTAGCCATAGATTCATCAAAATAAGCAAATAACACACGAAAAACAAAATCTGTCAAAAACAGAACAGTCTGTTGCAATCTGTAACTTTAGAATACTTCTAGAACTCCAAAAATTCTACCAAAATAGGACGTCCTAGAACATTTTTCTATTGATCTACAGCAAAAAGAATCAACGCAAAATCATGTCTCTGTGATTTATTGAATTTTTTCTCGTGCGTGTAAAGTTTTTGTTTTTCAGCAGAATCAAATTAACTATCACCGTAAGTTATCCTATAGGTTCTACATGGCACAAACACTAATTAAAACATAAAACACATCTAAACAGAGGCTAGATGGATTATTTATTACTAAACAGGAGCAAAAAGCAAGGAACAAAAATAAAATTGGGTTGCCTCCCAACAAGCGCTATCGTTTAACGCCCCTAGCTAGGCATTAAAGCGAGAACAGATCTAAGTGTTGCCATCTTTGGCATTTAGTTCTTCAATAGAACACTTATAACCCATAGGAGTTTCTTTCTTTTTGGTAATGATTAAACTCTTAGGCAAAAAATCAAGATATTCATTTGTAGCAAAAGGTTCTTTAATAAGATCGAAGAAATTGGATTGAATACTTATTGATTTGAGATCCCCATTTTCCTTACTAGAAGATTCACCCCTATTTTTGGGAACATACATTAATTTAGCAATTTTTGTAGGAGGAGTTGGAGTATTTTGGTTGAATCAAGATTCACCCCTATTTTTGGGAACATACATTGAATCTAGGTCTATCCTTTCATTAACTATATGTTCCTTTTCTTTAAAACTTTTCAAAGTAACTCCAACCATAGATCCATATTGAGTAATTTGGTTGTCGATCTTTTTATCCAACTTTTAATTAAATCGGCAGTAGCAATTTTATTTTCAATAATTTCAAGCCTTTGCATCACATGTTCTAAAGTTAAAACTGTTCCGTTAACCAAAAGAGGCGGTAGACCGAACAAATCTGTCATGGCATTATAAGCATCAAAAGTATGGCTACCCAAAAAATTCCCTCTGGTAATGGTATCAAGAATGTATCTATTCCAAGGAGTAATGCCTACATAAAAAATGCGAAGAAGAACGGAAGTAGATTGCTTCCTAATATATCTATTTTGAGCTTTGCAAATTCTATGCCAAGCATCTTTTAGATTTTCTCCCTCCTTTTGTTTAAAATTAGGAACTTCATGATCGGGAGTATAAATGATGATAGGAGAACTAGCCATGATAACGAGATAGATAACTAACACACGAGCACACAAGAGGCAAGCGAAGAAGAGGCAAACGGAAAAGAGAGGGCGAATAAAATGGCAAGGGTGAAGTGGGAGAGAGGAAAACGAGAGGCAAATGGCAAATAATGTAATGCAAGGGAGATGAGTTTGTGATGTGTACTTGGCATGTCTTGACTTGAGCGAGGACCTCCCCAGCAACGGCGCCAGAAATCCTTCTTGCTACCTCTTGAGCATCCGTTGGTTTTTCCCTTGAAGAGGAAAGGGTGATGCAGCAAAGTAGTGTAAGTATTTCCCTCAGTTTTTAAGAACCAAGGTATCAATCCAGTAGGAGGCTCCTCAAAAGTCCCACGCACCTACACAAACAAACAAGAACCTCGCAACCAACGCGATAAAGGGGTTGTCAATCCCTTCACGGTAACTTGCGAAAGTGAGATCTGATAGAGATAATAAGATAAGATAACCATTTTTGGTATATTTATGATATAGATTGGAAAATAAAAGATGCAAATAAAAGTAGATAGAAAACTTGTATGATAAAAGATAGACCCGGGGGCCATAGGTTTCACTAGTGGCTTCTCTCAAGATAACATAAGTATTACGGTGGGTGAACAAATTAATGTCGAGCAATTGATAGAAAAGTGCATAGTTATGAGAATATCTAGGCATGATCATGTATATAGGCATCACGTCTGCAACAAGTAGACTGACTCCTGCCTGCATCTACTACTATTACTCCGCACATCGACTGACTCCTTCCTGCATCTAGAGTATTAAGTTCATGAAGAACAGAGTAACACATTAAGCAAGATGACATGATGTAGAGGGATAAACTCAAGCAATATGATATAAAACCCATCTTTTTATCCTCGATGGCAACAATACAATACGTGCCTTGTTGCCCCTGCTGTCACTGGGAAAGGACACCGCAAGATTGAATCCAAAGCTAAGCACTTCTCCCTTTGCAAGAAAGATCAATCTAGTAGGCCAAACCAAACTGATAATCCGAAGAGACTTGCAAAGATAACCAATCATACATAAAAGAATTCAGAGGAGATTCAAATATTTCTCATAGATAAACTTGATCATAAACCCACAATTCATCGGATCTCGGCAAACACACAACAAAAAGAGTTACATCGAATAGATCTCCAAGAAGAGGAAGGAGAACTTTGTATTGAGTTTCAAAGAGAGAGAAGAAGCCATCTAGCTAATAACTATGGACCCGAAGGTCTGTGGTAAACTACTCACAACTCATCGAAGAGGCCTTGGAGATGATGTAGAGGCCCTCCATGGTCGATTCCCCCTCCGGCAGAGTGCCGATGAAGGCTCCAAGATGGGATCTCGCGGATACAGAAGGTTGCGGTGGTGGAAATAGTTTTTCGTGGTGCTCCTGGATGTTTTTGGGGTCCGTGGATATATATAGGAGGAAGAAGTAGGTCGGTTGACGCTCAAGGGGCCCACAAGGGTGGGGGGCGCGCCCACCCCCTTAGGGCGCACTGAGAACCCTCGTGGCCGCCTCGTTTGCATCTTGACGTCCACTCCAAGTCTCCTGGAATGCATTTGTTCCAAAAAGATTGCTCCCGAAGGTTTCATTCCGTTTGGACTCCGTTTGATATTCCTTTCCTTCGAAACACTGAAATAGGCATAAAAACAGCAATTCGGTATGGGCCTCCGGTTATTAGGTTAGTCCCAAAAATGATATAGAAGTGTAGAGTAAAGCCCATAAACATCCAAAACGGGTAATATAATAGCATGGAACAATAAAAAATCATAGATACGTAGGAGACGTATCAACGCCGTCTTTGACGAGCTGGCTCCCGTCGACCGGGAGCGGGCTCTGCGGTCGGTTGCACCCTCCATCCCCAACGTTGTGCGCCTCGAGAAACAAAGGGACTTTGGTGGTGTTTAGGCGCCCTCTACATGTGCATGTCCATGTCTCGGCGCAACATGACCGTTGGATCAAACTCAGTCGGTGCAGATTAGTCACTGTAGCACAAAGCATGTGGGTGTGTTTGGTTGCATTCTCATCTCAATATAGTTGTTCCCTCTTCGTGTATTTGTGTTAACCTACTAGTGTGGACTCATGCACCCTTCATGCACTCTGTCAAACACCCAAAATTGGGTCGAGAAGGGAACTTTTGCTCCCATCCCGGGCACCCTTCATACACCCTGCCTAACACTGATTCGTGCTTCATATGGGGAGTACTGTAGCACCGTACTCTCCGTGCACTCTAGACCTAGTTCTATTAACATTGATCTCACTATTCATTCTCGATCGGACAGCCAAAAAAGCGGTACTATGTTACTACATTACTGTTCATATAGTTGACATGCACACAACATCATTTGTTATCGTCATATCTTACTACACTAGCAACAAGATTATGTAGTACTGACGTACGAACCACTGCACATGCCTAGTAGTAGGAGCACTGTGTATGTTCAAGTGGCTGCCGTATTTCACACTCCTCCATCATAAGAGTGGAAACACTTGTTGTAATCATTTTTTCTTCAGAAAAATAGTGGACACGCTCTATCATGCGGATCCTCCTCCAGCCATGCACTAAATTACTCACTTTCACCGACGTGTGGGACAGCCATCATCGGGGTCCACCAGCCATGCACTAAATTACTCTATAGTAGAGTGACGGTAGACTACCCCGATCGAAGTGCCGCAGTAATGCCCAATGAGCCGTCAAACCACAAAACCCCCTCCTTTCCAGCAGTAAGTTGGATGGAGGAAGAAACCATCATTTCACTGTTCTCTCTCAGCTTCCTCTCTTGAAGAAAACCCCCACTCGCTTCGCTTCTCCCTCATCTCGTTCCTCATTTCACTCTTCTCTCTCAGCTTCCTCTCTTGGATGGACACTAGATCACCGGCCGACGTGATGTCTATGGCTCTGGCCAAAATCGTCGAGGCTCATGGTACGAAGAAGCACAAGCACCCCGCCGAGACTACCGCAGACAAGCTCAAAGCCATCGCCCTGTCCGAGCCCCCTCTCCGGGATCCCTCATTAAGCAAGTCCAGGTACTATCTCTTCTTGACAATCTTGTTCTTGATCTTGATCATGTTTTTTCATCTAACACACAATACTAGTACTAGTAGTACAACTTTCTGGGTGATCTTGCATGCGATTTTTGTGTGCCAAATGACGGTTCTAAATTCCTCTTTTGACCAAAACATGCGAGAGGTTAACACTAATTTCTTATAGATTACTTTCAACTACTGCCTCTATCCCAAAATTCTTGTCTTAGATTTTTCTAGATACAGATGTATCTAATACTAAAATGTGACTTGATACATTTGTATCTAGACAAATCTAAGACAAGAATTTTGGGACGGAGGGAGTACTTTATGAACATCAATGCTACCTTTGAAGAGGGTATATTTGCCTCAGTAACTTGTGTTATGGATATTGCAACTAACCCCTCTGCTCTCATGCCTTTGAAGACATGTTCTAGTGTCTTTGTTCACTCATTTCTGTGCGTATATGTAGTCATATATGGAGTATAATATCGAAAATCATCTTATATTTCTGAATAGAGGTAGTAATAAAATATGGTTCCTGTTTGAATTAGAACCAGGTCCGCGGTGGAGATGAAGTTCTCAAAGTCAAGCCGTGTGAACTGGAATACCTAAGGATGAGTTCTACTGCTAAACTATACAGCTGTTGTGTCCTTGTCGCCACATGTCCTGAACTAGTGTTTTCCTATAGCATTATTGCCAGGCGTGTTCTCGAGGCTATACTTTCTCGAGGCTATACTTGACCACAACAATTTCCTAGTTGTGTCTTTGATTATGAAGGGTGTGGTTCTTGTAAAGCTTCCCAACAAATCTGATGTAGCATGTCTTCATCATCATGTTTATGAGTGGAAATACCATTCTGTTAGGTTCTCCAAGGTTGACGAGATGGTGATGGTGTAGGTAGACATCTCTCACGAAGTCCATGGCCTAGTTAGTTATGTGGGGTTCATCCCATAGGTCGGTGGCAAGAAATAGTCTGCAGAGTTTCATTAGTGCAACTTTGCTTGTCTATAGTAAGTACTATTGTTCAGTACTTGATTTGTGTTTGTGAACCCTGTATTGTTTAGTACTGCCGCTTTTGGTGTGTGGTCAGTCCTGAGAATAGTCTATGTTAATGTCTGTCCACTCAATCCAGTCTATATATTTTAAAGTATCCAGATCATCTTTTTTGTGGGGACAATTTATCAATTATGGTTACACTCCAATATCTGTATGCATTGCAGGGTTTATCGCACCCACCAGGATTTCCAGTCCCATGGATGTTTGGTCCGTACAATTTGTCACGACCTTTGGACTGTCCTGCTTGTGGGAGTAGGCAGGGGCCCTACATGCCACCCGTAGTTGGACGATCAATCTTCTGTTTAGTACTTCAACATAGTGATTTCCTAGTAAGGATTCACTCGTGTCACATCAAGTAAATCTTATTGATTTACTGTCTATATCTTATTGATTTAATGTCATGTTTTCTTTCTTTTCCTGCAATTTTACGATGCAGGTTTTGCCATGTGACATTCATCACAGAATAAACCGTTTGGCTTGCTCAACGATGGCTATTTTTGCAGGTTTCACTTCTTATGTCGTGTCAGTAACGAAGGCACTGTCCATCACTTATATTACTGGAAAAAATTGTATCAGTCTGTTGTCTGAGTACAAGCCGAATCCCTATATTGATCTACAGTTTGGTTTAACAAAAATGCCACAATTAGTCCTTCTCGCGTTTAAAAAAAATGAAGAAAAAACTGGATCACGGTCACGGAGCCTAGTCAAGTTAGAAAGTTGATCATAGCAGACCAGACACGATCGCCGTTGTCTCGCACATCGGTACCACCTTCAGAAATGGATCGAGCACCGGCAGTTGCTCTAGCACTGACAGTGGCAGCAGTTCAGTCTGATCCAGCCGAGGATTGGGCACCGACCGCATCAGCGGATCAGGCTGATCTACCGGAGGATCGGGCATCGACATCGGCACCTGCTCTGACACCGGCACCAGCTCTACAAGGAGCACCATCTCCGGCAACAGCAGCGGCTTCAGCACCTCCACCGATACTTGCACTTGCATCTGCTCCGACCCATGTAGCGGCAACCGAACGAGCAGTTGCACCGCTAACAGACTGGGCTATAGTTCGCACTTCATATACCAAAGTCCTTACAAAAACCGACATGTCCTTCTTGGTAAGCATTGGCTGCCCAAGTGCTTCATTCTTTTTTCTTTCCATGTTGTTTCACATGATTCACGGTGTTGATCTAACTGTTTGAGTATGTCTTCTTGTTTGCAAACAGAGAATTCCTAGAGCAATGAGGGAGTCGTTCAACAATCCAGGTGGCCGCGGCCAAGTTTCTCTTACCATGCGCAGCCTTGGTGTGAATGAACCTGCTCAATATACCGTAAGTACAAAGGATGGTCGCATGATGATTGATGCTAAAGGATGGTCAAGGTTCAAATCTAAGTCATATCTTGCGGTAGGGGATGAGGTCAAAATCAAACTTTCTTGGCAAGAGAGCTGGTCCAAATCAACTTTAAAATTCTTCAGTAGCAGCACGCAACTGCCGAACTAATCTATCCTCCGAGAGACTTTGATGTAATAATCTGGCATGGCGAAACAAGTGTCCTGTGTGTATAAGTAGTATGTCAGTATTATTTATCACATGGTATATCATTGATAGAATTGCAACTCTCATTGCTGGTTAGGAACTGCCGTTCGATTTCATTGCAATAACTGCCGTGCTTTATTCCATTTTGTGTATTCGCCTTGCGATAGCATCTAAAACCAGGGCTGTACCGATCGCTTGCAATATGAAAAGCGCTGAGGTAGAACACATGCCCCCCCAAACATGCAGGGTGGGCCTGCGGCCCAAAGTCCAGAACTGCGAGCCTGTCTGAGTATTATATTCTCAGCTGAACCCGCATAATGCCCGTGCGTTGCACGTAACATCAAGATGCGTTTGTATGAGTATTTTATCTTGTGAGAGAAAAGGATGAATGAGGGAAGCCCTTATTTACAAATGTGGAGAGGTGTGTGGGTACCTTTTTGCAAAATTGCCATAGTTTCCTTCCTATTCGTCAGATATAAATCAGACGGCCTATAAATCAGACACCATCATCAGCAAATCGTCTATACTGTGTTAAAAAAAACTCTATTTTTTATAATTATATATGTTATATATATTCCCCTTGGTTTTTCTTATGTATAAAGTTGTGACATAAAAGATTTGTATATTTCTTTACAGAGGGAGTATCTCTCTGTCAAAAATATATTTATGTGTAATTAGTTACTCCTGTCTTTCTACTTCCTTTCGCTGATATGTGGGGCATCCGGCAATGGGGTCCACGTGCCATATGCACCAAATTAGAGTGCACAACTGCATGGTAGACACACCCCGGTCGTAGCGCAACAGTAATGTCCAATGACCTGTCAAATCACAACCCCCCCTTCCAGCTTTAGCAGTAAGCTAGACGGACGAAGTGACAATATTTCACTGGGCCTGAATCCCCTTCTCCCCCGTCTGCTTGTTCAGAGAAAACCCCCTCTTGGCGACTGCGTAGGGTTTTCTCATGGAGAACCAGGTACGAATTCTTCATCCATCCCCGATAAATCCAAGTTCCTTGGTCGTGGGTAATCCTATGATGGCAGCCGCCGCCGTTGATGCATTTTTCTTCCTACTGAATCTAGTGTGTTTCATTTGCAGTGCCCAAAGTGCGAGGACCCTACAGGTTTCTGCACCCTCGGCAAGATGCCACACTTGTTCCTTCTCATCCTAACACAGGATTTAAAACACGCATAGTATGTTCCTAGAATCCTCTTTTCTATCCGGGAGGGTGGGTTTTTTTTTGAACACGCTGTCGACTAATTTAGAAATTTGGATTGCTATATTTGGATAAAAGGTACTACTAGTACGATGGTCAACACTGACGTGAAGGAGGAAATTATTTCTAGATTTGGATAGGGAATACATTGTGTTCTCATATTATTTTTCCTGCAGTGCATTATTTGCTCTGCCAGAACACATGTACTCAAGATTCTCGGCCTTGCCATAACTGAATGCACCAGTTTAATGGTCACAGTGAAGACAAGCCATGGATATAAGTTCCGAGTTGGGTTCATGAACCAAGAAGATCGTTGCTTTTTTTATGGCCGAACTTGGATAAACTTTCTCAAGTGTTACGGACTGAAAGTTGGCGCATGAATGTTGATGGAAATAGCAGAACCTGGTCTCAGCTTCACTGCGATCTTCCACCCCGACGTCGTTCCAATTGTTCATCCATGTTAGTTTTGTATCTGGTTCTTGCTTGTTGCCTCGATTACTTCTTAATCCACCTATTCTGTCTAACTAATCACAATTTAACTTTAGAAGTAGCAACGAATCTCTCACGAAGATGCTACTTGTAACTAATATTTTCTTTTAATTGGTGCCATGTGTAGGTTTTTTTAGAGTTAAGCAGGCTGCTCATTTGTTATTCTGTAAGAACTCGGCTGTTACTGATGGCACTGAAATTGACTGGGACAATATCCACAAGTTCCTACACTTTATTGATCGTCTTGAGGTCCTTGTGGGGCGTTTCAATGGTGGAAGGCCATGTGGGATATGTGTGCCACTGCTGCACTCGTTGAACAGGTCCAACTGTGTCGAGAAACTGATGGTACGAGTTGTTTTCTGTTATATATGTTGTTCATAAACTATTGCTTATACACAGTTTTACAGCTGTGATCTTCTTGAAACAGAAACTGCCCAGTTCTATAGTTCCTATACAGATGCCTGACCATGGTCGGGTCAGACTTGCGCTTGGTCATAACATGATGTTTATGTCGACCTACTCCATTCCCCTTGGATGTGAAAAGATACTTATTCATGGGTGGTCTCAAATAATGAAGGCCCGTCCATCTTGGAGAATAGGACAGAAGATTATGTTCCTGCTTTTCCATGGCTCCAAAGCGAATATCCTGTTTACTAACCACATTGCAAGATGAAGCCACTTTCAGAAGGTTGTGGATGCACGGGGTGGCGCATGGGCCTTGTCTTGGGGCTTGGCGGCCTCACCCTTGGTTAACTGTAGGCAAAGTAGCACTATTCGAGGCGTGCTTTGTATGATTGAACCTGTATAAGTACTCATACTGCTTTCAGCTATGGTTGTTAAGTGCCCCTGCTGGTTTCAGTTAAGGTTGTTAAGTACTCCTGCTGCTTTTACAGTTTGTCATGTTTCTTCAGTCCTGTCTTCCTCCAGCCGCCAAAACCAAACCAGCGCCGGCGGGGCCGCCTCCTTCCGCCTCCCACAGCTGGCTGCGCCTCAGCGCACGCGTCGCCGCCCCTAGCATCCCCTAAATTGTTAACACCGACGTTCGAGGCCTCGCCTCGTCCTTCGCGCGCTTTGGTGCGCTCGCCGCGGCGCTGCCCTATTGCGTTGTCAACATGGTCAACAAACAACAGGAATCGGCAGAAGTACGTGGAGAGGATGACAGTAGGGGCCCACCATGTCATCGTATGGAAAAATAAAATGCTTCCTCCTAGTGTTTTCCTGACATCTGGGACCCACGACATTGTGAGCGTATATAGTCAATAGACAAGCGAACAACACAAGATTGGCTGACACCTGGGACGTCGCTGCTCGAGTAGTATTTTTTTTGTTATTGTTGACACGGAGCAGGGTTTGAACTGGGTTGTGGCCCGTCTAGCCCAGGCTTATATTTTATGTTCACCATGTGACCAGCCCAGCTATTTTTTCTTTGTGAAAATGAGCCCAGTTTATTTTTATGAAGAATACCCAATCCAGGCCTACATATTTTTCTATGCCCTGATGGGATGCAACTCTTTCAAGACGCCTGCAAATCTTGAAAGTAATATTAAATGGGTTGTAAATATAAAAATAGATGACAAATTGGCAATTACTTTATAATTTCTAAAAAAATCACATTTTCAGATTCCTATCTCACTAGGCTTTAACCTAATTTAAATATATCTTCAAAGTCCTTTAAATCTGGCTCGACATTTAGGTATTAAAAATAGTTTGGAACCCATAAAATATGCGAAATTTCGTTTAAATTTTTAACCCTGGCCCTGGCCAACAAAAAAAGAATGGAATGCAATGAATTGCATAAGAAGTTGCAATGAGCTATATATAAATTATTAAAAAAAGAGGGAATGGTCTGACTTGTGGGCCTATTAAGTTGACGCGTATGCAAGATTTTTTTAGTTATTATATACGTCAACAAAAGATTCTAGCAGACGTAACCATTGGATGTCAATCCAATAGCCGTCGTGTTTCTTCAATCTTCGATCTTCTTGCTCTAGCCGCCAAATCTAGCTCCGGCGGGACCGCCTGCTCCCGCCTCCCGTGGCCGTCTGTGCTGCCGCGCAGGCCTCACCGCCCCCTACTACTCCCACCGCTGGCCAGGGCATCCCTCTACACACCCACACCCCCTGTTATTCTGTGGCAACGGCAGCCTCACACTGCAGCCAAACTAGTGAACCCTCGTACTCCTCTCCGCGTGGGCTTCCTCTGCTGCGTCTTCCCCGGTTCCGCGTCGTCCCCTTCCTAGGCCTTGCCGTTGTCCACCGCCGTGGTGCTCTCGGCATGGCGTGGTAATTGTGGTCTACGACCGACTTCCATGGGAAGAGTACTGTACGTGGAGAGGCCGACAGCTGGGTCCACGGCAACCGCAAGGAAGTGCCACCTTATTACATGCAAAATAATTATTCCTCCACCTGACAGCAGGGACCCACTAGACGGGCCACCGTATTTTGTGAAAAAATGTTCCCCCCTAACTGCTGGGACCCACCGGACGGGCCACTGTATTTCGCGAAAAAACGTTTCCCCCGCTATAACCTCGGACCCACCGGAAGTGCCTCCTTATTATGCACAAAAATATGAATACTCACCCTTCTAGCTGGGACCCACCTTGGTGGGAGGCTGACTTGTGGGCCTACTAAGTTGACGAGGACAGAGGACTTTGTCAACTTAGTCAATATGAACGATTCTAGCTCTATTGACCATACGATGTCCATCCAACGGCTGTTGTGCTTCTTCAACCTTTGGTCTTCTTGCTCCAGCTGCCCAAAGTAGCGCCGGTCGTGCCGTATGCTCCTGCCTCCCGTGGCCGGTTGTGCTATCGCGGAGGCCTCACCTCCCCCTACTATTCCCACCGCTGGCCAGGCCCTGCAGCGACGGCAGCCTCATACCCCAGCTGAACCAATGAACCCTCGTACTCCTCTCCACGCGGGCTGCCACTGCCGCATCTTCCCCAGCTCCGCGTCGTCCCCTTCCTGGGCCTTGCCGTCGTCCACCGCCCTGGTGCTCTCGGCGCGGCGTGGTCAACATGTTCAAGGAACGACTTCCATCGAAAGAGTACTGTACGTGGAGAGGCTAACAGCTGGGTCCATGGCGGCCGCAAGGAAGTGCCTCCTTATTACGCGCAAAATAATTATTCCTCCACCTGACAGCAGGGACCCACCAGATGAGCCATCGTATTTTGCAAAAAAATGTTTCCCCCCGATTGCTGGGACCCACCTGCTACATCTTCGCACGCAAGGAAGTGCGTCCGGGCAAAAAAGACGATTCGCCCCCTGACTGCTGGGACCCACCAGCTACATCTTCGCATGCAAGGAAGTGCATGACAGTCGGGACTCACCTGGTCGAAGCATACGTAGCATTGTCATTCTGGTCGCGAACATGTACGTACATACTAGTCAATGTAGAGGCGCGCACGTGTCGTAGTAGAGGCGCGCACGTAGCATGTACACGTACGTACAGCGGCCAGGGTGCAAGAAAGTAAATATAGCCACATACGTACATATAGGCGGGGTCTCCAACGCCTACTCGCGCATACGTACGGCCAGGGCTCGTGTACATGGCTGGGTCGGAACGGAGAAACAACGTCGTCGTCGTGTTCATGGCGAGCCAACCAGCTGGTCGGAACGGAATGCGTCGTCGTGTTCATCAGGGAGGGCTCGGATGGAAGAGCCGATGGAAACGAGGCCTGGCGTACCACAGAATGGAGGAAACGGCCTTGTGTTCGACCGGCCACGTTCGAAACAGGATCCTGATCATCGGGAGGGGTTTGGCGTACCGCAAAACGGAGGAAACAGACTTCTGTTGGACCTCCTACGGTCGAAACGGGGTCTTGTTGATCGGGAGGGGTGTGGCGTACCGCAAAGCGGAGGAAACGGACTTGTGTTGGAGCGCTACATTCAAAATGGGGGTCCTATTCATCGGGAGGGGTGTGGCGTACCGCAAAACGGGACTCCACGGGGTACGGTTCATCTCCATCGTCGACCTCCTCAAGCTTCCACGGGCTACTGTTCATCCACCGTCGACCTCCTCCAGCCTTCACCTACGACTGTTCATCCATGGGCTCCTGTTCAACCAGCTTCCACCGTGTGCTACTCCACCGGCTACTGTTCAACCAACCCTCTCCACGGGCTCCTCAACCACCCCTCCACGGGGTACTGTTCATCCAGCCTTCCACCGGCTACTGTTCAACCAGCCCTCCATGGGGTTGTCCTGTTGATCTAGCCCTCCACGTGGTCCTGTTCATCCAGCCCCAACCGACTCGATCGATCGGGGTCTTGTTCACCCAGAGGCAACCACGGGGTCCTGTTCATCCACCCCCACCGGGAACTATTCATCCATCCCCCCCAGCAACGCTCATTGTTCATCCAGAGGCGGCATCGATCGGCTTCAGTTAGTAGTAGTAGTGAAGGAATGGCTCGATCGCTTGGGTTCAGTAACGCATATCCTCTAGTGCAATCGCTCGGGTTCAGTTAGGCGACGCCTCGCTCGGGTTCAGTTAGAGCCCAATGCCTCGCACCCACGTGCGTACGATACGAGAGAAACGCGCAACGCTCGGCCCCAGACCACCCACCGTAACCGGGAACTCCCTAATATTTTCCTTGCCCTCGCTGCTACCACGGTTTTTTCCGTCATGGACGGCCCAAAGAATGTCATGCAGCTGCGTCTCCGGCCCGCCCAGGACGAAAAGCCCAGTTTCTGTCATGATTTTTTGTCATAGAAGTAGGATCTTACCACATCTATGATGATACCGGGTTTTGTCACAATTAACGTCATAGAAGTGTCATAAGTATGACAAAAAAAAACCGCTCGGCCCAAAATGTCACAGTTGTGCCTTTTTTTTGTAGTGTTAAGAGCATACAACTTGACCAGTGGCTCTATAACTGGCTTATTCGGATCCTCCTCTGGCGGTAGGGTGAAATTTGCCTTCAGCGAGGTCCAAAGATCATCTTTATCTCTATCGGTGACATAAGAAACTTGAGGGTCTTGTTTCTTAGGCTTATTCCATAGCTGGAGGCTGGTCGGGATGATGCCCCTAACAATAGCTCCACACTGAGCAGAAAATGCATCCTTAGTCCGCGTGGGTTCAATCAGTTGGCCATCGTCCGTGATTGATGTGATTGTGAACCTTTCATCCGGGCGCAACCTTTTCTTTGAGGATCGTCTCGTTACCGAAGTTTGGCTCGATTCGGAGGGCTATAAAAGAAGAAAGAAGAGTTAATATATGTACATACCAAAACAATTAATGCATCAATTAGCTAGTCAGCACAGGCTTAAATAATATATATACCTCGCCGGACTTTGCAACAGCTGATTCCGACTCCGTTCGGTCACCAAAGCCGCCATCACGGTCTCCTTCTTCCACCGGCATTCGATCGCCGAAGCCATCATGATCATGACTTTCCTCCTCCATTGTTTGATTACCGTAGCCTGATTCATCCTCTCCTTCCAGATCATCGGTGTCGTTGAGAAACAACAAGACATCACCTCCGGCGAAGATTATATCCCCCAACAAGTGTTTTTTTCAAGTCTCTTTCTTGATCCATAGTTTCTGCAAATATTACAACATGGCAATTAATATACGAACATGAGAGATGGATATATTAGTGGCAAACATAGACCTAGCTAGCTAATCACAACAAGGAATATTAATTAGTGGCCTTGACGCTTCTATAGTTTGGGGTGGCTCGACAACGCTTCTAGGGTTTGGGGTGGCCTTGACGACAATCCTCTTTTTACTCGGTAAATTTGGGTGGCCTCGACGATTCTAGGGTTTGGGGTGGCATCGACGACAACACTCTTTTCACTCAGTAAATTTGGGTGGCCTCGACGCTTCTAGGGTTTAGGGTGGCCTCGGCAACGGTTCTAGGGTTTGGGGTGGCCTCGATGCTTCTAGGGTTTGGTAGGGCGAGAGGGCGTTGATCGACGTCCCCCCTCATGTTGAAGAGTTACCGGAGTTCTCTCATGAATGTACGACGGCCAGATCGCCTCTCTCATGAATGTCAAACAAGGGATTTAATAAAATGGCGCCATTCTGGATGTCAAGAAAATGGTCCATATTTTTCCTGATCTCATCTACCCTTCTATATGTCACGTTGTCTAGTGTCAAAGGATTCAAGAAAACCATGGCTTCATCATTAGCCAGAAGTAATCGGGGCATGATGGTGCGAAGCTCTCCAAAGTTATTTTGGAACGGAGTCCGAGATAGGATAATTCGCCTTTTGTTACGAAGTTTAGCAAGAGCCTTCCAAATATCGCTATTTGGAAGGCCTTTGCTCAACTTCGTAGCAAAAAGCGAATTATCCTATCTGGGACTCCGTTCCAAAATAACTTTGGAGAGCTTTGTACCATCATGCCCTGGTTACTTTCGGCTAATGATGAAGCCATGGATTTCTTCAATACTTTGATACAAGACAACATGACATATAGAACGTTATATAGATGAGATCAGAAAAAATGGATCAACTTGTGCACATCCATAATGGGGGAATTCTTGATAAATCTCAACCCTCGACCCCTCGACGACCCTCGACCCCTCGGCGATCCCCGAACCTCAACCCCTCGACGACCCTCGACCCCTCGGCGATCCGCGAACCTCGACCCCTTGGTGACGCTCGACCCCTTGGGGACCTCGACCCTCTACCCTGGTTCCCGATCCTCGACCGCTCGGCGATCCTCGACACCCTCGTTCCCGATAAAAAATAAGAAGAGGAATAAGAAGAAAAAAGAGAGGAGAAGAAGAAGAAGAAAAAATAGAAGAAAAAAAGAGGAGAAGAACAAAAAAATAGAATAATATTATTCTATTTTTTCTTCTTCTCCTCCATTCCTTCTTCTTATCCTCTTTTTTCTTCTTCTTCTTCCTCTTCTTATTTTTTTCTCCTCTTCTTCTCCTTCCTCTTCTCCTTCTTTCTCTTCTTATTTTCCTTTTTCCTCTCCTTATTTTTCTTCTTCTTCCTTCTTCCTTTTACTCTTTTCTTCTTTTTCCTTATTTTCCTTTTTCCTCTCCACTAACTGAAAATCTACTAACCTAAAATGCACTAACAGTACAAGTAACCTAAAATGCACTAACCTAAAATCGATATCTACTAACAACCTAAATAAAAAAAAATATGAAAAAATCATCATATGAACAAAACAAATTATATGAAGAAAAAATCAAACATCATCTATCATCAACATCATCATATGAACAAAAAATTATATGAAAAATGCATATAGGGGAGAGGAAGGGGCTGGCGGCCGGACCGTAGCACGTGGCGGTGCGGACCGGGGCGATGACGGTGTCAGGGAAAGGAGCGGCACGATGTCGGGGGCAGACGAATGACGTCGGGGCCGGGGCGGCACGGCGAAGGCGTCGGGGGCAGACGAACGGCGTCGGGGCAGGGGCAGCACAGCGACAGCGTCGGGGGCAGACGGCGGGGGCAAGCCTTAGTGGCGACGACGATGGCGACAACGACGGCTGGGGTCGAGGGTTGTGCCACCAAGAGGGACCAAAGGTCTATTTTCAGCAGCCCAAAGGGCGGGAAGCAGGGACCTTTGGTCCCGGTTGGTGGCACCAACTGACACAAAAGGTGGACATTGGTCCTGGTTGGTGCCACAAACCGGTACGAACGCACACCTTTCATCCCGGTTGGTGTTACCAACTGGGACCAAAGGCCTTGTGCTGCTTGCGGCCAAAAAATTTAGTCCCACCTCTCTAGTTGAGAGGGGCTCGGAGTGGTTTATAAGCCCCACTGCCGCTGCCCTCTCGAGCTCCTCTCCAATGTAGGATTATGGGCCTAATCTAACACTACTATGCTTGTGGGCCTACTGGGCCTTCTACGGGCCTGAATCCTGGCCCATGTTCGGGTTCTACTCGTATTCAGGACGTGGTGGCCCAGTAGGTGGCATTTATTTTCCTAGTTTTTTGTTTTGTTTTTTGAATTATTTATTTTCTTTAGTTTTTTGCTTTCTTTTTAAAATTCTTTTTTCTTTTAGGTCACAAGAATTATAAACTTTCTATTAGTGCCATTAGTTTTCAAATTTGAATAGTTCAAATTTGAATTCTTTGAAATTTGTGTGAATCACTAGTTTGTGATTAACTTTACTAAAAAACGATTTTGGAGTGATTCTTTTTCCTGCTATTGAATATTGCTGTGGTTTATCATTATATTCAAAAACAAATTTTGTTATTTTAGTTTCTAACAAAAAAATTATTTATGATAATTCTTTTTGCTATTAAAGTTTCTAACAAAAAAATTCTTTATGAAAATTATTTTTTCTTTTAATGTTTTGAACAGAAAATACTTTGATAATTTTAGTTGCATAAATTTTATGTAATTTTAGTTTCAATAATATTAGAGGTTTATAATTTTTTTTAGTTGATTCCTTTTGCTATTGGAGTTTTATAAAAGTTTTCTAGTTGATTCTTTTTTCTATTGAAGATATTATAGTTTTGTTTTAGTTGATCATAACAGAATATTTTAATTGATTATTTTTAGTTCATTCTTTTAGCTATTTTCATTCTTTGAGCTAAATGACCCTTAAATTGAAAAGCACTACAAATGAACTCTGAAAAGGTTGAAAGTTGGCATGGTATCATTATTTCACCCACATAGCTTATGCTAAAAAGTTGAGAGGGTTACGACAAACATTGGATGCACTTCGTGTACAAAATGGACAATCTCTTTCGAAGTATCAGGGTTTAGGACGAAAACTCATCTATTACAAAGGGATTTCATTTTTTTGAACTTATTTGAACTCCAGAGTTTTTTGTGTTTAAAATGCACCATTCAAAGCCACATCATCAATTTTTAACCCTTTCTCACTTCATTTGGTATTTTTCTTGCATTTACTGAATTTTTTGAGCTAAATGACCCTAAAATTCAAAAGCACTACAAATGAACTCTGAAAAGGTTGAAAGTTGGCATTGTATCATCATTTCACCCACATAGCATGTGCTAAAAATTTGATAAGGTTACGACAAAAACTGGATGCACTTCATGTAAAAAATGGACAATCTCTTTCGAAGTATCAGAGTTTCGGACAGAAACTCATCTGTTACAAAAGGCATTTCATTTCTTCACATGTAGCTGTAGTGATATTCTAGATCAAAGGCATCATCATAATAGTTGTGCAAAGAAAGTGTTCACTTTTTCTTCGCTTGTGTCCTTTTCTCATTGTGCCATAACCATGTACAATCTTCATCGTCTAACGGGGTGCTTGAGTCAGCCTTGACTTTGAAGGGAGGAATTTCATTCAACTTTTCATAATCTTCAGACAAGTCTGTCTTGCCCTCCAATCCCACGATGTCTCTTTTTCCTGAAAGAACTATGTGGCGCTTTGGCTCATCGTATGATGTATTCGCTTCGTTATATTTTCTTTTTCTCGGTTTGGTAGACATGTCCTTCACATTAAAAACCTATGCCACATCATTGGCTAGGACGAATGGTTCGTCTGTGTACCCAAGATTGTTCATATCCACTGTTGTCATTCCGTACTGTGGGTCTACCTGTACCCCACCTCCTAACAGATTGACCCATTTGCACTGAAACAAAGGGACCTTAAAATCATGTCCATAGTCAAGTTCCCATATGTCCACTATGTAACCATAATATGTGCCCTTTTCCCTCTTGGTTGCTACACCAAAGCGTACACCACTGTTTTGGTTGGTGCTCTTTTGATCTTGGGCGATTGTGTAAAATGTATTCCCATTTATCTCGTACCCTTTGTAAGTCAATAAAGTCGAAGATGTTTCTCTGGCCAACGAGTAAAGCTCATCACAAGCAGTGTTGTCACCCCTAAGACGTGTTTGCAACCAACTGCCGAAAGTCCTGATGTGTTCACATGTAATCCAGTCGTCACACTGCTCCGAGTGTTTGGAGCGCAAAATGTTCTTGTGTTCATCGACATACGGGGTCACCAAGGTAGAATTCTGTAGAACTATGTGGTGTGCTTGAGACCAAGAATGCCCGTCCCTACATATTATTGAGTCCCCTCCTAGCGTGCCTTTTCCACTCAGTCTCCCCTCATACCGCGATCGAGGAAGACCAATCTTCTTAAGGTCAGGAATGAAGTCAACACAAAACCCAATGACATCCTCTGTTTGATGGCCCATGGAGATGCTTCCTTCTGGCCTAGCGCGGTTACATACATATTTCTTTAGGACTCCCATGAACCTCTCAAAGAGGAACATATTGTGTAGAAATACAGGGCCCAAAATGAAAATATCATCGACTAAATGTACTAGGACGTGCATCATGATATTGAAGAAGGATGGCGGGAACTGATGCGTCTCCAACGTATCTATAATTTTTGATTGTTCCATGCTATTATATTACCCGTTTTGGATGTTTATGGGCTTTACTCTACAACTTTATATCATTTTTGGGACTAACCTACTAATCGGAGGCCCAGCCCGAATTGCTGTTTTTTTCCTTATTTCAGTGTTTCCAAGGAAAGGAATATGAATTAGAGTCCAAATGGAATGAAACCTTCAGGAGCGATCTTTTTAGAACAAACGAAATCCATGAGACTTGGAGTGGACGTCAAGAAGCGAACGAGGCGACCACGAGGGTGCCCAGCGCGCCCTAAGGGGGTGGGCGCGCCCCCCACCGTCATGGGCCCCTCGAGCGTCAACTGACCTACTTCTTCCTCCTATATATATCCACGGACCCCGAAAACATCCAGGAGCACCACGAAAAACTATTTCCACCGCCGCAACCTTCTGTATCCATGAGATCCCATCTTGGAGCCTTCGCCGACGCTCCACCGGAGGGGGAATCGACCATGGAGGGCCTCTCCATCACCACCAAGGCCTCTCCGATGAGTTGTGAGTAGTTTACCACAGACCTTCGGGTCCGTAGTTATTAGCTAGATGGCCTATCCTCTCTCTTTGGTTCTCAATACAAAGTTCTCCTTCCTCTTCTTGGAGATCTATTCGATGTAACTCTATTTGTTGTGTGTTTGTCGAGATCCAATGAATTGTGGGTTTGTCATCAATTTTATCTATGTGAAATATTTGAATCTCCTCTGAATTCTTTTATGTATGATTGCTTATCTTTGCAAGTCTCTTCGAATTCTCAGTTTGGTTTGGCCTACTAGATTGATCTTTCTTGCAATGGGGGAAGTGCTTAGCTTTGGGTTCAATCTTGCGGTGTCCTTTCCCAGTGACAGCAGGGGCAGCAAGGCACGTATTGTATTTTTGCCATCGTGGATTTAAAGATGGGGTTTATATCATATTGCTTGAGTTTATCCCTCTACATCATGTCATCTTTCTTAATGTGTTACTCTATTCTTCATGAACTTAATACTCTAGATGCAGGTAGGAGTCGGTCAATGTGTGGAGTAATAGTACTAGATGCAGGCAGGAGTCTGTCTACTTGTTGCGGACGTGCTGCCTTTATAAATGATCATGCCTAGATATTCTCATAACTATGCACTTTTTTATCAATTGCTCGACAGTAATTTGTTCACCCACCATAATACTTATGCTATCTTGAGAGATGCCACTAGTGAAACCTATGGTCCCCGGGTCTATCTTTTACTCCCTCCGTTTCTTTTTAGTTCGCATATAAGATTTGGTCAAAGTCAAACTTTATAAAGTTTGACCAACTTTGGAGGAAAATATCAACATTTACAATACGAAAGCTATATGGTATGAAAGTTAATTTGATGATGCATCTAACAATGTTGATTTCATATTGTGAATCTTAATATTTTTTCTATAAACTTAGTCAAAGTTAACAAAGTTTGACTTTGACCAAATCTTATATGCGGACTAAAAAGAAGCGGAGGGAGTATCATACGAGTTTTCCATCTACTTTTATTTGCATCTTTTATTTTCCAATCTATATCATAAAAATACCAAAAATATTTATCTTATCTTATTATCTCTATAAGATCTCACTTTTGCAAGTTACCTTGAAGGGATTGACAACCCCTTTATCGCGTTGGTTGCCAGGTTCTTGTTTGTTTGTGTAGGTGCGTGGGACTTTTGAGGAGCCTCCTACTGGATTGATACCTTGGTTCTCAAAAATGGAGGGAAATACTTACGCTACTTTGCTGCATCACCCTTTCCTCTTCAAAGGAAAAACCAATACATGCTCAAGAGGTAGCAAGAAGGATTTCTGGCGCCGTTGCCGGGGAGGTCTTCGCTCAAGTCAAGACATACCATGTACCCATCACAAACTCATCTCCCTCGCATTACATTATTTGCCATTTGCCTCTCGTTTTCCTCTCCCCCACTTCACCTTTGTCGTTTTATTCGCCCCCTCTTTCCCGTTCTCCTCTTCTTCGCTTGCCTTTTGTTTGCCCGTTGTCATGGCCAGCTCGGTCTTTATACCTTCGTCTCCCAACTTTGAAGTCCTTCACTTCAAGCAAAGACAAGGAGAAAATTTAGAAGATGCTTGGTTTAGGATGCTAGAATCTTATCGTAGTTGCAATATAGAAGGATATTTCAAGATTTTACTTCGTAATTTTTATGTCGGGTTAACCTTATCCCATAGACAACTCCTTGATTTTGCCGCCAAAGGGAGTTTTGTTGAAATTGATCCTAGTTTCGCTTATGAAATTAAGATAGGATAGTAGGAGTACTTCCCCTACAAAAAGGATCACCCTTTACTCAAGAAGGAACCCAAATTCTAGAGAAATTATGTGAATTGCAAAAAATTGTTGGACCTCTTAAAAATGTTGGTGGGAATATCAACCACATGAATAATTTGATTACACTTTGCAATAAGTGGTTGGATGCTTTAGATCAAAATATCTCCGAGCATGAAGGGAAACGCAAGGAGCCTCCCGAATCTGAGCATAACTCCATTAAAAAGATAAATGCCAAAGATGGCAACACTTAAATCTATCCTCGCTTTTATGCCTAGCTAGGGGCGTTAAACGATAACGCTTGTTGGGAGGCAACCCAATTTTATTTTTATTCTTTGCTTTTTGTTCCTGTTCAGTAATAATTAATTAATCTAGCCTCTAATTAGATGTGGTTTTATGTTTTAGTTAGTGTTTGTGCCAAGTAAAACCTATAGGATAACTTACGGTGATAGTTAATTTTATTCTGCTGAAAAACAGAAACTTTGCGCACACGAGAAAAGATTCAATAAATCACAGACACGTGATTTTGTGTTGATTATTTTTTCCGTAGATCAATAGACAAATTTCCTAGGACTTCCTATTTTGGTAGGATTTTTGGAGTTCCATAAGTATTCTAAAGTTACAGATTGCTACAGACTGTTCTGTTTTTGACAGATTCTGTTTTTCGTGTGTTGTTTGCTTATTTTGATGAATCTATGGCTAGTATCGGGGGGTATGAACTATAGAGAAGTTGGAATACAGTAGGTTTAACACCAATATAAATAAAGAATGAGTTCATTACAGTACCTTATGTGGTGGTTTTTCTTTGTTGCACTAACGGAGCTTATGAGATTTCCTGTTGAGTTCTGTGTTGTGAAGTTTTCAAGTTTTGGGTAAAGATTTGATGGACTATGGAATAAGGAGTGGCAAAAGCCTAAGCTTGGGGATGCCCATGTCACCCCAAGATATTCAAGGACAACCAAAAGCCTAAGCTTGGGGATGCCCCAGAAGGCATCCCCTCTTTCGTCTTCGTCTATCGGTAACTTTACTTGGAGCTATATTTTTATTCGCCGCATGATATGTGTTTTGCTTGGAGAGTCTTGTATGATTTGAGTCTTTGCTTTTTAGTTTACCAGAATCATCCTTTCTGTACACACCTTTTGGGAGAGACACACATGATTTGGAATTTATTAGAATACTCTATGTGTTTCACTTATATCTTTTGAGCTAGATAGTTTTGCTCTATGTGCTTCACTTATATTTTCTAGAGCACGGCGGTGGCTTTATTTTGAAGAAATTGTTGATCTCTCATGCTTCACTTATATTATTTTGAGAGTCTTTTAGAACAGCATGGTATTTTCTATGGTTATAAATTTGGTCCTAGAATGATGAGCATCCAAGTTGGGTATAATAAAAACTATCATATAAAGTGCATTAAATACTATGATCAATTTGATGCTTGATAATTGTTTTGAGATATAAAGGTGGTAATGCTAGAGTCATGCTAGTTCGGTAATTATGAAATTGAGAAATACTTGTGTTAAATTTGGCAAGCCCCGTATCATGCACGTATGGTAAAAGTTGTGTGACAAATTTGTTGCATGGGGTGCTCTCTTAATTGTCTTCCTTATGAGTGGAGGTCGGGATCGCGTGATGGTTAACTCCTACCAACCCTTCCCCTATGAGCATGCGTAGTAGTAATTTGCTTCGAGGGCAAGTAGACTTTTGCAATAAGTATATGAGTTCTTTATGACTAATGTGGGTCCATGGATATACGCACACTACCCTTCCACTTTGCTAGCCTTTATTATGCCGCACAACCTTCGCCGGTATCATGCACCCATTATTTACCTTCCTCAAAACAGCCACCATACCTACCTATTATGGCATTTCCATATCCATCCCGAGATATATTGCTATGTAACTTTCCACCGTTCTGTTTATTATGACACGCTCCATCATTGTCATATTGCTCTTTGCAAGATACATGTAGTTGACATTGTATTTGTGGCAAAGCCACCTTCATAATTTTTTTCATACATGTCACTCTTGATTCATTGCATATCCCGGTACACCGCCGGGGCATTCACATAGAATCATATTTTGTTCTAACAATTGAGTTGTAATTCTTGAGTTGTAAATCAATAAAAGTGTGATGATCTTTATTATTAGAGCATTGTCCCAAGTGAGGAAAGGATGATGAAGACTATGGTTCCCCCACAACTCAAGATGAGACATCGGACTTTATAAAAATAAAAGAGGCCAAAGAAGCCCATACGAAAAAGAGAGGCCAAAGAAGCCCACCAATACAAATGAGAGAAAATGAGAGAAGGGACAATGTTACTATCTTTTTTCCACACTTGTGCTTCAAAGTAGCACCATGATCTTCATGATAGAGAGTCTCCTATGTTGTCACTTTCATATACTAGTGGGAATTTTTCATTATAGAACTTGGCTTGTATATTCCAATGATGGGCTTCCTCAAAACGCCCTAGGTCTTCGAGAGCAAGCAAGTTGGATGCACACCCACTTAGTTTCTTTTGTTGAGCTTTCATATATTTATAGCTCTAGTGCATCCTTTGCATGGCAATCCCTACTCACTCACATTGATATCTATTAATGGTCATCTCCATAGCCCGTTGATACGCCTAGTTGATGTGAGACTATCTTCTCCTTTTTATCTTCACAACCACCACCATATACCACATATAGTGCTATGTCCATGGCTTGCGCTTATGTATTGCGTAAGAGTTGAAAAAGCTGAAGCGCGTTAAAAAGTATGAACCAATTGCTTGGCTGAAACCGGGGTTGTGCAAGATGGGAGTATTTTGTGTGATGAAAATGAAGCATGGCCTAACTATATGATTTTGTAGGGATAAGCTTTCTTTGGCTATGCTATTTTGATAAGACATGATTATTTGTTAGTATGCTTCAAGTATTACTATTTTTATATTTTATAAGATTTTATCTTGAATCATTTGGATCTGAACAATCATGCCACAATAAAGAAAATTACATTGAGAATTATGCTAGGTAGCATTCCACATCAAAAATTCTGTTTTTATCATTTACCTACTCGAGGACGAGCAGGAATTAAGCTTGGGGATGCTTGATACGTCTCCACCGTATCTATAATTTTTGATTGTTCCATGCTATTATATTACCCGTTTGGGATGTTTATGGGCTTTACTCTACACTTTTATATCATTTTTGGGACTAACCTACTAACCGGAGGCCCAGCCTGAATTGCTGTTTTTTTTTTTGCCTATTTCAGTGTTTCGAAGGAAAGGAATATCAAACGGAGTCCAAACGGAATGAAACTTTCGGGAGCGATCTTTTTGGAACAAACGCAATCCAAGAGACTTGGAGTGGATGTCAAGAAGCGAACGAGGCGGCCACGAGGGTGCCCGGCGCGCCCTAAGGGGGTGGGCGCGCCCTCCACCCTTGTGGGCCCCTCGAGCGTCAACCGACCTACTTCTTCCTCCTATATATCCACGGACCCCGAAAACATCCATGAGCACCACGAAAAACTATTTCCACCGCCGCAACCTTCTGTATCGATGAGATCCCATCTTGGAGCCTTCGCCGACACTCCGCCGGAGGGGGAATCGACCATGGAGGGCCTCTACATCATCTCCAAGGCCTCTCCGATGAGTTGTGAGTGGTTTACCACAGACCTTCGGGGTCCATAGTTATTAGCTAGATGGCTTCATCTCTCTCTTTGAATCTCAGTACAAAGTTCTCCTTCCTCTTCTTGGAGATCTATTCGATGTAACTCTTTTTGCGGCGTGTTTGTCGAGATCCGATGAATTGTGGGTTTATGATCAAGTTTATCTATGCGAAATATTTGAATCTCCTCTGAATTCTTTTATGTATGATGGGTTATCTTTGCAAGTCTCTTCGAATTATCAGTTTGGTTTGGCCTACTAGATTGATCTTTCTTGCAATGGGGGAAGTGCTTAGCTTTGGGTTCAATCTTGCGGTGTCCTTTCCCAGTGACAGCAAGGGCAACAAGGCATGTATTGTATTGTTGCCATCGAGGATAAAAAGATGGGGTTTATATCATATTGCTTTAGTTTATCCCTCTACATCATGTCATCTTGTTTAATGCGTTACTCTGTTCTTATGAACTTAATTCTCTAGATGCAGGCAGGAGTCGGTCGATGTGTGGAGTAATAGTAGTAGATGCATAATCATTTTGGTCTACTTGTTGCGGACGTGATGCCTATATACATGATCATGCCTAGATATTCTCATAACTATGCACTTTTCTATCAATTGCTCGACAGTAATTTGTTCACCCACCGTAATACTTATGCTATCATGAGAGAAGCCACTAGTGAAACCTATGGCCCCCGAGTCTATCTTTTATCATACAAGTTTTCCATCTACTTTTATTTGCATCTTTTATTTTCCAATCTATATCATAAAAATACCAAAAATATTTATCTTATCTTATTATCTCTATCAGATCTCACTTTCACAAGTTACTGTGAAGGGATTGACAACCCCTTTATCGCGTTGGTTGCGAGGTTCTTATTTGTTTGTGTAGGTGCGTGGGACTTTTGAGGAGCCTCCTACTAGATTGATACCTTGGTTCTCAAAAACTGGGGGAAATACTTACGCTACTTTGCTGCATCACCCTTTTTTCTTCAAGGGAAAATCCAACACATGCTCAAGAGGTAGCAGGAACACCAGCTCGAAACTAACAAGACATTGCGCCACATTACTCCTTAACCTTGGTAGGATTTCTAGTTTGATCACCTTCTGAGAGATTGCATTGAGGAATGAACATAGCTTCACAATGGCTAATCAAACATTTTTTGTTAGAAGCCCCCTCAATGCAACCGGAAGTAGTTGCCTCATAATCACGTGGAAGTCATGAGACTTTAGGTTCTGGAACTTTTTCTCTGGCATATTTATTATTCCCTTTATATTCGACGAGAAGCGAAACGGGACCTTCATACTGAGCAGACATTCAAAGAAGATTTCCTTCTCTTCTTTGGTACGAGCGTTGCTGGCAGGACCTTCATACTGCTTTGGAGGCATGCCGTCTTTTTCGTGCACACGTTGCTGGTCCTCCCGTGCCTCCGGTGTATCTTTTTTCTTGCCATACACGCCTAAGATGCCTAGCAGGTTCACGCAAAGATTCTTCGTCACGTGCACCACGTCGATTGAAGAGTGGACCTCTAGGTCTTTCCAGTAGGGTAGGTCCAAAAATATAGATTTCTTCTTCCACATGGGTGCGCGTCCGTCAGCATCATTCAGAACATAAAGTCCGCTGGGACCCTTTCCAAAGATTACTTACAAATTATTGACCATAGCAAGTATGTGATCACCCGTATAGATGGCGGGCTTCTTCCGGTGGTCTGCCTCGCCTTTGAAATGCTTGCCTTTCTTTCAACATTGATGGTTAGTCGAAAGAAATCGACGATGCCCCAGGTACACATTCTTCCTGCATTTGTCCAGGTATATACTTTCGGGGTCATCTAAACAATGTGTGCATGCGTGGTATCCCTTGTTTGTCTGTCCTGAAAGGTTACTGAGAGCGGGCCAATCATTGATGGTTACAAACAGCAATGCATGTAGGTCAAATTCCTGATGTTTGTGCTCATCCCACACACGTACACAGTTTCCATTCCACAGCTGTAAAATTTCTTCAACTAATGGCCTTAGGTACACATCAATGTCGTTGCCGGATTGCTTAGGGCCTTTGATGAACTGGCATCATAATGAACTTCCGCTTCATGCAGAGCTAAGGAGGAAGGTTATAGATACATAGAGTCACAGGCTAGGTCCTATGATTGCTGCTCTACTCCCCAAAAGCATTAGTGCCATCCGCTCTTAAACCAAACCATACGTTCCTTGCGTCACCTGCAAAGTCCTCCCAGTACTTTCTCTCGATTTTTCTCCACTGCGACCCGTCAGCGGGTGCTCTCAACTTCCCGTCTTTTTTACGGTGCTCTCTGTGCCATCGCATCAACTCGGCATGCTCTTTGTTTCTGAACAAACGTTTCAACTGTGGTATTATAGGAGCATACCACATCACCTTGGCAGGAACCCTCTTCCCGGGGCGCTCGCTGTCAACATCACCAAGGTCATCTCGTCTGATCTTATACCGCAATGCACCGCATACCGGGCATGCGTTCAAATCCTCGCACTTACCGCGATAGAGGATGCAATCATTAGGGCATGCATGTATCTTCTGCACCTCCAATCCTAAAGGGCATGCAACCACTGGTATGCGTCGGTGATATACAAACGGTTTTTTACCCCTTTCCGTGACGGCGTTCGGAACCGTCACCTAGTGAGTGACTGTGATAGGGGGGTCCTTCCCACACGACCTAGAAACCGTCGGGGATATGCCCTCCTGGCACACACGCTCGACAAAATGAGGTCGTGTGCGACCGGCGAGCGACAAAATACGGTTATACGTACAATAGTGCTAAAAAAATACAATTATACAAGCGAAATCGTTTCCGGTCATAAGTACATCCCACACAATCAGTCCCCACTAAACGTTTCCGTTCGTATATACGTCCCACACAGTCACTCCAAGGAAAACGTTTGCGCAAGGTGGCGTAACACAAACAGTTTTCAAGAGAATGTCGTGTGTGATTGATCCAACACGGTTTATTCCTAGAAACTATGTGCGTTGCCTGAGATCATCGCCCACGGTTTCTGAATAACCGTTTGCAATAGGAAAACTCAATTAGCAGGCTAATTGGCCAATTAGCAGGCTAATTTCCCTATTAATAATAATCCATTTATTAATCTAATTGACATTCATATTAAGCACATAATATATTTCATTTCTATATTAAGGAAGCAGGATTTCATAATTGAAATACATCCGAGTACAACATGATATAGCTTCAGCACCCAGCTACCCCATTACACAACTGCACCAGCACCAAATTTCACATGCAACATCTAGAACCTTTTAAAGTTAGCTTCATAGACGGTACATAGACAGATGCAACTCATCTAGAAAACTACTGAAGTAGAAGGCGAATATTGAGCCTTCATTGATGTTGAAGGTCTTTGCAACTTTAGGCCAGTGCCTGTGGATGATTGACCGTCCATCCTTCGTCCTCTTAAGGAACACTTAAATATTGAACCGTGGGTGTTGTATGAAACTTTCCTCGTGGCCTGACCATAGAGGTGATTTGAGAGGTAATCATCAATGAACTGCTTTGAAAAGGCCTGAAAACAAGGATGTGCATAAATATCTTCTCTATATTGGAAATGGGGCAAAGGAATAAAAAAAGGCAAGGTATAATATTATACAATAACAGAATGCAGCCACAACAATTCAACATCGCATTGTAGAATTGAACCAAGCAGTTAACTGAACACCACAACAAATGAACCAAATGTTAACTGAGCACCACATTGCACAATATAACATACTCCTAATAGAAGATCAGATAGTTAACCAAACCAAGCATGCTTAGCAACTTGGAAATATAGCAATTGTATTTGTTTCTCATGTATTTAGTACAGCCAAATTCAATTTATTTCTCACATGGTATACAATAACAGAATGCACACACAATAATTGAACATCGCAATTGAACCAAACAGTTAACTAAACACCACAACAAATGAACCAAACGTTAACTGAGCACCACATTGCACAATATAACATACTCCTAATAGAAGATCAGAAAGTTAACCAAACTAAGCATGCTTAATAAATTGGAAATATAGCAATTGTATTTGTTTCTCTTGTATTTAATACAGCCAAATTCGATTTATTTCTCATATGGTATACAATAACAGAATGCACACACAACAATTGAACATCACATTGCAGAATTGAACCAAACAGTTAACTAAACACCACAACAAATGGACCAAACGTTAATTGAGCACCACATTGCACAATATAACATATTACTAATTGAAGATCAGACACTTACCCAAACCAAGCATGCTTGAAAACTTGGAAAATTGCACCCTAAAGAATTGAACATCACATTTGCAGAATTGAACCAAATAGTTAACTGAACACCACATTGCACGACATACAGAACATATACACAAGAGCAGAAGATTGCATGGTAAAAGTAGATAGCACAATTCACTAGAATTTGTTGAGGAAAGGCAGTAGCTAGCAAACTGGGTCCTTATAGTGAGCTAATAAGACAAGCTACTCATTGTCGGAGATATCGATGACGATTGGCTCCTTGGACATGGAAGAGGGTGAGGCCTCTACATCGTGGGTGCCCTCGTCGTAGTGATGAGTTGCCTGAGCCATTCCGGGCACCAACCTGCTAGCTCTCGAGATGAGGTAAGCACGTGCATGCTGAGAAAACACCTTGTAGTCTTCGTCGAAGGCACTGGCCTCGAGAAAACGCCACGAACTGTCGTTTAAAGCAGCCAACCGCGTCGCAATGTCAGCGCACGAGGTGTCGATGGTGGCCTCGACGGTGAGGTGCTCCTCCAAGATCTAGGGGTCGGCACGAATGGCAGCCAGCGCGACCTCATCCGTGCGTGCGGCCGCGATTTGGTTCTCTGCTGCCAAATGCTCCCTGAGATCCTGGCTATACTGCATGCACTATGGCTTAGGGCGGCGTTTATTTGGTGGAGGGGTTGGTGATTTGGGTGGAAGGTGTCGCGCTCGCGCCAGCAGTTGGGGCATGTGGGATGTGGAAGGAGGAGGAGGATGGGGTTTGGGTGTGGATTACCTGCCTGGATAGGCGAGGCCGGGCAGCGTGAAGGAGGGTCACCGGTGACGAAGCCATGTACCTAGGGTAGGGTCATGGACATGTCCAAAGTACCCTCCCCAAGGACATCTCTAGAAGAAACTGTCTTTCAGTCGACCTGGAAGAATTCCACTCGACGGACTCGAAGACACTCGACCATGAAGACTCACTCGACCACCAGAAGATCTAGGGTCACTCTGCATCCAAACGGTCTGTTATTAAGTAGTCTTTATGGCCATGATATCACTTTACGTAAGGCGTTACCAGTAACGTCTAGCCTTGATGTACATTGAACCTTCCGCTACGTGGGTTGGCTCTTGGCTGGGGTCCTGGCGCACTCTATATAAGCACCCCCCTCCACAGGTAGAAGGGTTCGCACCTCTGTAACTCTCACATGCATAATCCAGTCGACCGCCTCCGGGCACTGAGACGTAGGGCTGTTACTTCCTCCAAGAAGGGCCTGAACTCGTAAAACCCTTGCGTGTACAACTACTCCATTGCTAGGATCTTGCCTCTCCTTTATTACCCCCTACACTACTGTCAGACTTAGAACCACGACAGTTGGCGCCCACCATGGGGCAGGTGTCTTAGCGACTTATTGGAGAAGTTGCAATTTTTTTCGATCTCCTTCATCATGGTTTCAGGCTGAGTTTTGGTGGAGTGCCGCGAGATCCGTCTCGGCGCGCTCACGTTCGTCACCGACGACTCAGCCTAGCTTCAGGAGGCTCCGCTCGACGTCGACGCGCTCCCAGTCCGCGGAGCAATGCACTTTCGCGCGTGCGTCTGCGGCGTCCTCCTGCAGCAACTATCGACCCACTATCGACCGGTTTTTGTGTCATCCTCCCTCCCCGCTTCCCGCCGGTGCAAGCGCTCCGGTTGGTCAAGGCTTCAGCGATGGGTGAGGCACGCGGTGGCTCGCCAGTCGACCATCGCCCAAGTTCCGGTATTCGAGTCCGACGAATCTCTCTACGGCCTGTTCGACCTGTCGACTGGCTCCGCAGAGACTGCATCCGAGTGCGACAACAGTGATCCAGCGGCGGAGGTCCTGATGGTCAACGGACCACACGGTCCCCCCGGCTTTTCTGACGCCGAGGGAGGCGACGGCAGAGGCGACCCGTCGCGTGCCCACGAGGAATACCTCCCCGAGCCCCTCAATTCGCTGCAGAGGGAAGAACTTCGCCGCCGGAACATGGATGCTTTTCACACTCCTATCGTTGGAGAAACCCCTGAGGCTCGCGCCTTGGAGGACACGCGCTTAGCCAACCTGGCTGAGCACACTCGACTGGAGAACCTTCAGCGAGCACTCGACGAGCGTGCGCGACAACGAGTCCCTGACTCCAGTCGACGTCACCTGTTTCCACCTCCGACTCAGGTATATCGAACTCTGATTCAGAATTTAGCAGCTGCAGCCCGTATAGCAGAGTCGATTCAGCCTTCCTAGTCAGAGGCTGGCAGAGGCTTGATGCAGATCAGAGATTTGCTCCGGGCAATAGGATATCAAAATTCAGTTGTATCACAGTCGCGGAACAGGATTCACAGCAGATCTGTGGCTGCGAATACGGTCCAGTCGGCTCATAGTCCCAGATCGCCCCCGAGGCGTGAAGGACGTGGAGACCGGCACGATCAGTACAGGAACCGTGAGCAGTATGATCACCGATTCGATCGCGATGATCAACGTCGAGTGCCCACCCCTCCCCCTAGGGGCGGATCCTACATACCTCGACAGCAGGATGATAGGCGCCAGCACAGTGGCAGGCGAAGAATTCCAGTCGACCCCAGGGAACCAGGCTTTGATGCGAGATCCATCATCGTTCAAGGTCTGGTCGACCGGAACAGAGCTCACAGAGAGGGTCACGACAGAGATGTACCCATCAGCAGCCGAGTGCATGTCTCCAGACCAGAGTGTTTCAGCAGAGCCATCAGAGCCGCAGTAATTCCTCCCACCTTCAGGTTGGCGACTGGAGTCAGTAAGTTCAACGGTGAGTCTATGCCCGATACTTGGCTTGAGGACTACCGAGTGGCTGTCCAGATTGGCGGCGGAAATGACGAGGTGTCCATGAAACATCTGCCTCTTATGTTGGAGGGATCAGCCAGGGCATGGCTGAATCAGTTGACACCCAGCAGCATTTACACGTGGGAGGACCTCTCCCGAGTGTTTGTCAGAACGTTCGAGGGAACGTGCAAGCGACCAGCAGGACTAACAGAGCTGAAATCTTGTGTGCAGAAGTCGAATGAGACTTTGAGAGATTACATCCAGAGATGGATCACATTGCATCACATAGTAGAAAATGTATCTGATCACCAGGCAGTCTGCGCCTTTAAGGAAGGCGTCAAGTATAGAGAGCTAAGCCTGAAATTCGGTCGAACCGGAGACATGTCTCTGAGTCGAATGATGGAGATAGCCACCAAGTATGCCAATGGCGAGTAAGAGGATCGGCTCCGGAGCGGCAAGCACAAGTCAGTCGCCCAGGAAACCGGAGGAGGGAACTCCAGTCGGAAGCAAAAGCGGAAAGCCGAGCCAGCTGCTCCTGGAGAAACCTTGGCCGTGACTCAAGGAAAGTTCAAAGGGAAGCCCAAAGGGCCTTGGAACCCCAATAAAGTGAAGGATAAAGAAGGAAATGACGTGTTGGATTTGCCGTGTAACATCGTCATGAAGAAAGATGAAGAGGGTAATCTCATTTACCCGAAGCATACCACTCGACAGTGTCGACTTCTGATACAGCAGTTCCAGGGGAAACAGTCCAAGGACAAGGAAAAGGAGTCGGACAAAGTTGAGGACAAGGAGGATAGTGACGAGGAATACCCTCAGGTCAATTCTACTCTGGTGATTTTTGCTGACATTGAGAGCAAAAGTCGACTGAAAGTTATAAACCGAGAGGTGAATATGGTTGCTCCGGCGACACCCAACTACCTGAAGTGGTCTCAGACGACCATCACATTCGACCAGTCTGATCACCCGAAGCACATAGCCACCCCTGGGAGGCAAGCTTTGGTGGTCGACCCGGTCATCGAGGGCACTCGACTGACTAAAGTGTTGATGGATGGCGGCAGTAGTTTGAATATACTGTATGCTGAGACACTGAAAGGGATGGGCATTCTGATGTCCAGACTCAGCACAAGCAACATGAGTTTCTATGGGGTCATTCCTGGCAAGAAGGCCGCGTCACTCGGCCAGATTGCTCTTGATGTGGTTTTTGGTGATTCCAAGAACTTCCGAAAAGAAAAGCTGACATTTGAGGTTGTAGATTTCTAGAGCGCCTACCACGCTATTTTGGGCAGGCCAGCTTACACACGTTTTATGGCTCGACCATGTTATGTGTACCTCAAATTGAAGATGCCTGGCCCTAAAGGAGTGATCACTGTTACTGGTAATCGCAAGAAGGAGGAAGAGTGCTTCCAGAAAGGCTCAAAGATCACCGATGCTTAGATGGTGGCAGAAGAGTGGCAGGACACCAGAGGAATGCAGACCCGAGTGATTTGTTGCGAGCCAAGAAGCCCACTACGGAATCAGCATTTCAGTCGTCTGGCGAGACAAAACCAGTTCACATCCACCCGACCGACCCCAACGCCGCTCCGGCCCATATCTCCACAACACTCAACCCCAAATAGGAAGAAGCGATCATCCAGTTCCTCCGTGAGAACTGGGACATCTTTGCATGGAAACCTTCTGACATGCCAGGTGTACCCAGGGGGCTGGCTGAGCATCGTCTGCGAGTCGATTCAAAGGCAAAACCTGTCAAGGAACATCTGCGACGGTCCGCCGTCCAGAAAAGGAAGGCTATTGGCGAAGAGGTGGCTCGGCTCTTAGCAGCAGAGTTTATCCGAGAGATTTACCACTCCGAGTGGCTCGCCAATGTTGTCATGGTCCCCAAGAAGGATAAGTCACTTCGCATGTGCATTGACTTTAAACATATCAATCGGGCCTGCCCAAAAGATCATTTTCCTCTCCCCCGCATCGACCAAATAGTCGACTCGACTGTGGGATGTGAGCGGCTGTCTTTCTTGGACGCCTATTCCGGGTACCATCAGATCCGTCTGTTTGGACCCGATGAGACCAAAACAACTTTCATCATCCCTTTAGGGTGCTTCTGTTATGTCACCATGCCATTCGGCCTGAAGAATGTCGGAGCCACGTTCATGATGATGATTCAGAAGTGTTTGCTCACTCAAATCAGTCGGAACGTGGAAGCATACATGGATGACATTGTGGTCAAGTCACGGAAAGGTTCCGACCTACTGACTGACCTCGCTGAAACTTTGCCAACCTTAGGAGGTATGATATCAATCTTAATCCATCCAAGTGCACATTCGGAGTCCCTGGCGGGAAGCTGCTCGGTTTTCTCGTTTCCGAACAAGGAATCGATGCAAACACAGAGAAAGTGGGCACCATACTCCAAATGAAACGACCTGTGAGGGTGCACAATGTTCAGAAGCTTACTGGTTGCTTGGCTGCTTTAAGTCGATTCATCTCTCGTCTCGGTGAGAAGGCATTACCTCTGTACCGACTGATGAAGAAGTCTGATAAGTTCGAGTGGACTCCTGAAGCTGATGCAGCGTTTGCAGAGTTGAAAACCCTGCTTTCCACCCAGCTGGTGCTTGCTGCTCCGATCAGCAAAGAGCCTTTGCTGCTCTACATTGCAGCCACAAGACAAGTCGTCAGTATAGTACTTATGGTCGAGCAGGAAGAAGAAGGGAAAACCTTCAAAGTTCAGCACCCAGTATATTATATTTCCGAAGTCCTGACCCCATCGAAGCAAGGATATCCTCATTATCAGAAGCTCGTATATGGGATTTATATGACCACAAAAAAAGTTGCTCACTACTTCTCTGACCATACCATCACAGTCGTCAGCGACGCCCCATTATCAGAGATTCTGCACAACAGAGATGCAACTGGTCGAGTGGTAAAATGGGCGATTGAACTCCTTCCCTTGGATATCAGATTTGAGGCAAAGAAAGCTATCAAGTCCCAAGCAATAGTAGATTTCCTCGCCGAGTGGACAGAACAGCAGTTACCGACTCAAGTTCACTCGGAGCACTGGACTATGTTCTTTGATGGCTCTAAAATGCTGAATGGTTCCGGTGCCGGGGTAGTATTGGTTTCCCCCTGAGGAGATAAGCTCAGATACGTACTCCAGATTCAGTTTGACTCCTCCAACAAGAAGCAGAATACGAAGCTCTTTTGTATGGATTGCGTATGGCCATTTCACTCGGCGTCCGTCGCCTCATGGTCTACGGTGACTCGGATTTGGTGGTTAACCAAGTGATGAAGGAGTGGGACGTTAGAAGTACAGCTATGACTGGTTACTGCAATGCAGTAAGAAAGCTGGAGAAGAAATTTAAGGGGTTAGAGATTCATCATGTCCCTCGACTGAAAAATCAAGCAGCCGATGACTTAGAGAAGATAGGTTCCAAAAGAGAAGCCATCCCCAGTGGCGTGTTTTTGGAGCATGTTCACGCGCCGTCGGTTCAAGAGGCCCCACCGAGTGGGAGGTTTGCTCTCCACTCGGTAGGATTTTTGCGGCGTACCTCTGAAGGAGAAGGTAGCAGTCGACCTGCGCTTCGTCCTCCTTGCGGGTCACATGTTGTATTTGTGGCGTAGCTCAGAAGGAGGAGGTAGCAGTCGACCTGCGCTTCATCCTCCTTGCGGAGCGCATGTTGTATTTGTGGCGTAGCTCGGAAGGAGAAGGTAGCAGTCGCCCTGCGCTTCGCCCTCCTTGCGGAGCGCACGTTGTATTTGTACTTAGGCGAACACTAGGTTGCAGCTAAGCCTGTTAAAGTTTATCGGTTACAAAAACCACTCGACATTCCGAGGCAAATTTAAGGCAGCAAGCATAGAACTTTTTTACTCCTCCTGCGGAGGACTGGAAGGCGCAATGAACTCGTCGAGGTCGATCCCATCTGCGATCCGAGTGGCAGCAGCAATGAAGGTCTCCATGAAAGACCGAAAGTCATGCTTCTTGGTGTTGGCCACCTTGAGAGACACCAGCTTGTCCTCTCGCGCGTCCTTGCAGTGAACGCGGACCAGAGACAGAGCAACATCAGCACCACACCTGGCAGAAGACTTCTTCCATTCTTGCACTTGACTTGGAACTTCGTTCAGTCGAGTCATCAGGGACTCGAGGTCGTTCTGAAGTGTTTCTCCTGGCCAGAGTGCTGTGTCGATGCACGATATTGCAACCTTCAGTCTCGCAAGATAGTCGACCACAGCAGCAACGCGAGACTTGAGACGGAGCACGTTCATGGCGGTTTCGTCCTTCATAGGAGAGTTGATGGGATCCAAGCCAGTCTCCACTCGACTAGTCTCCTCTTCAAAGTTTTGGCAGAATTCTGTGGATACGATCCAAGGATAAGCTAACGTTCCTACAATAAGTCAGTGATCACCAGTCGGATATAAGGGGTTACCTTCGAGCATGAGGAATAACTTCTTGGTGAGCCCTCCCAGATAAGCCTCTAAGTCGTTCTTATTTCCCACCAGTTCGCTAGCCTTGTCGCTCAGGGCCATCTTGTCATTCTTCAGTCGGCTAGCCTCCTTGTTGGCCACGTCAAGAGCAGTTTTCAGATTGGTATTCTCCTCTTCAAGTTTGCTGATCGAAGCCAACTTTTCTTCTGCGAGTTTCGTCTTGTCCGAAGCCGTTTTCTGCGCCTCGGCAAGCTCAAGGTCCTTCTTCTACAGAGCATCCCTTAGTTTATCTGCAAAATGACAGTGAGATCAGACTCAGGAAGGGACAAAAATAAAGAGAGTCGTCAAGATTCTCACCAAACATACCTTTTGCCTCCTCCTTCGCCTTCGTGAAGTTCTCCTGGACAAGCTTCAGATCAAGTTCGAGCTGGACATGCTTGTTCTCCAACTCGGTATAACGAGACACAAGCTCGCAAGATTTCTGCGAAAGATCAATCGACAGACATCAAAGACAGGTCACTTTCGAGTGACTAAGAGAAAAATCGTAGCATTTCTAAGACTACAGCCGAATCAAAATATTCAACTGTAGTCTCGGGGACTACACCCAGCGGGTGCACTCAGCGTGCCCCCATTGGTTCTACCAGCTCGGATCGATCAGTCGACCGAAAGCAGCTAACTGTCAACACTTAGACGCAATTTCAGAAAAAAGAGAGCGTAGTATTCTTCAGACCATGGCCGACTACCAGCAGTCAACCACGATCTCGGGGACTACACCCAATGGGTGCACTCAGCGTGCCCCCACTGGTTCCATGATTCCATTCGACCAGATCGAGTGAAGAAAGTAAAATAGGAAAAAGTTCAAGACATAAAGACTACAGTCGACTGCCAGCAGTCGATCGTAGCCTCGGGGACTAGACCCAGTGGGTGCACTCAGCGTGCCCCCACTAATCCAGACATTCCAATCGACACACCCAGTGGGTGTATGACAAGTATTAAGATTTTCAGAGAGAAAAATCATCAGATATCATATCCTAACAGAACAGGCAGTGGTCAACTAACCTGGACATTGCTCTGAAGAGCTGAACTTGCATCATAAGCTGCTTGGCTGGCGTCTCGGATCGCTTTCACCCACTCCATCATAACCCCCGCCTAGCGTATGGCTTCCTTGGCAGCACCTGCCTGGTCCTCTGGGGCGTGGTGTGTGGAGAAGAGGGAAGGTGGACCAGCACTCAACGACAGAGGGCGGGCACTCGTCAGCGGCACCGCAAAGGACACGGTAGCCCGAGCAATGTTGCACCCCTCCGAAACCAATGTTTCAGGTGCTGATGCAACCTGAGCAGTCTTGCCAGCAGACGCTTTCCTGTTCCTCCTTTGCCTCAGTGGCTCCTCATCGTCATCGTCAGGGAGATCAATGATAATGCTAGGCGCAGCTACAGAAAAGGTTCAAAGTCAAAAATGAAGATCCGATCGACCGAAAGTGAAACTGCACAGATCATACCAGGATTAGAAGTGGCATCATCCTCCATTTCTTAATCTTCATGCCTGGCTGAGGTCTCAGAAGTAGCAGCACTGCGGTTTCAGAAATCAGTCGGTTAGTAATCGGGTCGACCAAGAATATATCCATGTTGAACGAGAAAACATGAGTTATGCCATTACCCTGAAACAGTCGGAATCTCCATCCTCATCTTTGGTAGGGCCTTCGCCGGTTTTGTCGGTGCCGCTCAGGGTTGCTTCGACGCTTTCTCAGTCGGTGCCGGAGAAGTCGCCCAAGGGCGTTTAGTCGACTGCCCAATAGGCACGGCTCCCTAACCACGCTCGACTGCAGGATCGTGGGTGAGCTTGGACCGTCTTTCAATACGAGGAGGCTCGACTGCCTCCTCCTCCTCCTCCTCTTCCTCATCAGAGCCAGCACCTTCTTCACCCTCGTCGTCATCCGACTCCCACTCCTCCTGGCTTTCACCTCCACTCCCTTCTTCTTCTTCGGTTGGTTCTTGCGCCCCGTTGGGCATCGAGTACATCTCGGTGGTGACCTGAAAGACAAGGAACAAGGTAAAGGTCAGTCGACCGAATTGCAGCGAAGCAGAATGAAGAAAACAGAGTCACAGTCAGAGAAACGCGGTCAGACCTTGTCTGGTTCGTAGGACTGGTCGAGTGGCGGGATCCTCCTGGCTCCACGAGGGTTATCTCTGTTCCCTGTGATGGCGGTCATCCACCTCTCCAGAGTGGTGTCGTCGACCTCCTCCGGGTGGACCTGATTGGTGTCTTATGTACCAGAGTACAACCACATCAGGTGGCCCCGATATTGTAGTGGCTGGATGCACCGTCGAAGAAAAACCTCTAGAAGATCCATGTCCGTCACTCTGTCGCGAATGAGCTGGACCACGCGCTCCATCAACATCCTAACCTGAGCCTTCTCCTCCGGAAGCACCTTCAGAGAAGATGGCTAGTTCACTCGGTCCATGGAGAATGGGGGGAGGCCAGTCGACTGCCCTAGCGTCGACTGGTCTTTGCAGTAGAACCAGGTCGACTGCCACCCTCGAACTGACTCGGGAAGGGTCATGGCTGGAAAGGCACTCTTACTCCTCATCTGGACTCCAAGACCCCCACACATCTGGATTACTTGGGTTCTCTCGTCACTCGGGCTAGCCTTTTTCACTGTCTGAGAGCGACATGTGAAAATGTGTTTGAAAAGGCCCCAGTGCGGCCGGCAACCCAAGAAGTTTTCGCACAAGGACACGAAAGCGGCGAGGTAGGCAATGGAGTTGGGAGTGAAGTGATGGAGTTGTGCACCAAAAAAGTTCAGAAACCCCGAAAGAAAAGATTCGGTGGCAGAGAAAAACCGCGATCTACATGGGTGGCTAAGAGGACGCACTCACCCTCCTGAGGCTGCGGCTGCCACTCCCTCCCCGGAAGCCTTGCTGACCCATGGGGGATCAGTGCTTCGTTGGCCAGGTCGTCGAGGTCCTTTTGGGTGATGGTCGAGCGGATCCAATCTCCCTGGATCCAGCCTTGCGGCAGGCCGGACCGCGACGAGGATCCGCCCCGACTAGTCGCTCTCCCCTTCGCCTTCGCCGTTGCCTTCTTCGCCCGCTCCAAAGCCACCGTCTTTTCCTTCACCATTGTCACCGGCGAGGTGCGCAACGAACAGTAGGGCGGAGGTGGAAACAAGCGCAGCGGACGAGTTCGAGGGAGAGGGAGAGGGGATTAAGGGCACACTGTTCGAAAAAACCCCCGTCCGGCGCCCTATATGAAGTCTCTTCCGAGTGGCTGACTAGTAGGCCTGGACGATCCTGTCAAATCCCGCGACATGCGCGCACGCGATACGTGGCGAAAAAGATGGCGCGGAGATCGAGGCGTCTTTGCCTTATCCCATCCGAGTACCGCGGCCTCCTCCGCTCCGCGTGCTCCCCGAAATTCGGATCCCGTCAAATCCGCAGATAACAAAGCAACCTGTCAGGCAGCAGATTTCCTCCGATCCGTCGCCCGGAAATCTCCAAGTTTGTAAAGTTCACTCGGCAGATGCAAAGAATGGATCAAGGCGACTGAAGGAGAAGTTGACGCCATCAAATAAAAGTCACTGATCCAGGGTAAGACCCTCTCGCAGCGCGAAAATAGGTCGGAAGAATTCTTAACTCCTTCCTCACTCAAACCTCGATCCATTCGGGGGCTAATGACGAAGCCATGTACCTAGGGTAGGGTCATGGACCTGTACAAAGTACCCTCCCCAAGGACATCTCTAGAAGAAACTGTCTTTCAGTCTACCTGGAAGAATTCCACTCGACAGACTCGAAGACACTCGACCATGAAGACTCACTCGACCACCAAAAGATCTAGGGTCACTCTGCATCCAAACGGTCTGTTATTAAGTAGTCTTTATGGCCATGATATCACTTTATGTAAGGTGTTACCAGCAACGTCTAGCCTTTATGTACATTGAACCTTCCGCTACGTGGTTTGGCTGGGGTCCTGGCGCACTCTATATAAGCCACCCCCCCTCCACAGGTAGAAGGGTTCGCACCTCTGTAACTCTCACACGCATAATCCAGTCGACCGCCTCCGGCCACCGAGACGTAGGGCTGTTACTTCCTCCGAGAAGGGCCCGAACTCGTAAAACCCTTGCGTGTACAACTACTCCATAGCTAGGATCTTGCCTCACCTTTATTACCCCCCTACACTACCGTCAGACTTAGAACCACGACAGTCGGCGAGGAGGCGGCACTGCAAGCAAGCAGTGAAGGTTTCAACTTGGAAATAAAGGTGGAAACAGGGGAAATGTGGCTTTTGGTAACGGGGAGGGGCGGGGAGGTAGATATTTCCGCGGAAGCCGAAAATTTGGAATCGCTTCAGCAAAAAACTGGCACGCAAAGTGTCATCAGACACGGTCCCTTATTCAGAGCGGGATGTGGACTGTAGCCGTTGCACCTTCACGCGTAAGTCATAGGCGTACTATACACGATGGTGCTCCAGTATATTTTGTACTCCATCACACACGGTTGGTGATAATAAACTATGTGGGATCTACTTGATTTTTCATGTTGATTTGAATTACATAATGGGGTCACAGCTGCAAAGGATGGTGTTTGAATTGCTAGAACTTCTATCTGTAGTGAACATGCAACTATAGGTGTCGTAAAAAAATTTGGAATTATTCAGGGTTTGTTTGGACATTTTTATATGGTAACTTGGTTTTCTAGGCATTTCAGGTGCACAATTCAAAATTAAACCACATGCACATGCTCCGGTGCACCAAAAAGGGTTGTAAAATGATATATGTGTCCATAGGTTGATGCTTACATCCCATTCAAGAAATGGGGATGAATTCCAAACACCACGACGTCGTGGCTCTCCGCCCAACGTTGAGGTGCTTGCTTTTGTAATTCTAGTAAATACAAAACTCGTCCAAAATTCATGAAACTTGGCATGCTATCATGGAGCGGCATCAACATGCCGTGGTAAATTTTTTGTCCCATTTGGGGCAGGTTTGGATATAAGCTTCTCATAAACCAGAGCATCTCACAACAAGTGTGATGGTTTTAGTAGGGAACGTTTCACCTTTCTGGACGAAACGATATCTGTTGCATCTTCTCAATTTTAAATTTTTTCCTAGTGTCAACATAGAACAACAAGAGTGTTGTGTGGGTTTTTGGGATTTTTTGGGGTACGCTTGACATTTTTATACATTAACTGAGTTTTCTATGCATTCATGTGCATAATTCAAATTTGAACTACATGCACATGCTCTAATGCACATAAATTAGTTGAAAATTCAAATATGTGTCCTTGGTTTCATGCTTAATTATGTCACATGCAAGAAATGAGAATGAATGTCAAACACCCTGCCACCATCACTCGACTTCAAACATTGAGATATATACCTGGGTTTTAAATTGTAGTAAATCCAAAGGTCGTCTGAAATTTATGAAACTTGGCATGTTGTCATGGAGCGGCATCAACATGCTGTCATAATTTTTTTTCCCATTTGGAGTAGGTTTGGGGATATGCTTCTCACAAACCAGAGCTTCTCAAAACAAGCCCGATGGTTTTGGTAGGAAATGTTTCACCTTTCTAGACGAAACGATATGCATTGCCTCTTCTCGATTTCAATTTTTTCCTAGTGTCAACATAGAACAGCAGGGGTGTTGTGTCAATTTTTGGGAATTTTGGGGGTTCGCTTGGACATTTTTATACATTAACTGAGTTTTCTATGCATTCATGTGCATAATTCAAATGTGAACTATAGGCACATGCTCTAATGCATATAAATTGGTTGAAAATTCAAATATGTGTCCTTGGTTGCATGCTTAGGTCCCATGCAAGAAATGAGAATGAATGTCAAACACCCTGCCACCGTCACTCGGCCGCAAACATTGAGATACCTAGTTTTTAAATTCTAATAAATGCAAAACTCGTCTGAAACTCATGAAACTTGGCATGCTATCATGGAGCGGCATCAACATGTCGTGGCAATTTTTTTGTCCCATTTGGGACAGGTTTGGGCATATGCTTCTCACAAACCAGAGCTTCTATAACAAGCCTGATGGTTTCGGTAGGGAATGTCCCACCTTTGGGGATGCTACCTCTTGCGCATGCGTTGGTTTTTTCCCTGAAGAGGAAAGGGTGATGCAGCAAAGTAGCGTAAGTATTTCCCTCAGTTTTGAGAACCAAGGTATCAATCCAGTAGGAGGCTCCTCACAAGTCCCACGTGCCTACACAAACAAACAAGATCCTTGCAACCAACGCAATAAAGGGGTTGTCAATCCCTTCACGGAAACTTGCGAAAGTGAGATCTGATAGAGATAATATGACAAGATAAATATTTTTGGTATTTTTATGATATAGATTGGAAAATAAAAGTAGATGGAAAACTTATATGATAAAAGATAGACCCGGGGGCCATAGGTTTCACTAGTGGCTTCTTTCAGGATAGCATAATTATTACGGTGGGTGAACAAATATCTATTGAGTAATTGATAGAATAGTGCATAGTTATGAGAATATCTAGGATGCTCATGTATATAGGCATCACGTCCGCAACAAGTAGACCAAAACGATTCTGCATCTATTACTATTACTCCACACATCGACCGACTCCTGCCTGCATCTAGAGTATTAAGTTCATAAGAACAGAGTAATGCATTAAGCAAGATGACATGATGTAGAGGGATAAAATCATGCAATATGATATAAACCCCATCTTTTTATCCTCGATGGCAACAATACAGTACGTGCCTTGCTGCCCCTGCTGTCACTGGGAAAGGACACCGCAAGACTGAACCCAAAGCTAAGCACTTTTCCCATTGCAAGAAAGATCAATCTAGTAGGCCAAACCAAACTGATAATTCTAAGAGACTTGCAAAGATAACCAATCATACATAAAAGAATTCAGAGGAGATTCAAATATTTCTCATAGATGAACTTGATCATAAACCCACAATTCATCGGATATCGACAAACACACGGCAAAAAGAGTTACATCGAATAGATCTCCAAGAAGAGGAAGGAGAACTTTGTATTGAGAAATAAAGAGAGAGAAGAAGCCATCTAGCTAATAACTATGGACCGGAAGGTCTATGATAAACTACTCACAACTCATCGGGAGGCCTTGGAGATGATGTAGAGGCCCTCCGTGGTCGGTTCCCCCTCCGGCGGAGCGCCGGCGAAGGCTCCAAGAAGGGATCTCGCAGATACAGAAGGTTGCGGCGGTGGAATTAGGTTTTCGTGGTGGTCATGGATGGTTTCGGGGTACGTAGATATATATAGGAGGAAGAAGTAGGTCGGTGGATGCTCGAGGGGCCCACGAGGGTGGGGGGCGCGCCCACCCTTACAGGGCATGCCGGGCACCCTCGTGACCGCCTTGCTCGTTGCTTGATGTCAACTCCAAGTCCCCTGGTTTGCATTTGTTCCAAAAAGATCGTTCCCGAAGGTTTCATCCCGTTTGCACTCCGTTTGATATTCCTTTTCTGCGAAACACTGAAATAGGTAAAAAAAACAGCAATTTGGGCTGGGCCTCCGGTTAATAGGTTAGTCCCAAAAATGATATAAAAGTGTAAAGTAAAGCCCATAAACATCCAAAACAGGCAATATAATAGCATGGAACAATAAAAAATTATAGATACGTTGGAGACGTATCAACCATCCCCAAGCTTAATTCCTGCTCGTCCTCGAGTAGGTAAATGATAAAAAATGGAATTTTTGATGTGGAATGCTACCTAGCATAATTCTCAATGTAATTTTCTTTATTGTGGCATGAATGTTCAGATCCAAATGATTCAAAATAAAAGTTCATATTCACATGATAAACAATAACACTTCAAGCATACTAATAAAGTAATTATGTCTTCTCAAAATATCATGGCTAAAGAAAGCTATCCCTACAATATCACATAGCCTGGCTATGCTCTATCTTCATCACACAAAGTATTTAATCATGCACAACCCCAATGACAAGCCAAGCAATTTTTTCATACTTTAGTATTCTCAAACTTTTTCAACTTTCATGCAATACATGAGCGTGAGCCATGGACATAGCACTATATATGGAATAGAATGGTGGTTGTGGAGAAGACAAAAAAGAGGAAGATAGTCTCACATCAACTAGGCGTATCAACGGGCTATGGAGATGCCCATTAATAGATATCAATCTGAGTGAGTAAGGATTGCCATGCAACGGATGCACTACAGCTATAAATGTATGAAAGCTCAACAAAAGAAACTAAGTGGGTGTGCATCCAACTTGCTTCCTCACGAAGACCTAGGGCGTTTTGAGGAAGCCCATCATTGAAATATACAAGCCAAGTTCTATAATGAAAAATTCCCACTAGTATATGAAAGGGACAACATAGGAGACTCTCTATTATGAAGATCATGGTGCTACTTTGAGGCACAAGTGTGGTAAAAGGATAGTAGCATTGTCCCTTCTCTCTTTTTCTCTCATTTTTTATTTGGCCTTTCTTTTTTTTATTTGGCCTTTCTCTTTTTTTTTAAAGTCCGAAGTCTCGTCCCGACTTGTGGGGGAATCATAGTCTCCATCATTCTTTCCTCACTTGGGCCAATGCTCTTGAAGGAAATATGCCCTAGAGGCAATAATAAAGTTATTATTTATTTTCTTATATCATGATAAATGTTTATTATTCATGCTAGAATTGTATTAACCGGAAACATAATACATGTGTGAATACATAGACAAACATAGTGTCACTAGTATGCCTCTACTTGACTAGCTCGTTTATCAAAGATGGTTATGTTTCCTAGCCATGGACAAAAGAGTTGTCATTTGATTAACGGGATCACATCATTAGGAGAATGATGTGATTGACTTGACCCATTCCGTTAGCCTTAGCACTTGAACATTTAGTATATTGCTACTGCTTTCTTCATGACTTATACATGTTCCTATGACTATGAAATTATGCAACTCCCGTTTACCGGAGGAACACTTTGTGTGCTACCAAACGTCACAACGTAACTGGGTGATTATAAAGGAGCTCTACAGGTGTCTCCGAAGGTACATGTTGGGTTGGCGTATTTCGAGATTAGGATTTGTCACTCCGATTGTCGGAGAGGTATCTCTGGGCCCTCTCGGTAATACACATCACTTAAGCCTTGCAAGCATTGCAACTAATGAGTTAGTTGCGGGATGATGTATTATGGAACAAGTAAAGAGACTTGCCGGTAACGAGATTGAACTAGGTATTGAGATACCGACGATCGAATCTCGGGCAAGTAACATACCGATGACAAAGGGAACAACGTATGTTGTTATGCGGTCTGACCGATAAAGATCTTCGTAGAATATGTGGGAGCCAATACGAGCATCCAGGTTCCGCTATTGGTTATTGACCGGAGACGTGTCTCTGTCATGTCTACATTGTTCTCGAACCCGTAGGGTCCGCACACTTAAGGTTTCGATGACAGTTATATTACGAGTTTATGAGTTTTGATGTACCGAAGGAGTTCGGAGTCCCGGATAAGATCGGGGACATGACGAGGAGTCTCGAAATGGTCGATACGTAAAGATCGATATATTGGACGACTATATTCGGAGTTCGGAAAGGTTCCTAGTGATTCGGGTATTTTTCGGAGTACCGGAGAGTTACGGGAATACGTATTGGGCCTTATTGGGCCATACGGGAAAGAAGGAAAAGGGCCTCAAGGGTGGCAGCACCCCTCCCCTTGGTCTGGTCCGAATTGGACTAGGGAAGGGGGGCGCCCCCTTCCTTCCTTCTCCTTTTCCCTTCCTCTTTTCCTATTCCATATGGGAGGTGGAATCCTACTAGGACTAGGGAGACCTAGTAGGACTTCACACTTGGTGCGCCCCCTCCTAGGGCCGGCCTCCTCCTCCCTTGCTCCTTTATATACGGGGGCAGGGGGCACCCCATAGACACACAAGTTGATCTTCGTGATCGTTCATTAGCCATGTGCGGTGCCCCCCTCCACCATATTCCACCTCGGTCATATCGTTGCGGTGCTTAGGCGAAGCCCTGCGTCGGTAGAACATCATCATCGTCACCACGCCGTCGTGCTGACGGAACTCATCCCCGACACCCTGCTGGATCGGAGTCCAGGGATTGTCATCGAGCTGAACGTGTGCTGAACTCGGAGGTGTCGTACATTCGGTGCTTGGATCGGTCGGATCGTGAAGACGTACGACTACATCAACCGCGTTGTCATAACGCTTCCGCTTACGGTCTACGAGGGTACGTGGACAACACTCTCCCCTATCGTTGCTATGCATCACCATGATCTTGCGTGTGCGTAGGAAAATTTTGAAATTACTACGTTCCCCAACAGTGGCATCCGAGCCAGGTTTTATGCGTTGATGTTATATGCACGAGTAGAACACAAGTGAGTTGTGGGTGATACAAGTCATACTGCTTACCAGCATGTCATACTTTGGTTCGGCGGTATTGTTGGATGAAGCGGCCCGGACCGACATTACGCGTACGCTTACGCGAGACTGGTTCTACCGACGTGCTTTGCACACAGGTGGATGGCAGGTGTCAGTTTCTCCAACTTTAGTTGAACCGAGTGTGGCTACGCCCGGTCCTTGCGAAGGTTAAAACATCACTAACTTGACGAACTGTCATTGTGGTTTTGATGCGTAGGTAAGAACGGTTCTTGCTCAGCCCGTAGCAGCCACGTAAAATTTGCAACAACAAAGTAGAGGACGTCTAACTTGTTTTTGCAGGGCATGTTGTGATGTGATATGGTCAAGACATGATGCTATATTTTATTGTATGAGATGATCATGTTTTGTAACCGAAGTTATCGGCAACTGGTAGGAGCCATATGGTTGTCGCTTTATTGTATGAAATGCAAACGCCCCGTAATTGCTTTACTTTATCACTAAGCGGTAGCGATAGTCGTAGAAGCAATAGATGGCGTAACGACAACGATGCTACGATGGAGATCAAGGTGTCGCGCCGGTGACGATGGTGATCACGACGGTGCTTCGGAGATGGAGATCACAAGCACAATATGATGATGGCCATATCATATCACTTATATTGATTGCATGTGATGTTTATCCTTTATGCATCTTATCTTGATTTGATTGACGGTAGCATTTTAAGATCATCTCTCACTAAATTATCAAGAAGTGTTCTCCCTGAGTATGCACCGTTGCGAAAGTTCTTCGTGCTGAGACACCACGTGATGATCGGGTGTGATAGGCTCTACGTTCAAATACAACGGGTGCAAAATAGTTGCACACGCGGAATACTCAGGTTAAACTTGACGAGCCTAGCATATAACAGATATGGCCTCGGAACACGGAGACCGAAAGGTCGAGCGTGAATCATATAGTAGATATGATCAACATAGTGATGTTCACCATTTACTCCATCTCACGTGATGATCGAACATGGTTTAGTTGATTTGGATCACGTGATCACTTAGATGACTAGAGAGATGTCTGTCTAAGTGCGAGTTCTTAAGTAATATGATTAATTGAACTTTAATTTATCATGAACTTAGTCCTAGTAATATTTTGCAAATTATGTTGTAGATCAATAGCTCGCGTTGTTGCTTCCCTATGTTTTTGCTTCCCTATGTTTTAATATGTGTTCCTAGAGAAAACTAAGTTGAAAAATGTTAGTAGCAATGATGCGGACTTGGTCCGTGATCTGAGGTTTATCCTCATTGCTGCACAAAAGAATTATGTCCTTGATGCACCGCTAGGTGACAGACCTATTGCAGGAGTAGATGCAGTCGTTATGAAGGTTTGGCTAGCTCAATATGATGACTACTTGATAGTTTTGTGCACCATGCTTTATGGCTTAGAACCGGGACTACAAAAACATTTTTGAAACGTCATGGAACATATAAGATGTTTCAAGAGATGAAATTGGTATTTTAGACTCATGCCCATGTCAAGAGGTATGAGACCTCTGACAAATACTTCACCTAAAAGATGGAGGAGAATTGCTCAACTAGTGAGCAAGTACTTAGATTGTCTGAGTACTACAATCGCTTGAATCAAGTTGGAGTTAATCTTCCAGATAAGATAGTGATTGGCAGAGTTCTCTAGTTACCATCACCAAGTTACTGGAACTTCGTGATGAACTATAATGCAAGGGATGACGAAAACTATTCCCGAGCTCTTCGTGATGCTGAAATCAACGAAGGTAGAAATCAAGAAAAAGCATCAAGTGTTGATGATTAAACAAGATCACTAGTTTCAAGAAAAGGGAAAAGGAAAAGAAAGGGAACTTCAAGTAGAATGGCAATCAAGTTGTCACTCCCATGAAGAAACCCAAAGCTGGACCAAAGCCTGAAACTGAGGGATTATACTGCAAAGGAAATGGTCACTGGAAGCGGAAATGCCCTGAATATTTGGTGGATAAGAAGGATGGCAAAGTGAACAAGGGTATATTTGATATACAGGTTATTGATGTGTACCTTACTAGTGTTTATAGTAGCCCCTGGGTATTTGATACTTGTTCGGTTGCTAAAAATTAGTAACTCGAAACAGGAGTTACAGAATAAACAGAGACTAGTTGAGGGTGAAGTGATGATGTGTGTTGGAAGTGGTTCCAAGATAGATATGATCATCATCGCACACTCCCTATACTTTCGGGATTAGTGTTGAACCTAAATAAATGTTATTTGGCGTTTGCGTTGAGCATGAATATGATTTGATCATGTTTATTGCAATATGGTTATTCATTTAAAGTCAGAGAATAATTGTTGTTCTATTTACATGAATAAAACCTTCAATGGTCATACACCCAATGAAAATAGTTTGTTGGATCTCGATCGTAGTGATACACATATTCATAATATTCATGTCAAAAGATGCAAAGTTGATAATGATAGTGCAACTTATTTGTGGCACTGCCGTTTAGGTCATATCATTATAAAGCGCATGAAGAAACTCCATGCTGATCGGTTTTTGGAATCACTTGATTATGAATCATTTGATGCTTGCGAACCGTGCCTTTTTGGGCAAGATGACTAAAACTCCGTTCTTCGGAACAATGGAACGAGATACTGACTTGTTGGAAATAATACATACTGATGTATGCAGACCAATGAGTATTAAGGCTCGTGGCGAGTATCGTTATTTTCTGACATTCACAGATGATTTGAGCAGATATGGATATATCTACTTGATGAAACATAAGTCTGAAATAGTTGAAAGGTTCAAAGGATTTCAGAGTGAAGTGGAAAATCATCGTAACAAGAAATAAAGTTTCTGTGATCTGATCGTGGAGATGAATATTTGAGTTACGAGTTTGGCCTTCAGTTAAAATAATGTGGAATAGTTTCACAAACTCATGCCACCTGGAACACCACAGCGTAACGGTGTGTCCGAACGTCGTAACTGCACTTTATTGGATATTGTGTGACCTATGATGTCCCTTATCGGTTTACCACTATCGTTTTGGGGTTATGCATTAGAGATAGTTGCGTTCACTTTAAATAGGGCACCATTGGAATCCGTTGAGACGACGGCTTATGAACTATGGTTTGGAAAGAAACCAAAGTTGTCATTTGTTAAAGTTTGGGGCTGCGATGCTTATGTGAAAAAGTTTCAACCTGATAAGCTCAAACCTAAATCGGAGAAGTGCATCTTCATAGAATACCCAAAGGAAACTGTTGGGTACACCTTCTATCACTGATCCGAAAGCAAGATATTCATTGCTAAGATGGATCCTTTCTAGAGAAGGAGTTTTCTCTCGAAAGAAGTGAGTGGGAGGAAAGTAGAGCTTGATAAGGTAATTGTACCTTCTCCCGAATTGGAAAGTAGTTCATCACAGAAATCAGTTCTTGTGATTCCTACACCAATTAGTGAGGAAGCTAATGATGATGATCATGAAGCTTCAGATCAAGTTACTACCGAACCTCGTAGGTCTTCCAGAATAAGATCCGCACCAAAGTGGTACGGTAATCCTGTTCTAGAAGTCATGTTACTAGACCATGATGAACCTACGAACTATGAAGAAGCAATGGTGAGCCCAGATTCCGCAAAATGGCTTGAGGCCATGAAATCTGAGATGGGATCCATGTATGAGAACAAAGTATGGACTTTGGTTGACTTGCTCGATGATTAGAAGCCATGTTAAATAAATGGATCTTCAAGAGGAAGAGGACACTGATAGTAGTGTTACTATCTACAAAGCTCGACTTGTTGCGAAAGGTTTTTGACAAGTTCAAGGTGTTGAATATGATGAGATTTTCTCACTCGTAACGATGCTTAAGTCTGTCCGAATCATGTTAGCAATTGCCACATTTTATGAAATATGGCAAATGGATATCAAAACTGTTCCTGAATGGATTTCTGGAAGAAAAGTTGTATATGATACAACCAGAAGGTTTTGTCGATCCGAAAGGTGCTAACAAAATGTGCAAGCTCCAGCGATCCATCAATGGACTGGTGCAAGCATCTCGGAGTTGGAATATATGCTTTCATGAGTTGATCAAAGCATATGGTTTTATACAGACTTTTGATAAGGCCTGTATTTACAAGAAAGTGAGTGGGAGCACTACAACCTTTCTGATAAGTATATGTGAATGACATATTATTAATTGGAAATGATGTAAAAATTTCTGGAAAGCATAAAGGAGTGTTTGAAAGGAGTTTTTCAAAGAAAGACCTCGGTGAAGTTGCTTACACATTGAGAATCAAGATCTATATAGATAGATCAAGATGCTTGATAAAGATTTTTTCAATGAGTACATACCTTGATAAGATTTTGAAGTAGTTCAAAATGGAACAGTCAAAGAAGGAGTTCTTGCCTGTGTTGCAAGGTGTGAAATTGAGTAAGACTCAAGACCCGACCATAGCAGAAAATAGAAAGAGAATGAAAAGTCATTCCCTATGCCTCAGTCATAGGTTCTATAAAGTATGCTATGCTATGAACCAGACTTATTGTATACCTAGCTCTGAGTTTGGCAAAGGAATACAATTTTGATCTAATAGTAGATCAATGGACAACGGTCAAGAATATCCTTAGTGAGGACTAAGGAGATGTTTCTCGATTATGGAGGTGATAAAAGAGTTCGTCGTAAAAGTTACATCGGTGCAAACTTTTTCACTGATCCAGATGACTCTAAGTCACAATATGGATACATATTGAAAGTGGGAGAAATTAGCTAGAGTAGCTCCGTGCAGAGCATTGTAGACATAGAATATTTGCAAAATACATACGGCTCTGTATGTGATAGACCTGTTGACTAAACTTCTCTCACGAGCAAAACATGATCATACCTTAGTACTCTTTGGGTGTTAATCACATAGCAATGTGAACTAGATTGTTGACTCTAGTAAACCTTTGGGTATTGGTCACATGACGATGTGAACTATGGGTGTTAATCATATACAGATATGAATATTGGTGTTAAATCACATGATGATGTGAACTAGATTATTGACTCTAGTGCAAGTGGGAGACTGAAGGAAATATGCCATAGAGGCAATAATAAAGTTATTATTTATTTTCTTATATCATGATAAATGTTTATTATTCATGCTAGAATTGTATTAACCGGAAACATAATACATGTGTGAATACATAGACAAACATAGTGTCACTAGCTCGTTTATCAAAGATGGTTATGTTTCCTAGCCATGGACAAAAGAGTTGTCATTTGATTAACGGGATCACATCATTAGGAGAATGATGTGATTGACTTGACCCATCCCGTTAGCCTTAGCACTTGATCGTTTAGTATATTGCTACTGCTTTCTTCATGACTTATACATGTTCCTATGACTATGAGATTATGCAACTCCCGTTTACCGGAGGAACACTTTGTGTGCTACCAAACGTCACAACGTAACTGGGTGATTATAAAGGAGCTCTACAGGTGTCTCCGAAGGTACATGTTGGGTTGGCGTATTTCGAGATTAGGATTTGTCACTCCGATTGTCGGAGAGGTATCTCTAGGCCCTCTCGGTAATACACATCACTTAAGCCTTGCAAGCATTGCAGCTAATGAGTTAGTTGCGGGATGATGTATTATGGAACGAGTAAAGAGACTTGCCGGTAACGAGATTGAACTAGGTATTGAGATACCGACGATCGAATCTCGGGCAAGTAACATACCGATGACAAAGGGAACAACGTATGTTGTTATGCGGTCTGACCGATAAAGATCTTCGTAGAATATGTGGGAGCCAATACGAGCATCCATGTTCCGCTATTCGTTATTGACCGGAGACGTGTCTCGGTCATGTCTACATTGTTCTCGAACCCGTAGGGTCCGCACGCTTAAGGTTTCGATGATAGTTATATTATGAGTTTATGAGTTTTGATGTACCGAAGGAGTTCGGAGTCCCGGATAAGATTGGGGACATGACGAGGAGTCTCGAAATGGTCGAGACGTAAAGATCGATATATTGGACAACTATATTCGGAGTTCGGAAAGATTCCGAGTGATTCGGGTATTTTTCGGAGTACCGGAGAGTTACGGGAATACGTATTGGGCCTTATTGGGCCATACGGGAAAGAAGGAAAAGGGCCTCAAGGGTGGCCGCACCGCTCCCCTTGGTCTGGTCCGAATTGGACTAGGAAGGGGGGCGCCCCCTTCCTTCCTTCTCCTTTTCCCTTCCTCTTTTCCTATTCCATATGGGAGGTGGAATCCTACTAGGACTAGGGAGTCCTAGTAGGACTTCACACTTGGTGTGCCCCCTCCTAGGGCCGGCCTCCTCCTCCCTTGCTCCTTTATATACGGGGGCAGGGGGCATCCCATAGACACACAAGTTGATCTTCGTGATCGTTCCTTAGCCGTGTGCGGTGCCCCCCTCCACCATATTCCACCTCGGTCATATCGTTGTGGTGCTTAGGCGAAGCCCTGCGTCGGTAGAACATCATCATCGTCACCACGCCGTTGTGCTGACGGAACTCATCCCTGACACCCTACTGGATTGGAGTTCGGGGATCGTCATCGAGCTGAACGTGTGCTGAACTCGGAGGTGTCGTACGTTCGGTGCTTGGATCGGTCGGATCGTGAAGACGTACGACTACATCAACCGCGTTGTCATAATGCTTCCGCTTACGGTCTACGAGGGTACGTGGACAACACTCTCCCCTACCGTTGCTATGCATCACCATGATCTTGCGTGTGCGTAGGAAAATTTTGAAATTACTATGTTTCCCAATAGCTCTAATAATGAAGATCATCACAGTTTTATTTACTTACAACTCAAGATTACAACTCGATACTTAGAACAAGATATGACTCTATATGAATGCCTCCGGCGGTGTACCGAGATATGCAATGAACTAAGAGTGACATTTATGAAAATCATGAGGGTGGCCTTGCCAACAAAACGATGTCAACTACATGATTATGCAAGAGCAATATGACAATGATGATGCATGTCATGATAAACAGAATGGTGGAAAGTTGCATGGCAATATATCTCGGAATGGCTATGGAAATGCCATAATAGTTAGGTATGGTGGCTGTTTTGAGAAAGGTATATGGTGGGTGTATGGTACCGGCGAAAGTTGTACGTCACAAGAAAGGCTAGCAATGGTGGAAGGGAGAGAGTGCGTATAATCCATAGACTCAACATTAGTCATAAAGAACTCATATACTTATTGCAGAAATCTACAAGTCATCAGAAACCAAGCACCAGATGCATGCTCCTAGGGGGATAGATTGGTAGGAAAAGACCATCGCTCGTCCCCGACCGCCACTCATAAGGAAGACAATCAATAAATAAATCGTGCTCCAACTTCATCACAAAGCGGTTCACCATACGTGCATGCTATAGGAATCACAAACTTCAACACAAGTATTCCTGAAATTCATAATTACCCCACTAGCATGACTCTAATATCACCATCCTCATATCTCAAAACAATTATCAAGCATCAAATTAATCATAGCATCCAATTCACTTTCTATAATAGTTTTTATTATACCCAACTTGGATGCTCGTCATTCTAGGACCAATTTTATAACCATCTCAAATACCATGCTGTTCTAAAGGACTCTCAAAATAATATAAGTGAAGCATGAGAGATCAACAATTTCTACAACATTAAGCCACCGCCGTGTTGTAGAGAGATATAAGTGAAGCACTAGAGCAAAAATTATCTAGCTCAAAAGATATAAGTGAAGCACATAGAGTATTCTAATAAATTCTAAATCATGTGGGTTTCTCCCAAAAGGTGTGTACAACAAGGATGATTTTGGTAATCTAAAAAGCAAAGACTCATATCATACAAGACGCTCAAAGCAAAACACATATCATGTGGCGAATAAAAATATAGCTCCACGTAAAGTTACCGATAGTCCCAAAAATGATATAAAAGTGTAAAGTAAAGCCCATAAACATCCAAAACAGGTAATATAATAGCATGGAACAATCAGAAATTATAGATACGTTGGAGACGTATCAGGGGACGAAACGATATCCATTGCCTCTTATCGCTTTCAAAAAATTTCTGGTGTCAACATAGAACAACAGGAGTGTTGTGTCAATTTTTGCGATATTTCGGGGTTCGTTTGGACATTTTTATGCATTCATTGAGTTTTTCAATGCATTTATGTCCATAATTCAAATTTGAACTACATACACATGCTCTAATGCATATAAATTGGTTGAAAATTCAAATATGTGTCCTTGGTTGCATGCTTAGGTCCCATGCAACAAATGGGAATGAATGTCAAACACCCTGCCACCGTCACTCGGCCGCAAACATTGAGATACCTGGTTTTTAAATTCTAGTAAATCCAAAACTCGTCTGAAATTCATGAAACTTGGCATGCTATCATGGAGCGGCATCAACATGTCGTGGTAAATTTTTGGTCCCATTTGGGGCAGGTTTGGGTATATGCTTCTCACAAACCAGAGCTTCTCACAACAAGCATGATGGTTTCGGTAGGGAACGTCCCACCTTTGGGGACGAAACGATATCCATTGCCTCTTATTGCTTTCAAAAAATTTCTCGTGTCAACATAGAACAACAGGAGTGTTGTGTCAATTTTCGGGATTTTTCGGGGTTCGTTTGGACATTTTATGCATTAGTTGAGTTTTCAATGCATTTATGTGCATAATTCAAATTTCAACCATTCACGTGACGCCACGTGTCTTGGTTTTTAATGGATTTAGGTTTTAATGGCTCTTGATCGCAAACGTTTTAGAAAGAACACCCGTATGCAAAGTGAGAGCAGGATTTGTGCATCTCTTCAACGCAAACAGTTCTTTTAGATGACCCATGTGCAACAACTTACAAACAATTTTGTAAAATTTGCATCTGTCATATCGGGTATGTTGCCATTTGTCAAACTGGAAATATTGACATTTGTTGATCTAGTAACATTGCCATTTGTCAACCTTGTAACACTGCGATTTGTCAAAATACGAAGCTAAAAATCACTAGTAGTATCTAATTTTTGCACCAAAATTCAGTAATTAAGCATAGATGGAGGCGAGGAGGCGTGTTCAGCCGGGCATGCAACAGGCAGCACAGTACTATTCGATTTGGCAGCGGGCGACACAGTTCCCAATACGGCTTTAATGTAGATGCCAGAGAGGGTAGCGGTTCCCAAAATGTTGAACAACCAATGATGCATCCTCCTTCAATTAGCATCATGAATGCATGAGGGAAGTGATGGGAGGAGGACCGGGAAAAGAGGCAGCACGATGTGAATGCAACGCAGTTTGCACTCATATAAAGGCGCCCCTCCATTCCAATGCATCTACCACATCGTACGCACCTAAGCATTTGCCTTAGCACCTACACTAAGCGCAAAAGTGCTCACTCTAGACCCATGGCGGCGATACGCGCGAGTGGCCAGCGGCTGTTCCAGACGGTCCACGACACCGGCCTGCGGCATGGCATCGAGGATCGACTCCAGACGGTGTTGGCGACCGGCTGGTGGATGGCCATCGTCGACGCCAGCTACGACTCTCAGTTGGACTAGATGATCGTTGCCACCACCAACAAGTTCACCGTCGTCAAGAAGCTCGCGGACGACATTGCCGTACTCCTTCGGCCCGCACGCCCGGGCTCCTCATTGCCTGCCACCCTAATCGGCCTCCATGGTCGGAACCTCTTTCAAGCACTGGTGGCCCTGTGAATGCCCGTCGACGCCACGAAGAATGTCCACCTGGAGGCCGCGCTCGCCGCGAGGCGCCTCGCCCTGCAAGAATTCGTCGACTTACACATCCACGTGTATGAGCAAATCGTGTACATAGGTATCTACAAGGCCAGTGAGGACGCTACGACGTTGGCCTTCTTCAATCGGCTGGAAGCCTTGGATGCCTTTGCTGAGAAGCACCTTGACCTCGCCACAAAAGCCGTCGCACCTTAGCGGCCGGTCGGTGGCCCGATGCACTGAGTTGAGGAGGAGGAGGTCGTATGTTGATGGATGCATCTTTCTTCTTGCCTCCTTAATTCTTATTATGCTATTGCATTCTCGTTCCAGTCAATACAGAAATGTGTGATCCATTTGCTTAATTATATGCATCACTTTAACTAGTACTCCATCTGTCAAATTATAAGTTGTGCCACCAGTGTTTGGGGCCGACGCACGACACAATAAGCACACCCACGACGACACATACAGAGAGGACAACCAGCGGTTCCAATGGCTATTTGTCAAAATATGCAGCTAAAATTCACTAGCACTATCTAATTTTTGTAACTAAAATTCAGTAATTAAGCATAGATTTCATTCATAGATTAAGCAGTCGTGTTTAATTTATACAAACAGTTCAACCGTTAGGCACCGCGGCGCGCTCTGCTCACGTCCGTCGGCGCGCTTGGGTTGTAGACAACTTTTCCTTTCGTGTTCAACTGCTATATGCATATATATGGTTGGTCGCCGTTGAGGCGACCGCGGAGCGCTCTGCTCGCGTCCCTCCGCGCGCGCTCTGCTAGCGGTTGGGCCTGCGCACGATCACGTCGGGGCGCCCATATGCATGCGGTTGCACCGCACGCGTTGCCAAGCGATGCAGTTACGTGCGGCATGATGGAGTTACGCACTGCGAATTAGAACTGCCATCAGGACATGCCATCCAACCTCCCCTTTAATTCCCGCGGCCATTATAACCATAGTCTCTTCAAACTTTCGATCGCGCCCCACAACACAACAAGCACACCCACGACGACACATAGAGAGGGGATGTCTAGCGGCGCTCCAATGGAGTTCGACGAGCATAAAGTGGAGAGCCATGCGAGGGAGACGGATCTCTCGGTGGTGTACACCATCGACCTGGCCGTGGTGGACGACTACATCAACACTGTTGAGCAGTTGCTTGCTGAAGACAAGTACAAGGTGGTCGACATTGACCCTCCAGTACACCGCCAGTCGTCCCAGCATAGATCAGAAGGTTGCCGTCGCCCAGTTGTGAGTGCGCCATCATGTCCTCATCTACCACTACTGCATGGCCATAGAGCCTTGCGACTGTTTCAATAGGTTTGTCAACAGCACCGACTATAAGTTCGCCACAGTGGAAACCACCAACGATGTAAACGCGCTCAGTGTTACGGACTTGGCCTGCCAGAACCTTGTCAAAATCCGTGACCACTACAGGGTCTGGGGCAGCAGAAGTTCTCCCTGGTCGAATTTGCCTCGGCCATCATCGACCCCTACTACGAAGAGATGAAGCAGGATGCCCAGAAAACAAATCTCGTATCCTAGCACAGGGTCTGGATGCGGCGACTGGATGAACCTCACCTCAGGTTCGCGCCCAAGAGCGTGTACACATGCTACGAGATGCACAGGCGGATCGTTGACATGAGGAAGTGCATCGTTATCCAAATCGACGAGCCCGGATCGAGCCACAAGGAGAGCAAGCGTCATAAGCAGTAGATGATGATCAGATGATCGTTTATGCTAGTTAATCATGCATGTAATATATAGTTTACTTTGGTGTGTGAAAACGACATGTGTGTAGTAGCCACCTATATAATTATGCATGTAATAGTTTACTTTGGTGTGTGCAAATGCCAAGGTTATAGTAGCCACCTATGTAAGTGGATGTTTAATTTGGTTATGCAACCATATCCTTATAAGTGTGTGTGTGTGTGTATGTGTGTGTGTATATATATATATATATATATATATATATATATATATATATAGGCAAAATTGTGTCTACCATAGCTTGCTGTAGACATAGCTATCTCAGCCGTAAGCTCACTCTTTGTGATTCGTGCTGGACATGAGGGGGAGAAATTGTGGTGGGATTTTGGATAGTTTCTGTGGCTCGCTCCGTAGGAAAAGGCTGCGCCTATGTGTCAGCGTTGGATGGTCCATCTGCATGAGTGCAGATTTGAGATGGGTACAGGTACGCATGCTAGTCTTATTCAGCTTGATGGAACTTGTGGATGAAACGGAAAATGGAAGCAGCGGCAGACATGTTCATGCCCATGACGCATCGAGTACAAATACCACCTCAAATGTATTAAAAAAAGATACATCAGCTTCAGGCGTGTTTTGAACTGTTGCAGAAAAGGGAGTACATATTTTATCAACCAGAAACTAATGCCTTTCTTAGGGGAACCAGAAACTATTTGCTTAGGGGAACCAAAGGTCTTGAGCAGCTCCGGCATGAGCAGCAGCTCTCGACAGCGACGGCGACCCCCAGCCACGTGAGCAGCTGTAGGTAAGGACCGGATTCCTCTCATCTTCAAGTGAGATCCATCTTTGAACGTTGATTCATCGAGGGAGCTCCCTTGTTCTTCTCATTTTCTATTCCTCAGCTTATGTGGTTGTAGTGGATCTTATCCATCCAACGACAACCGTTTCACACCTTCTGATGCTGCTAGTTTCTAATGCCTCCCCTTCAATCTCGATTTGTTTCTGTTTAATCTTTTTTTCCTTGCAACTCCGAGAAAAAGAAATAATGGGAGCTGGTGATAAATCTGTGATTTTTCAGTCTTACGTGTGATTAAGTTATGTTTGGTTTTTTATGACGCCGATCTGCATTTTGGGGATAACATTTTTGAGAAACAATGATGAGTAATGTTGCGTGTCAGGCATAGTTCATAATTTGACCAATAGAATGTTCAATTGTATCCCCTAAAAAAATGTTCAAATGTAATAAATATTAAAAATAAGGCATAATGATATATCAGTTTCTACATAGATAAGCTGTAGTTTTTTTTTTTTGCGGGTGAAGCTGTAGTTTTTTGAGAGGGGTTCATACGTAGGGTTAGTGTTTTCAATCTACTGGATGTTAATGCCAGTTAATCTCCCAGATCTAAAACCGCCATTCTCTCTCGCCCACCGGTGACACCGTCTGGAACCGATACAACGGAAGTGAGGAACCGAGGGAATCCGAGTGGTGCACACCCTAAGAACCGATGCAACGAAAGTGAGGAACTGAGGGGGCCTGAATGATGCAAACCAGAAGAACCGATGCAATGGAAGCGAGGAACCGAGGGGGTCCGAATGATGGAAACCCAAAGAACAGCAACGGAAGTGAGAAACCGAGGGGGCCCGAATGATGCAAACTCGAAGAACCGATGCAACGGAAGAGAGGAACCGAGGGGGTCCAAATGATGGAAATGCAAAGAACTGATACAACGAAAGCGAGAAACCGAGGGGATCCAAGTGATGCAAATCCAAAGAACCGATGCAACAAAAATGAAGAACCGAGTGGATTCGAATGATGCATGAAGAACCCACGCAACG
>NC_041383.1:655354376-655358824 GCF_002162155.2 Triticum dicoccoides | reverse complement strand
CCAAATGATGCAAACCCGTAGAACGATGCAACGAATACCAACGCAACGAAAGCGAGGAGCCGAGGGGACCCGAATGATGCAAACCCGAAGAACCGATGCAACGGAAGCGAGGAACCGAGTGTATCCGAGTGATGCAAACACAAAGAACCGATACAACGGAAGCGAGGAACCGAGGGGATTTGAATGATGCAAAACCGAAGAACCGACGCAACGGAAGCGAGGAAACGAGTGGATCCGAGTGATGCAAACCCGAAGAGCCGATGATAAACGATCGAAGTAGTTACGTAGGTTTATTTCGTTTGCATGTCCTTGTATGGATTTAAGACCCATATTTAACATATCCTGCTGCATCCATATTTAACATATCCTGCTGCAGATGCAAGATGCTCTTATACGATGCCTTGGCTGCACACAACACGTCGGGCTCGGCGCAGGCCATCGTCCGGTTCTGATGCTCTTATACTATGCCTTCAGCGGCAATGGGATCCGCTGAGGAGCACGTTGGATCCGTAGTACGTAGCTCGTCCGCCCATCCAGTGAAGAGAAAGAGTGTCACGTGAGGCTCCAACGGGGTGCAACGGGGCTCACACGCGTCAGATTATCAGAACCACGACTGATGCACTATATTCAGTGAGAAGCACATGGGGTGTTTTTTTTAATTAACACATGGGGTGTTTTTTTTTAATTAACACATGGGGTGGTTCACACGTCATGATTTTGAAAGAAAAAGTCAAAATACTTTTCACTTTCTCTGTGGGATCTTCTGCGGAACAACATGTGTGTGATTATTTTGCCAAAGTGATGTTTATAAGAGAGACTTATAGGAGGCCACATAGCCGAAAATTGGTAGGAGTGCTCGAGCGCGTGCGCTCCTGGTATCGGTGGCCATCGAACTGGCTATGGGGATGCGGGCTGTAAGTTTTATTATATTGTTTTGAGTGTACATGTACGGGATACGGGCAGGCATGGTATTGTGTAATGTGCATAACGAAGTTTACGGTGGACGGTTGTTGGGCTCTAACGGAAGGGGTTGGTTATGGGCCGAACTGCACCAATGGCACGGGACCGAGGATAGGTGTGGGCCGCTGATGCCGTTTACGTTTGCCGTCATCGTTCCTTGTTTGGGAAGCGGTGCGGACCAGCGAGGCCATTTATTACTCGACCGAAGCACCAGTCCGGTTCCCATCTGCTCACTTGTTCCATCGGCTCTGCCGTCCACCGAATCCTGCGTGCAGAAACTCGGGCTATCAGATTTTATAGATAAACCGCAGTACATAAACACGAGGTTAAAAGAATGCAGAAACCAAATCCGATATATGCAGAACGTACCTGTCCCAGCCCACTCCGCGTGGCCTGGAGCATCATCTCCTCGGGGGTGATTTTCAGTTCCTGCAACAGGGGGAGGGTTGAAGTCGCCATCGGCGATTGCAACCTGTGGGGAGTTGGAACCTGATGATGCTTCATGGGGAGAGCTGCCTACTGAAAGTGGAGGAGACATCTGGATGGCAGCTTGATGGAGTGATCCGGAGGCTAGCGACAGCAAGGGAGATCTGCCTGCAGACTGTGAGCAGGTGGCAAAGCTCGGCTCACTTGAAGTAAATTGATGGTGGCTCACAACAGCAGGGTAGTAAGTGCAGGCCTTGCTAGGCGGACGCTCCAGAAGGATTCAAAAATCAAACTATACGTGCGCGGAGCTGCCTCCGCGCCCATGTTTGGAGTGAAGAGAGGGTGTGCACTGTGCTGTGCTGTCGGTCACATATATTTTTTTTTCACATCCATGTCATGTGCAGACCATTCATGCGTGTGTGATTTTCAGCAGTACTTAACAAGGGTTAGCAGATTTTTTTTGGTTGATTATGCCACATAAGATTAATAGGATGGATAATGCCACAGCAGCATCAAACATATATGTCAACGGTACATCCATTTAAATAATGTTATTAGGCAAACGCAGTACATTATTGAGGCGAGGCAAATGCAACAGAGCATTCACGATACAAAGCAGTACCAGCTAACATTCAGATTCACTTGCGATGCTTGCACACACGCAGCATGGGTTCACAAGGTTCAGACAAGTACAGATTAAAATAGACATCAGGGAAGTGGCATTCATCTACAAGCAAACACCAACAATCTGGGTTCTACTTGATATATATGCTTTCTTAGTTGCATAGAATAATCACTGGCTGCTACCAGGATCAGGAGTTGTTTGCTCTGCAACATGTACCATGATCTTAGGATTGTTGCATGTGTTCTTCCGATGACCTCCCACCCTGAAAATCGAGCATTTTGGTTCTTTCCTTTCTTTTGAGGCGTGTCTCCTCTTTGTGGACAAGTTGTGCTTTTGTGACCAGGGCCACGACATATAGTGCAGAACCGTGTTCGTTTACTTGTGGCGCATCCGAGAGCACCATTCACTTCTGATGTAACCTTCAACTTTTTGCTCTTCCCAGATCGATCGTCGTACGGAGGCTTGTCTCTGCTATTAGTTGGTCGTCCGGCTTTCCGTTTACGTTCTGGAGCAGACAATCCAATGAAATTTCCAATGGCACTGCCCTCATCGTCGCTCATGCACCCATTATGTGGCCCTTCTAGCAGACTCAATTCCTTAACCTTTGTCTTTTTCAATTCTATTCTGTGCACTAAACCCAGACCATCATGCTCAGCAGCTAAAGGGGTCAGTTTATCCATTGCTGCTCTAAGAAGTTCCATCGCGCAATCGTAGGCAACTGGATTTGCATCACCAAGTTTCACCACCTCTAAAGCATGTGTATACATATTTGAATGTCTGAATGTTATTGAGTTTACTGAAATATTGCCTTTCTGTAGGTGTGCCAAGTGATCTGGAAGTATGTCTCTTGCTTCTTTTGTCCATCTTTTGAGGATATGCTTTGATGGAATTCTGTCTATACCAAGGAAATCAGGAACCTGCAATATGATTACTTAGTTATTTCAGCTTACATGGTTTTATCAATTGAGACGAATCAGCAATATTGTTAAATTTCTTATCTCAAGACAATAAGATTGTACCTTAATGGAATGGCAGCATAGTCAGTAGCGGATCTAGCCCAATGAGTAAGGGTGGGCCAACAGTAGAACTGTTCATAAAAATACAAAAAAAAAATTAATATTTTTTAGCATTTTTCTTATGCTATAAAGCTATTCAAAAAATTCCAGGGTGGGCCGTGGCCCACCCTGTCCACCCTCTACCTCCGCCACTGAGCATAGTAATCCTGTGTGCTCGAAGTTGCCACATTCACATGTCAATTCTTCACCCTGACCGTGGACATGCACTACGTACAATACTCTGCACCACTTTTCATGTTTATCCGGGTGATATCGATGTACATTATATTTTGAACCTTTCTCGACCTCTTCTACTCTGTACTGCCCTGCTTCATACAGGATCTCACCAAATTTCTCAAACATTGCTCGTGTGTAGATATTGCTAGCGTGGAATTCCAGCGGCGTGTTTACCTTCATAGATGGCAATGTTTGAATACAAATAAGAACATAGTTAGCATGTTCCATGTTTTTGCGGAGGCATAATTACAAGTACTGGCCTTCCCTCGCCAAGCTTATGCCTGTGTACAGGGCGGTCACCACTGTCTCCGTCGGCGACGGCCGCACTATGGCGTTCTGGCTGGACCCTCGGTTGCCCGGTGGTGCACTATCCGTCCAGATGAGCTCCCTCTTCTCTCACACCACCATGCCGGCGGCCTCGGTTGCTCACGTATTTCAACACGGGCTTGCTGGGGTCCTCGTCCCCCGCCTGAACCATGCGGGCGCCAGGGAGTGCGCGATGCTCCTCCCAATCATCCGGGCGCTGGCCCTCACTACGGAGCCGGATGTTCGGACCCTTCGCCTAGGCTGTGACAAGGGTGTTGGGCTCTCCTCCGCCTGCCTCTACCAGCTTTGCCACTTTGGTGGGGTGCTTGCGTCGTACGCCGACTTTGTCTACAAGAACTACGCTCCAAGTCGTGTCCGCTTCTTCGCCTGGCTCTTGGTCCAGGCTCGGATCCAGACAAGAGACGTTCCCTGCGGAAGCACATTGTGGAGGCGGCGGGGGCTGGCTGCCCCGTCTGCTCGGCACCCTTGGAGTCGGCGGACCATCTCATCTTCTACTGCCCTTTTGCTCAGCGCTTCTGGTCTGTGGTGGGAGTCGCCTCGGCGGTCTCATCCGTTCAGCTGCTGCACACTATGTCCCCCCTGGCTCGGTGCCGACGCGGACGGGCTCGACCTTCCTCCTCCTTTGTTGTTGGCAACTTTGGAAGCACCGCAACGCGGTGGTCTTCCAGGGGTTGCCCCCGTCACTCCCCCGACTGCTGCGCTTGTGTAGGGAGGACGTCGTGCTTTGGCGGGTGCGTCTGCCCGTTGCTCTAAAGCAGGCATCTGATACATGGCTGGGCTGCCTGACAAGCCCTCAAGATGCCTGATGCTTGTTGCCC
>NC_041383.1:655340023-655354084 GCF_002162155.2 Triticum dicoccoides | reverse complement strand
CCCCCCCCGCGTGAAAATTCAAAAAAAAAGATTGAAGCAACTTACAATCTTTGTTCTCCTCTCCTCATAGTTCTTGTTTGCTTCTCGATCGAAAAGCAGCCTCATGTATTGCCTTACAAATAAGTGCATGGGGCAGCTTGCTGGCACATATCCCTTCAGCATATGATTTGCGCTCTCACTTCGTTGTGTGCTTCTCATTTTTGCACAAAATATGCCCCTGAAATATGGTTTTGCCCACTTCGTGCGAACTTCATAGATGTGTGAAATGTAAGTGTTTTTTTTTGCAAATTGTATTTCTCAAGGAGCTGTGCCCATGCATTTTCAAATTCTTCTTCCGTTATCATGTGATTCACAACTTTATGAAATTCTGCTCTGAAATCGCTTCGTTTTGAGTAGTATGCACAAGTTTTTCCTTAGCCTTCTTCAGGATGTGCCACTTGCACCACCGGTGTGTGATGTCCGGCATTACTTTCTCTATTGCAAGCTCCATAGCTCTACATTGATCTGCGGAGGCAAGAATCTTTTTGTTAGAAACCATAAGACTTATTTCAAAGTCAGACTACTGTGTATTACTGTAAATCTATGAATCATTTTATCTTCTACTTCCGAAATAAGCATGCCGGTGTCTATGTGTTTCAAGTTGGGCAGCTAACAAATATTATGGCAATTCCGATTGTCACCTGTAAGAATGGTCCGAGGATGTTTGCCGCCCGTCATGCGGATGAATTCGCTGAAAACCGCCTCGAAAGTTTCCTTTGTCTCATCCCTGACAAGCACACCGCCAAAGATAATGCTCTGGAAATGGTTGTTTAACTCCAACAAACAGCCCAAATGGCATATCATAGAGGTTTGTACGGTATGTTGTGTCAAATGTTATTGCATCTCCGAAATAATGGTACTGCATCCTGCTTGCACCGGTTGACCAGAGTAAATTCCTTATCCGACTATCATTGTCTGGTTGTACTCTGTAGTACAAACCAGAATCCTTTGAACCCAATTCTGCAATGACATCCATAGTTTTTCGGACATCATCATCTGCTTGATCTCGGCTGATTTCACCACATAGACCCCTCAGAGCCCTTTTCATGAAAGGCACATTATTCATTGACCCGAAGAAGCTACCAATTATGTTGTAAACTTTTCCAATGCTTATATTGTTCTCCCTAAGCTGTTTGACAAGATCTCTTGTATACAGATCTATATGTTTATGTGAAGGGCAGTACACCTTTTCACCACATTTATCTGTCAACAGATGGTTGTGGTATGGCCTGTGCTCACTTATGTACCAGCCATTGTCATTGATCGAAGCAAATGTATCAATGCAGGGCACTCGCATCGGCATGTCCGTGTGTTTCCTCTTTTTGGTTTGCCCTGAAAATATGAATCGATTGTGAAATGTTATATTGCGTTTCAAGAAAACAGATTCAGGACCTGGGGTAATTAATTTACTTTGAACTCACCGAGCATCCACAGACTATTTCTTGCAAACATTTGGTTCTCTCGAGGTTCAGCCTACTTTTTCCATATCTTATCCCAAATCCAATTTCCCACGAATACAGATTGTATAAGTGGTATGCTTCTCCCAATGAATCAAAGTTGTATCCAACAGCTGGTACCACTACAATATCTGTCTTCTTCTCCGCGTATCCTCTTAACGTTTTTTTGAGGGCACATATTCTTCCAGCGCATGGTGTGCGCTCAATAGGGGCTCGCCCAATACGGATCCTGCATCATTAGTAATGTATCATTATTCTGACTGTAAATGAGTGCCCTAACTTGTAATCAAACATGTACTGCTAACAAAGCAACCTCTCAAGATTCCATATTGGAGGTTTTCAATTATTTAGACATGGCTTATGACGCTGGCATCCATCTTTACAATGATATACCATAAACTTGCATTTTGATAATTTTCTCATATGGATCTCATTGGTCATGCACAATGAACATGGAGGTGCAGGTTTAGTTCCAGATTTCAGAAAGCATTAATATTTTCAGGTTTTTGAATCAGTCTTCAGAAGTGAACAAAAAATAAAACACGAGCTTTACATGTGCAGATATACAATTTCCAGACATTTATAAATGTGCTAGTTTCAGAGAAGAGCACGAGTAAATATGAATTCATTCTTTATATTTTTTTGATATTTGGTCAATAATTCAGGCCAACACGCGAGCAATAAGCCAATCTGATGAATTCAGCGCTGATATGCGAGCACTATGCAAATCTGAAGAATACACCCTGTGCTTCAGAGTTCTATTTTTCCAAAAGATGACTGATAGGAATATATTTCGCACTTAACCATGATCAAGAAGAAGAAACGGTACCTTCTAGTCCAGCAGGGGGCTTGAGGGTCATCTTTCCCTGTTGACTGTTGTGAATCGCCCGCCGACAAGCTCAGTGGTTCGCAGCCGTTATCCTCGGGCAACTGGGTTGAGAGGGGGTCGTCGCCAACATCTCCCATGCTTCATTCAGCAGCCAACTGTGTGAGACATGTGCCTACCTCACCGCCCGGAGTTAAGTCGTTGGCTTCAAGAGCCGGCCAGGGGAATCTGCGAGAAGACCCAGCGACCCATCAGTTGGTGCTTGTGAAAGATTCAGAGCTACTGCTTGAACGAAGACGAAGTAGCAAACATACCTGTCGACAGGATCTGTTAGGAACTCTAATCCATTGCCGTTCTCTTCCGCCGCCGCCATGGAATCTGATCTCTGCTGATGGCGCCGCAGAGCATTCGTAATGAAGGGAGCGGGGTGGGAGATGGGGGTTGTTGTCTTCTGTTGGGCCCGCGAGCAATTTATTATTTCCACCGCTATGTCTACGCCGTTTTCTGAACGGAACTCTCGGGCGAGTACGTCACGTACCGGGATCCTTCAAATGTACTGATGGTACGTTTTCAATCTCCTTCCGTTACCGTGCGACGTACGCGTTCTGGTTGTTTTTTTTTGACCCAACACCGTAGAACAAAATGTTCTACGGTAAATCAATTAAAGCAAAATATAGTACAAAAAGTTACAAATTCCAAAAGAATAAAGATTATAAGCTAGCCAATGCCTGCTCTAGGAATGGAACCCATGATTACAGATTATGATCTATCCACTGTGAAAAGCGAACTGCAAACTTTTGCTTGATCTTATGTCGAAGTAGCTTAAGATCATTCTTGAGGTGGTATCTCCAAGACTGAATTGAATGAGGAAGTGCTCTGAACACAAAGTTATTTCGCTGTATCCAAATGTTCCAACAACCCAAAATAAGGATTTCGACAACAAATTGTTTTGGAAGGAGCTGCGTGGCCAAGATGGTGTCCTCATAAACAGAAGTTCCTCTTCGTCTGTTTGGAATCAGAGAGTTCCAGCCGTCTTGCGCAAAACTGCAATCCCACAATAAATGCATAGGAGTTTCTTCTGCTTGCTGGTTACAGTTAGGGCAAAAGGTATCATCAAGGTGCATGCCTTTCCTTAGAAGAAGAGCCCTAGTGTTGATTCGACAGTGAGCTACCAACCAAAAAAAGATTTTATGCTTTAGCCTGCTGGAGCTATCCCAAATGAGACTGAAAAAGGGATGCTCCTCATGATTGTCCAGAAGCAAATTATAGATCAGAATTGAAGAGGGCCTGCCAGAAGCACCAATAATGTTTCACCTATCTTTAACTTGTGGGTCTAAGGTCGGAGCCAAAGAGGGGAGCTGGTTGAATTCTTCAAATGCTACTACAGAGAGAGGTAAATGGAACTGATCAATCCAATTTTCCTCCTGAAAGAAACTTAGTACCGATTGATCCTCATGAATGGCAAAGGAGTGAAGGTGAGGGAGCAAAGATTGGAGCTGCTGTTCCAACCAAGTATCTGACCAACAGAGAATAGATTGTCCTGACCCAATGGAGCATTTGCTGATTTGTTTGAATCTCTCCAGGAGAGCAATATGAGACTTCCACCAGAAAGAGCCTTCAACTTTCCTTCTTGGCAGTTCAGTGTGGTAATATTTCTCCCAGATCAAATTAATCCAAGGTATATCCTCCTTATTGAGAAATTTAAGTAGATTTTTCATTAGTAGTGCCTTGTTGTGAATAGAGATATCAAGTATTCCAAGTCCTCCTTGCTTTTTTGGCCTACAAACCTTGGACCAAGCAATAAGTGCAGTTCCTCTATCCTCCATACCAAATTTCCTCCATAGGAAATTTCTCAAGTACTTGTTGATTTGCTGTAACACACCAACTGGGTGAGCTAGAGAGCTCATGAAGAAAATTGGCAGAGATGCAAAAACTGATTTTATAAGCAAAAGCCTGCCATCATAAGATAACATAGTGGAGCAGCCAGAAAGCCTTCTTTCAATTCTTTGCATCATTGGGTTAAAATCTTCAATTTTTGGTTTTGTTGTGCCAAGAGGGAGACCTAAATAGGTGAAAGGAAAATGACCTTGCTGGCAGCCCAAAACATTAAGCAAAGAGTGAAGCTGTGTGATTGGTACATTTAGTGGCACCAAGAAGGATTTCTCATAATTCACTCTCAGACCTGTGAAAGCAGAGTAATGAAGGAGGAGATTTTTGACTTGTTTAATTTGTCTCATATCAGCTGGCAGGACTAAGATGGTATCATCAGCAAACTGAATCACTGGGAAGTCAGGGCAAGCTTGACTAACAATAGGAGGAAGAATCAGTTGATTTTGCATAGCTTCATTGAGGGTGGATTGGAGTAGGTCAGCAGCCAACACAAATAGCAAAGGAGAGACAGGGTCACCTTGTCTAACCCCTTGATTGCAATGAAAGAATTTTCCTGGCACCCCATTAAGCAACACTGAAGAAGTACCAGAGGAAAGGATCATGGAGGTCCAATTCATCCATCTATCTCCAAAACCTCTTGCTTTGAGAATTGCAAGAATAGCTTGATGGTTCAGAAGATCAAAAGCCTTTTCAAAGTCTAGCTTGAGGAGAACAATGGGCAATTTAGACTGCTGACACTGATGTAAGTACTCATAAGCCCATCCTAGACAGTCATTAATGGTTCTGCTCTTGATAAATCCATACTGATTGACATGAACCAAATTGAGAATAACTGTCTAAAGTCTATGGGCCAGCAACTTGGAAATGATCTAGCCCCTCCGCACACACACACACAAATGGAGCCGGCTCTTTCTTTCACCTAGCCCCTCCGCGCACCTAGCCCCGCCGCGGGCCAATCCGGCCGCGGCGGCCACCGCCTGAACCTTCCGCCGTTGATCACTCCGGCCACGGCGGCCACCGCCTGTATCTCCCGCTGTACGTCACTCCGGCTGCGGCGGCCACCATCTAGCTCTTCCCTCCTTGATTTCTGTCTGTTCTCCACCACCGCCCTCTTCGGCCGCCATGTCTCTGTCTGATCTTCGTTTTGAACGGGGGCACGCCTTTGAAGATCGTATCCTATCCTCCCTTCATCTTCCGGTCAACTTCACCGCCGAGAATGGGCAAAAGGAATTCTTTTTGGTTGCAGAATTCACCAGATCGACGATCAGACTCACTGAGGAGTCCGTCGGTACTATCCTTCTTTCATGTTTTGGGGGTCGTGCTTCTCTATTCAAAGTTTGCAAGCTACGTGATCACCTATACAAATTCTCGGTTTCTTCGATCAATGTTGGATTTGCGATATACAATGGAGGAAATATTTCTTTGCCGGAATTCAATCTTGGTTTTCTTCTGTGGGGTGCTAATGGTCCGAAGTTTCGTTCTATCTCCGATCCGAATCAAGACAATGGTTGGACTCTAGTCTCGCAATCTCGCAATGGGAATTCTTTTGCTGATGCAGTTCGAGCGCCGAGATTTTTCCAGCAATCTTCAGTTCCTGCTCAGGCACGGCGATCTCGCCCCGCTCAATCTTCGGTAGCAGTTACTACGGTGTTTGATCGTCTTCAATTTCCAGCAGTGGGCAATAATGAGGCGGCAATTCAGGAAATTCAAACTGCCCCAAGGGCTTCTATCGGATCTGGTGCGGCCCATTTGGATGGTGAGGCCCAGCCAAAGCTCTTCTGTGTCCGTTGCTTGCTATCGGGCCACAAGCGCGCATGCTGCAAAAATAAAATCCGGTGTCATAATTGCAAAAGGTGGGGCCACATTTCCAGTGACTGTTGTTCGGCCTTCCGCTCTCTCGCATTGTCAAATCAATTGACTGCCTCAGTATCTGCTCCTACCTCTGCTACACCCGTTAATGGTGCGATTCAGCGGCAACAATCCAGGCCAGTTTTGGAGAATACCGGCAATCAAGCTCCTTCCAGACCCTCACCAACCATTCCACCTGCTACTGTGTCGCTCCCTGCTCGCTCTGCGTCTCTGCCTCCGCCGCCCCCGCTAACAGCTAGCAGGCTCTTGCTTTCTTCAGAGCAGGGCGGAGAGCTGGTCCCGCGCGACATGGCCAACTTCCCATTCAATCCGGCCCCTTTTCTTCCTCCGCATCATCAAGCAATCTAGGTGGAAGGAAGACCAGCGAGAGTCAGGGTTATTTCGAGCCCTTCTCTGCCACGCCATGAAGACTAGGCAATCGCCACCATTGTACCAATGCCCAACCAGCAGGTTCACTTCCCAAATGTTCGTCAAATCATTGGTGAGTTCATTACGCAAGTCAAGCATCTAGGGTTTCAAGAGATTTGTCAATGCCCTTTCGGTCAAGCTTATGTCAGATTAAACTCCCCTTTCGACCGTGATGCTCTGGTTCTGCAAAGCCCGCATGTCCATGGAGATGTACATATCATCTTTCATAGGCACAACCAGGGCATCAACTGGAGAAGTTTGCATCTTGACAGGGATGTTTGGGCTCTGTTAGTGGGATTTCCTTTTGATAAACGAGAGATGCATGAGCTGGCGGATGCAGTAAGGAGTTTTGGCAAATTATTGCTATGGGACAGAGCCAGAAGTACTAGAGCTGCACTCATGGTTAAGATTAGGGTTGAAAACTTAAGCGATGTTCCTGTTAGTATTGTGGTTGGAGAATCTGATGATCCAAATGCAGAGTCCTGGTCTGTGCCTGTGATTATTCTCCAACAAGATCTGCTGGGTGCTGGACCTCCAGAAGAAGACCCTGTTCCTGTGGATGGAAATCCTCATCCACAGCCAGTCAACAATTTTTTTCACCCCAATCAACTGAATCACTTGGTTGGGCCCATCCAACAGCACCAAGTTCAAGATATCATGGGAGGAGACCCACAAAATTTCCATCAGCAGGCAATGCAGATTCAGGCAGCTGATGAGGAACCTGAAGATGAGGATGAGGATCTCCCTGGATGGGGGCACTGGGCAATGCCTGCTGAAGATGATGACCTCATTGATCAGGAAATTGAAGAGGGAGAATTTGTGGAGCTAGCTGATCTGTTTCAGCCTTTGGAAGAACAGTTGCAAGTGGCTCTCCCTGATATGGACATTCATAGTGATCTCACTATTTCTGTGGGATCAAATGGGGTGGAGATTGATATGCAAGAGGCCAATGCTCAGCCTGTCTTGGAGGGAAATGGTTTTTTAAACAATTTGGGCCAGACCCATGTGGATCTCCCTGACCTCAACTTGGCCCTTGGGCCCATGATAGTGGACCAGCTGAACTTTCCCCAGCCTGAGCCTGCTATGCCTGTCATTGCTGCTCCTCTAGAGTTCTATCCTATTTTGCCAGAAATGGAGCCACCATTAAATGTTCAACTTGATTTAAATCAAGAGCTGCCTCCTTCACCTGCAATCATTGAATCTCATGTGAATGCTCCTTTGGAAATCTCTCAGTTGGAGGATAACTTGTTCCCTGATGAGGAGGATGGCTCCTTATTTAACTTAAATCTTGCTGAAGGAGAGGACCCAGTTATTCAGTTAGCTTCTCATGCAGAAATTTTGGCAGCTCAGCTTAGGGAAGATGGCCAGAGCTCTTTTGTTGATGAGGAAATTGAAATCCTTGACTGTTCTTCTGTTGGTTCTTCCAAGCCTGACTCTGAATGTAGGGCTGTTACATGCTCTTCTAACTCTCATTCCTCAGCACCACCAGGGTTTTCTATCAAAGGGAAATATTTATCTATTGATGATACTGTTGCAGATTCTGGCAGTCAATCTGTGGCTTGTTTATCTGCCTGGGAGAAGCATTTCTCTGTTAGTGCTGAAGGCCTCACTAAAGTTCAGGTACCTTATGACTGGGTGGATTTCATTTGTTATGCCCTTTTGACTCCTGATAAATTTGAGTGGGCCAAGATGTTCTTGTTGTCTCCTATGTGGGCTATTATTTGTCAAGAGTTTCAGAAATCTCAACATCTCACCTTCTTCATTCCTCCTTCTTGCCCTGTAACTGTGGCTCCTTCTTGCTCTCAGTTGCAGGCTCCTAGCTTGGAGGATATGCAACCTTTACCTGCTGAGGTGGTCAGCTTCTCCAGTCCTGCTGCTGTTAAGGGAAAAAGGAAGGACAGGTTGCCTATTGTGGAATCTGAGGTAAGAAGAAGTGAGAGATTGCAACACTTAAACAAGGGATATAGGAAGAAAACATGTCATGATAGTAACTATTTGGCTTGTACTGCTAAGCCTCCTGTCTGCAATTCAAAAATAATAAAGAATCTGAACTCTTCTTACTGCAAGGTGGACCCTAAGGCTTGCTCTGAAGAAATCCTCTTGCAGAAGAAAGTTAAAAGAGGGGGGAAGCCATCAGCATGGAAGGACTGAAGCCTTGGGAAGCACTGTGGGGAGTTCTTGAAGCTGCCCTTCTTTTGGATCAAATTAGGTCCTTTTGTCTAGGGTCCTTGCTACTGAAATTTCAGTTCATCTTTACTGTAATAAATTCAATCTCTGTTCCCTGGACTTTTATGAGAACCTTCAATCTGTGGGCCTGTCTTAGTTTGAGTCTTTGGACCATTTTAAAAATTCCTGCTCAATGGTGGTTCCTGCTGTATGCCTGCGTGTTTCTGCAATGAATAGATCCTGGAATATTTTAAACTGGAATGTGAGAGGTATAAACTCCAGTGATAAGTGGCTTGCAATTTCTAATAAAATTGAAGAATCACAGTGCTCAGTTATCTGTCTGTAAGAAACCAAAAGAGAAGTTTTTGACATCTCTTATTTAAGAAAATTTGCCCCAAAAAGAAACAATAAATTTGAGTTCTCACCCTCTATAGGGGCTTCTGGGGGTCTGCTTGTGGCTTGGAGTGATGCTATGTTTCAAGGAGAATGTCTATTTAAAAATGATTTCTCTCTTTCAATGAGGTTTATTTCAGTGCACACAGGAGAATCATGGATCCTAACTAATATTTATGGTCCCTGTGATGAGGAAGGGAGACATTTATTTCTGGACTGGTTCAAAAACATTCAGATGCCTGTGGAAACAAACTGGCTGATTTCTGGGGATTTTAATTATATTAGATATCCTTCCAATAGAAATGATGGTGCTGGGAATATAAACAATATGATGGATTTCAATGCTGCAATCAGTCAATTAGCTTTGGTAGAAATTCCTTTGAAGGGAAGAAGTTTTACTTGGAGTAACATGCAGCAAGCACCTTTGTTAGAAAAAATTGATTGGGTATTCACATCTGAAAATTGGTCCTCTCAATACCCAAATACCTTGTCCTTTCCCTTGGCCAAGCCTATTTCTGATCATTGCCCATTTGTGATCCAAATTGGTACTTCTATCCCCAAAGCAAAATTATTCAGGTTTGAGAACTTTTGGCTTCAACTTCCAGATTTCCAAGAAGTAGTAAAGTCCAGCTGGCACCAACCCATTCAAGCCACTAATTCTGCCAAACTCATCACTGCAAAGTTTAAAAGGCTTAGGAAAAGTCTAAAGTTTTGGAGTAAGGGCATTTCCAACCTTGCACTCAGCATTCAGGCCACAAATAGTGTAATCTTGATGTGGGATTATTTTGAGGAGTTTAGAATACTATCAGATATGGAACAAAATGGCAGAGAAATCTTGAAAGAGCATCTCTTGAGGTTGTTGTCTTTTCAAAGCATTTACTGGAGACAGAGAGCAACAATTAGATGGGTAAAGTTTGGAGATGAGAATTCAAAATTCTTTCAGGCTAAAGCTACCATCAAATACAGACATAACTTCATTCAAACTCTTATGAATGATCAGGGGGTAGAAGTAACAGAGCATCATGCTAAGGCTGCAGTTCTTTGGTCAGCTTTCAAAGAAAGATTGGGTAATTCAAGTGAGATGTCTGACCATCTTAATCTAATAAGACTTATTCACAGAGTTGATGGTTTAGAAGATTTAGATGCTCCTTTCACAAAACAGGAAATTGACTCTGTGGTCAAGGATCTTCCTTCTGATAAAGCACCTGGTCCTGATGGATTCAATGGAGATTTCATTAAATCTTGTTGGAGCATCATTGCTGAAGATTTCTACAGGCTGATTAATGATTTCTATCATGGAAATATTTCTCTGCAAAGTATCAATGCTTCCTTCATCACTCTAATTCCCAAAAAGGACAATCCTGTCAGAGCAAATGATTTCAGACCAATTTCACTTCTCAATTGCTCCATCAAGATCATTTCCAAGACGCGTTCTGGTTGTACATGTCGACAGTAAGCCTACATGTATCTATACATTCCGCTCAGAAGGCCCACGCACGCGGTCTTGCCCTATTGGTCCACCTAGCGGGAGCGCGCGCGCCCGAGCACGCTATCGCCGCTCTCGCCACATAGCTTCTTATTATAGAAATAATCAGAGGACAGTTCGTGTCAGCCGCATCCTTGCCGCCTTGGAGTCTTTTACAGCCAGCTCATGAGCGGCGACGAGCTCTGCATGTACTTCTCTTTTGGCCCCAACGCACACAGCTAGAGAGGCTTTCTCCTACCCCACGCCAGTGCAGCCGGTGAGATGCCTTTCTCCTACCACGAGCTCCCTCGTCTTCGGCTCCATAGTCCATATCCAGGCATGACCACAAGTTCCTAGTTCTCATGTTACCATCCCCGATTTGTTCACAGAGTGCACGCGCCATCGCCGGAGGTCAAAGTTGCTGCCGCAAGGAGTCAAGGTGGCCGGCCGGTAGCGACGCAACGTGAGTCGCCGTCGGTTCTCTACTCCAGGTTGCCTACAAATTTGCTCTAGTCCTCAGGTTCTTTGCTCCTCGCCTCGCCGTGCCAGTTCCACCTCCGTATGAAATAAAGAACGTGCAGGCTCCACACATGGGGGCGTAGATTCGACTGAACGATCCATATGGATCCGTCTCGTCGAGTGGACCCCTGCGGCACCGCCGACGGTGTCACGTGCCAGAAAACGGGTGCAACGTTATGCCGTACAAAATGGAACCTGCACAATTGGTGTCTCAACTCGCGGAACCTGAGATTAACACGCTCGTGACGGCAAAGCAAAGAACGCACGGACTAGGACCACGCGAAACATGCTTTTGTCAGCCGCATGCCGTAAAGCGGTCAACACCTGTTCAACCATCTCACCTCCAATAATTCATCAAATGAGCTTCAAAAGGAACCGGACCAGACAACAAGTACGAATCACAAAGCAACACGAACGGTGTTGATAGTTATTTCTAGGGTAAGCTATGATAGAAAATCCTACTCCTATATATATATAGACGGTCTATTCTGCTAATATTAGCAGAATAACTATTCTGCACACCACTTCCGCACTGCACGCTGAACGCAAGTGCACTGCATCTTCTTGACGACGAGCACTGCAATATAGACTAGTGAACTTCGCGTCGGAAAAAACTGCACGCAGTGTTTTTTCGGTACTGTTTTCGCTCTAATTTTTTGATTGTTTATCGGAACGAGGCATATAATATACCGTTGAAAAGCTATGGATTAGGCGCAACTTCGCTATGTTGAACACTTTTCGAGATTCCTCGCGGTTTAAGAGCAGTTTCAAAAATGACGCGGTGCATGACGAGTGGCAGCGAATGTATTTTCGTGATTTTTTCTATACCGATCATCGGAATAAAGCAAATGATATGCCGTTGGAAAGATATCGTCAAGGCGCATCTTTTTCATATCTATTATGTTTTCTAATTCGTTACGGTTTAAGAGCAGTTTCAAATTTACTAAATCACGGAATTCTATTTTTTAATTTTTTTCAAATATTCGGTCCTGTTTTTGCTCTAGTTTTTTAACCGTTTGTCAAAACGATATGTGTAATACGTCATTGAAAAGCTATGGACAAGTCGCAACTTTCATATGTAGAAATGATTTTGAGATTCCTTACGGTTTTTAGTTAATTTTGAAAATCGGCGGCTGACTACGAGAGGCAGCGGCCGTTTTTCGAGAAATTTTTACAAACCGGTTGTCGAAATGATTCAAATGATATGTCGTTGGAAAGATATCGACGAGACGCAACTTTTTCATGTAGAACACTCTCTCTAATTCGTTAAGGTTTAAGAGCAGTTTTAAATTTACTGAAATGCGGACACTCTGTTTTTCGCAACACCCAAATCGACGTGGGTACTTCATCCGACTGAAAACCGCACTGCATCGAATGAAAGACCGCACTACATCGAACGGGTAAGAGAACTACATGGTTTCTTTTATTCAAACGTAATTTTTTCTTAGACGAGGAAGTGGAGTGCACTTCATATCGGGTGTAAGTGAACCACATCAAGCGAAAAATGAACCGAGACACAAGGCTAAGCACACCGTATGATTTTTCTTTGTCTTTTTTCTAACTTGTTTTCATAGGGTTAAGTGGACCATATTTGTCAATGTTAATGTGCTGCATCAAACGGGAAAGTGCACAGCAATGTCATCATAGAGGACTGCACGCAATTCTTTTTGTCATTTTCTTAAAACCAAAAGAAATGCATAATAGAGTTGAGCGAACCTCTAAAAAAACAAAAAAGACGTGCACAGTATAGTGGAGCGAACCTCTCCAAACAATAGAACTGAACCTCTCTGTGGACAAAAGTGAACCTATTGACATAGTTTTTTTTGCATGTGCAATGTATATTGAGGGGGAATGAAACTTGGCTACAACAACAGTGCACTTCATTTTCATGCAAAGTGTGCTGCCTACTGCAATACAGAGACGTGAGGTGGGAGCTTGCTGGAGACCAAGTCGTTGCCACGGTTGTCGCTCGGTGTGCCCCCAAACTGCATGGAGATGAGCACGGAACCGCATCCCACAACGCCAAAGCTGCACCTCAACGCTTGCTGGACTGCTCAAGGAAACTAGACGCACTGCACGCCGAGCACAAACGAGTCGCACGTCGCTGATGAACTGCACAACAACCCCTGAAAGCAAGCAGCACAAGAAAAGTGTCAACAAGGTGCCACACAAAAAAGATGGTTAACTACACACGCATATCGCCGATGAGAAGTGGAGGAGTTCACTGGGCGGACTAGACGGATGGTCGGCGGAGTGCATGCCGATGTGCTCCGCACTGCATGGGCACGATGCGTGCACTGCACGAACATGTAGAGGGGGAAGGCAACAAACTTCAACACAGGAGGGGATGCATCCAACGTATCCAGCAAACTGCATGAACGAGCTGGCCATCGATGGGGCCGCCAGCGCATTTTTTCAATCACCCCACAAACAAAAGAAACTGCACACCGGCGGAATCCGAGCTGCCCCCGCTGGAGATGTCAGATGTGAGCTGCGGCAATGGGAGCAGTGGCAGTAGCTAGGAGAGGAAGAGGCAGGGTGGGGTTCCGATCTGCTCGGAGTCACGGCACCAGCGACGAAGAAAGGCAAGATGATGTGGACTGCAACGGGTAGAACGGCGAGCACCGGGGGCTTCAACGTGTGCTGCTGTGTCGCTGCCGTCGATGGGGCCGCCGGCACACCCACGTACTGCAACCACCACCAGAGTGCACCGCCCAACGCCCTGCTCCCCAGCCGTGACACTCGAGGCGAGAGGTGGTCGACGATGAGCCCCTACCTCGATCTGGCATCCGTGGATGTGGATCCAAGCGTCGGCGTGGGCGCCGGGATGGATCAGGTCGGTGTAGAGGTCAAAGGCCGTCGGGGAGGCGGATCCGGGCATGGGGGACGGGATCCTCCCGCGGGCAGGGGCGGCGTCCAGGCCGCCGACGTCGACACAGGGCAGGATGGCGCGAGCCCAGCCCGCCGGTGATGCAGGGCAGGGGCGGTGCCAGCCCAGCCCGCCGGTGGGTGGGTCGACGGCCGGCTTG
>NC_041383.1:655335194-655339749 GCF_002162155.2 Triticum dicoccoides | reverse complement strand
GTTGACCAGGGGGAGAGCAGCGAGGTGGGGGTGGGGGTGTTTATTTTTTTATTGCCTGCGCGGTTCGGTTCAGGTTTCGTTGCAGTGTCAAAGTGTTAGCAGAATAAGGGTTTGGTGTGCAGAATAAGGTCTTAAGGGGTGTTATCATATATATATATATATATATATATATACTAGTCGAATGCCCGTGCGTTGCCACGGGACACAAAATGTGATGTGAAACGATAACTCCACATAGTAATAGCATGGACTTGGGTATTTAGACGAGTGCTTCTTATGGACACAACCCAACACCGGAACAATGTCAAAGATGATCCAACAGTGTACGTACATTATTGTTGTTCTTCTATTTGTGTTACCCGTCATTTAATTCAACGGAACACACTCTCTAACAGATTTAAACAGAAAAATAAAACCTATAATAAAATGGTATTTTCATTTCACAATAAAATGTTTTTATCTCCTGCCGCACACATCTTCATCTTGTCTTCATACCTCTCAAGGTGTGTTATCATCACTTTCTAGATATTCCCATCCTATCATCGTGCACATCCTACTTCCTTCCGCTTGTCTTCTACGGGCTCATTTTATTTGATTCGCTTCTCAAACTTTAAGAATTTCTTGCCGTCGTGGATGTTACTTGACAAATATTGGCAACATCGGCACACCATTGACATTTGGCGACGATGAGCGGCAACACCACCCCCTAGGCTTCACCTTTTAGCTATAATAGTTGCACTCCACTATCCTCCTCGGCTCACACTCTCAACGCTACAGTCCACCTCCAGGCGTATGTCTAAATAAAGTTAACATTTTGTTTATCCACAAACTTGTAAATGTAGACGAATTTTATCTTAAACTGGAAGGATGAACTACCGCTAGCATAATATACCAATTAGGAACATACAAGTGTTTTTATGAACAACCAAGCAAGGGAGAGGGAGATTGTACAACTTGTTGATATAATTTGGTCCGATTAGGAAGAGGATCACAAATCACAAATAAAATATTTTGATGCCAATAAAAAATTTCAGTGAAAAGAAATATAGCATGCTACATAACAGTTTGTTGAAGAGGCACTCCTTAATGTATGATCTATTAGGTTGACGAGATACATAATAAAAAAAATCAGACTAATGGTAGCAAAAGAAACATCAGCTTTGACTTCACGTAGCACCTTCAAATGACAGTCTTATCTATAGATGGCTGCTATCGGAAAAAAGACACAAAATATGATCGAGGCAAAGAGCGAGAACACATCTTCAGGTTACTGTCTTACATTCAGATAATTGCTAGCTAGATACATGGTCAGACCATAATTAATTATCAGCACTCTTACTCTTCATATCCATGTACAACATATATAAACTCTCCCAAAAATTTATAAATTCTAAAATGAATAAACTGAAGCACAATCATAACTCTTGACCAGATTCATTGCCGCTATCGTAGGAATAAAGATCCTGCTATCTGACTGACTTTAGTCACGCCACTTTATTCCGTTCATGGTGCGGTTACTCTCACAATCATAGATCCATCACTTTTTTTGAAAATATCAGGATGGCGGTGCAATTACCCATGTCAAGAGAAAACAAATCAGATGACATAATCATATACTCCCTCTGTCCGGAATTACTTGTCATCAAAATAGATGAAAATGGATGTATCTAGAACTAAAATACATCAATGACAAGTATTTCCGGACGGAGGGAGTACAATGCAATGCATGGGAAGAGGCCTTTGTGATCACTATAAATATTGTGATATACCTCAATTATACATCCATCCTCTATGTCATTAAGAAACAAATAACATAACACATTATGCAACGGATTAAGATACTAATCTCTGCTATTAAAGCTACGACTACCTAGCCTTCTCCCACATAAAAGAAAAATACTACCTAGCCTTATCTTGGAGTTATCTACCACCCAAGCGCTATGCTATCTGAGTACAGGGCTATGACCAGTTTCCATATAAATCATTATTAAGGTTATTCTACCTCTGAAGTGCTATGTTATCTGAAAACAGGGCACCAAGTATCTCAAAGTAGCCAGACAAAACTTTAATTCGTTCATGTTTACATTCAGTGGCCTTGAGCAACATATCTTGGAAAAATTCACAGAAAATCTACATGGAACATGCACACACTTTGTGAGATCCCTATACCCCCATGGAGTACACGTTATGCTTACCCACTCCTTTCTCTCATAAGTGCAAGGAGTCACGAACTCTTGACCACACAATATGATTACCCACTCCGTTCTCTCATGATCACATATTTCTCTACTATTGGCATCTATCAGAATTGGTCCGACGGTGAAGATAAGAATACTGGTAAATGTGTGTGCTCACCCCAAGGTGGTGTCTGACACCCTTTATAGAGAAATCCATGCTGCCTCCCATGCTCAAGCATCTACAAGCTTACATTTCAATCTGTAGAATTACACAATAAGTAATTATGTTAAGCCCTAAGACCATAATTTCCTCTAGAAGGAAAAATACTTCCTCTGCATAAAGAAACTGCATTATTTATGACCAGGTTCAATGTCAAGAAAATGTTTTTTTTTCTGAAACCGTAATCCTAGCTAAATGATTTTCATGCATAGCAATCATGTCATATACTTGGCTCTAAGAGTTCGATGACCATTATATGCTACAAAGGTAAATGCTCTGCAAGGCCTGAACAAAAAGTTATAAATTAGGGTAAAGCATAAATTGTTAACAAAACAAATTTTTAGTTCTAACATTCTTCCATGGCAGACATTTTAGTAAAATAAATACAGTGTATGTCTATTACTGTTCTTCTTTTGTTAGATAGTAACTGGCAAGTTTGATAAAGAAAAGAGAAAAAATACAACACATGACATTTTATTGATCCAAATACACGCTCATCCTTTAGGGCAGCCTTTGTTCCAGTATCACCATATATATGTAATCAACAGCTTGATGAGAAATTGAGAGACAAACGATATAATTGTGCCCACAAGTTAATTTTGTACGTAAGGGATATTTTTCTACAACAGAACCATGCTCTGTTCAGTATTACCATTAACAAATAACAACAAATGCCCACTCTTACTTCACTGTCACATTTAATATTTCGCATGCAAAATTGCATGAAAAGCTAACAAGCATGACAAAGAAAACCAGCTAACGAAATCAATGTAGAAAGATAAGAATACTTGGTGGATAGCAAAATCAATGTAGTTCTTCAGCTCTTCGATTACGGCTGCAGATTATATATCAAATTCAAGAGTAGCTTCATAGAAGAAAATACCCAACATCTTTAATTCAGCTGAAAGGAAATATAGTTTAAGCAGTAGGTAGTGCCTAATTATAATTAGATTAAGCTAGTCCCGTAGTTGCCCTGAACACCACATCAAAATCCGATTCCGTCAGCAAGTTGGTCCATGTCAAACTCCAAGGAAATAGCGAGATCGCGCCAGTTATCTACCTTTGTACATGTCGCCGAAGCCGTCGCCGGTCGCCGAGCTCTCGGCTGTCACTGAAGTCACCGATGGCCACCTCCAGCTTCTCGTAGGTGAATTGGTGTGTCTGCGGTTTGTGGACACTGCCGGACTCCAGGTTGCTGCTGCCTGTGGAGCAGGGTGTCCCGCCAGAGTTACTGTACTTGAGGAGCCCAGAAGAGGAGGTCATATGTACCGCCTCCTCTTGCGTATTTACTTGAACGGCACCACGACGAGAAGCACAAATAGAACCTGAGAAACTGTAGAGCTTTCTGGAGTGGCAAATGGCGATTAAATAGATGAAAAATGAACCATGCACATTGATGCTTGAATTCGTAAGAGAAGAAAAATAAAACACTTGAAAAATGCTTGAATTGGTCCATGTACACGATGGATTTCGGTAAGAAAAGCACTGGTAAGTAAGGCAGTAGCATTTCATGTGCTTGCCATTGCTATTGCCTTTTTGTTTGCTTTCTTTGGTCCAGAAAGATCAAAAACCAATGTGAAAATAAATCTGTATAAAAAAGGAAAGGTAGCTAGGAATAGACAAGTTCTATCTCTAGTCAGACATGGCTTCGATTCAAACATAGTATGGAGTAGAGAAAGAGTCATACGTACTTGTAGATGAAGTGCCAGCATCAAAGAAAAGAAGTCTTTCATCACCTGTAAATAGACTGGTCGGGAATTAGCAACTATTGGGTACCTGAACCTGACGAACGAGTAGGAAACGACCTGCTAGCCTGACCGCCGGGTAGAAGAACATGCATGTGTTATTCTGGCACTGGTGGAAAAAAGGCCTTTGGTCGCGGTTCGCAACTGCCATTAGTCGCGGTTGCGCAACCGCGACCAAATAGGCGCGACTAAAGGCCCCCCCCTTTAGTCGCGGTTGCTTAAGAACCGCGACTAAAGGCCCGTCCACGTGGGCGCCAGGCGGCCGTCGGGGCGGAGGACCTTTAGTCGCGGTTCTTCTGGCCAACCGCGACTAAAGGCCGCCGCAGGTTTAGGGTTTTAGCCCCCCCCCCCTCCCTAAACCTGTTTTCTGTTTAATTTGTATTGCTTTATTTCTTTTGTGCTTTATTTTAATT
>NC_041383.1:655331132-655334874 GCF_002162155.2 Triticum dicoccoides | reverse complement strand
AGTTTCACATATTCTACGGTACTACATACATGCATATGAATGTACAATTTCAAACAAATTTGAAATTAGAACCAAAAAGAATTCAAGAGGAATATACAATATATATTCAATATCATCGGATGACCATATACAATTTTGAACAAGTTTCCATACATAATTTAATGCATATAAAGTTCTACGTCCTCGTAATGGTGTTCTCCTTTAGGATGGAGGACTTCCCTCCTGAACCATCCAGCTAGTTCCTCTTGAAGTGGTCGGAAGCGAGCTTCTGGACTAAGCATCATCCGGAGGTTATTCCTCTGAGCATTGGTATCACTCGGAACCCGCTCAGAGGTGTATCTCCGGATCATCTCACAGACATAGTATCCACATAGATTGGTCCCCGCTGGCTGAATATCCTCACCATTCTTAGCCTTTGACCTTTTGAATTATAGCTCTTTTTTGAATTCACCGACCTTTGTATCTACGAACCGTCTCCAAACCCTACGAGGCAAAGAAAATTAAATGAACAAGAGAGTTATTAGTTACTTGATATTAGGAAATGAACGAAATAGACCGATCGATATAGAGCGCAAATGAATGAAAATAATTACTTCTGCAGCATTCTTCTCATGCCGCCACAAAGCTTTGGATCCTTATTCAGAGAGTCGTGGACGAGACATTCTGAGGTGTCAACTTTAATTACTAGCAGAATCCAGTGGAACCTGCGGACACGATACATGCACAGTACGTCATGCATAACTCATCGATTAGCCGGCCACATACCATGCATGGAGTAAACAAAAGAGAATGTGCTCAAGACAGAAACACTCACCCAAAATGGTAAGGAAATAGAATATAACTTTTGAGTTCCTGCTTTGTAAGAAACTGCCACAGGTCTGCCTCCATGTCGGCGGGGTGATGCTCCAACACATATCCATTAACGATGTGTGGGTCAATGAACCCAACATCATGGATGTTCCTTACTCTGCATTCCTTAATCTTCATTCTGCATGTATAATAGCGGACACAACAATATAGTTAGGACATATATATAGTGCAGGCAATATGAACGAGATGGGGTAGAAATAAATCACTTACAGAACGTAGCAACTGATGATAGATTTGTCGAGCTCGCGCAGATTGAAAAGCTGGAACAATTCACTCAGATGAATTTGTACATAGTAATGTTTGAAGTGATGCTCATATCTAACTTCCGCATAAATATATTCTTTGGCGTTTTTATTTTTTATGTAACCCTTGTACCATTTCAGCAGACCTTTCATTTGTGGAGGTAGATCCTCTTCCTGCGCAGGCTCGACGAGAGGCCCATTCTTCACATATGTAGTTACTACCTCCTTCACTGGCGCCTCATCAAGACCTAACAGTTCACGAAGAGTAATACCTAAGTTGGCCGCTTGTTCTCTGGCACTCGTTACAGTCAATCCATGTGCTGCCGCAGCTGCTATGATATCGGGGTCATCCGGACCGGCGGCTTTCACTATAAGCGGGGCAATCGATTGTTTACTTTGTTCCCTGAGCTGGGCAACTCATTTCCCGCTTTTTTTACTTTCTAATTCCGTTTTCTCGGTCTCCTCCAAGGCTTTGTTCTCCTGGTTCTCCGCCCGCTCTTTCTTCTCCTTCAACATGAGTGCCTGCCTACGAAGTTCACGTGCATAGTCGTCAGGCAGATTCTTCGCGGCTTGGGACGGTGTGCTCAAAAATGACTTAGCCCACTTCTTTTGCTCATCAGAAAATACTGGCTTGGGCTCGGGCTCTCTTTTCTTCTTGCAGTCCGCCTTCCATTTCTCATGATCAGCAGCCGCGGCCGCGGCAGTTTCCTCGGCACTACGTTCCTAAGGCCTTGTGGGGAGAGGCTTCAGTGATGGCTCCGGTACCTTTGTGGTCTTAGGTACATAAGGGTCCGGGTTAATAATCCAGGACTGCTTCTGCTTCTTTGCCGGAGGTGGATTGGGGGGCAGCGTCTGATCACCCGCCGGACGAGGACTGGGGGGCGGCGTCTGATCACCCGCCGGACGTTGTGGACTGGGGGGCGTCGGCTGACGTGACGGAGGTGTAGGTGAACCGCCACCACCACCACCACCGTAGGGGGGTGGACTTGTTGTCCTTGGCGCCTCGCCTAGAAACTTGATAAACTTCTTTTTCCATAGAATGAAATGGCGCTTGACATCTCCAAGTCTTTTCTCCCCTTCAGGTGTAGCAATGGCAATCTCCAGGTCCTCAAACCCTTGGACTATGTCCTCCACCGTGACACGAGCATAGCCATCTTGAATGGGGTTGTTGTGGTGGAGTGCTCCAGGTAAACATGGTAAAGCACTGCCGATGGCTACCTTCATGGACATGTTCCCGATAGGATAATACAGATGACATTCTTTCATCTCCTTTATATCGTCCACGGGGTAGCGAGGAGGCTCCGATGCAGTAATTTCGACCACCAGAGGCTCCGGTGCAGTAATTTCGATCGTCGGTGCATCTGCACCAGCCGGTGGGGCCTCCGTGGAAGCCACACTGCTTCTCCGCTGCTGGCTTCTGAGATCCGCTGGATGATCTTCATACTGCGCCCGAGCTGCATCTCTTTCGGCTACTAGTACACTCACGGTTTTCTTCATCACATCCATTTCAGATGCCAACCGCGCCACAACATCTGCTTCCCGATCCATCTTTCTCTTCCGGCTTCTGTAACCGTACGGGTCATCGTTCTGGGGGAACCCTATTTTCCACGGAATGTGCCCCATGCCTCGTACACGTCCTCCGTGTTCAGGATTCCCGAGGGCTTTTGTCAGCGCGTCATTCTCTCTGTTGAACTTGATCTTCCCCTCTTGAGCATCCCTCATTGCGTCAATAAGGGCTTGGGTGGGTTTAATTATTTTGCCCCGGTAAACACACTCCCCTGTCTCCGGGTTCAGCGTTCCCCCATGCCCGTACCACCAGCTTTTGGCCCTTGGGTCCCATCCCTCCGTACCTGGACGGATTCCTCGCGCCCTCAGCTCGTTCTCCATCTTCTCCCACCTAGGCTCCCAAAGGCGATACCCTCCTGGCCCCATAATATGATTGTACTCCTTCTTAGCCGCATTTTCCTTATTTTTTTTCGATATTTGAATGAACTGCTCCGATTTCTTTTGCTTCACAAATTCTGGCCAATCATGTTTCAGTTTCTCATATTGTCCTTTGAAATCCGGAGTCTTGTTCTGCTTGACAAAGTCATGGGCTAGATTTTGCTTGAATTTCCGGAATGCGTCGGCCATCTTATGAAGAGCGAACTGTTTGACTAGCCTCCTCCTCTCCTTGTTTTCCTCAATCTTGTTACCCTCCTCATCGAATTTGTTGTATTCCAGAGGTAGAACGAATATGCGCGGGGTCGTGTACATTTTTTTAAAGCGGGATCGTTGTACATTGACGCGCAGGGTCGTTGTATATATTGATTATCAAGTTTTACTTTTTTTGTTGTTAATTAGCAAGTTTTATATACGTTTTTTTGTTAATTATCAAATTTTACGGTTTTTTTGTTAATTATCAAGTTTTAAGTTATTTTACCGTTTTTGTTAAACTAATTAACTAGTTAAAATTAAAAAGAACAAAAAAAAGAAAAAAAAAGAAAAAATTCCGGTGGCCCGCGGCGCCCCTCTCTCTCTCCACGATCTCGCTCTCTGTCTGAGAGAGGCGCGCGCGTGCGCGCGCGGCAGTATCGAGGCCGGCCGGCGGCGTTGAGGGCGGGCGAGCGAGGCGGCGCGCGCGCGGTGGG
>NC_041383.1:655260217-655330322 GCF_002162155.2 Triticum dicoccoides | reverse complement strand
TTTTGCGTTCCCGCGCGCAACGACCTTTAGTCGCGGTTGGCCAGGCCAACCGCGACTAAAGGTATTTTTCAAAATACTTTTTCTTTTTCAAAATCTTAAAAATACAAATAATATATCAAAAAATTCAGAAAAATAAAACTAATTCAATTCAATATGTTAAAACACAAATATTATATCAAAAAATTCAGAAAAATAAAACTAATTCAATTCAAAATTCTAAAAATACAAATAATATATCAAAAAATTAAGAAAAATAAAACTAATTCAATTCAAAATGTTAAAAATACAAATAATATATCAAAAAATTCAGAAAAATAAAACTAATTCAATTCAAAATTTTATACGCCTAGGCAGGAGTACAACAGCGACGACAGCAGCGACGACGACGGCGGCAACTTAGAAGGCGACGACTACCTGTACAACGGCGGTGGCTATGAAGACTACGAGTATGCATATTATACACCTAGGCAGGAGTATGACTAAATCACTCCAAATTTCATGTATCATCAGTGGTATCTCGAATCATTCGAAAATGGACACCAAACACATCACGGGTAATATAATTCACATGATCCATTCAACAAAGTTTGGTACAATAAATTATTACACATCATTTCTTCCCTTGTGTCCCTGCTTGCTTACGATTGTGCCGTATCCATGGAGCATCCTCATCATTTAACTTAATGCTTGGGTCGGTGTTCACTTTGAAGGGCGGAATTTCAGCAAACATATTATAATCTTCTGACATGTCTGTCTTGTCCTCCACTCCCACGATGTTTCTTTTCCCTGAAAGAACAATGTGGCGCTTTGATCATCGCATGATGTACTGATCGTTTTCTTATCTTTCCGTTTCCTCGGTTTGCTACTCATGTCCTTCACATAGAAAACCTGAGCGACATCTTTCGCTAGGACGAATGGTTCGTCAAGGTAACCAAGATTGTTGAAATCCACCATTGTCATTCCGTATTGCTGGTCCACCTTTACCCCACCTCCTGTTAGCTTGAACCATTTGCACCGGAACAAAGGGACCTTAAAGGAGGGTCCATAGTCAAGTTCCCATATCTCCTCTATGTAACCATAATATGTGACCTTTTGCCCATTCTCAGTTGCTGCATCAAATCGGACACCACTATTTTGGTTGGTGCTCTTTTTATCTTGGGCGATCGTGTAAAATGTATTCCCATTTATCTCGTACCCTTGGAAAGTCGTTATAGTCCAAGATGGTGTCTTGGCCAACATGTACAGCTGATCTACAACATCATTGTCATTCATTAAATGTTTTCTCAACCAACTGCCGAAAGTCTCCATGTGGGCCTTCCTAATCCAGGATTCAGGCTTCCCCGGGTTGTCCGAGCGTAAAATATTCTTGTGTTTCTCAAAGTACGGAGCCACCAAGCTGGAATTGGTCAGTACAGTGTGGTGTGCTTCAGTCAGAGAATGGCCGTCCATACATATCGTTGATTTCCTTCCGATCGTGCCTTTTCCACTTAGTCTCCCCTCGTGCCGCGATCGAGGAAGACCAATCGGCTTAAGGTCAGGAACAAAGTCAACACAAAACTCAATTACCTCCTCATTTCCATAGCCCTTGGCGATGCTTCCTTCTGGCCTAGCACGGTTACGAACATATTTCTTTAATACTCCCATGAACCTCTCGAAGGGGAACATATTGTGTAGAAATACAGGACCGAGAATGAAAATCTCTTCGACTAGGTGAACCAAGAGGTGCGTCATAATAATGAAGAAGGATGGCGGGAACACCAACTCGAAACTGACAAGACATTGGATCACATCGTTCTGTAACCGTGGTAGAACTTCTGGATTGATTACCTTCTGAGAGATTGCATTGAGGAATGCACATAGCTTCACAATGGCTACTCGAACATTTTCCGGCAGGAGCCCCCTCAAAGCAATCGGAAGCAATTGCGTCATAATCACGTGGCAGTCGTGAGACTTCAGGTTTTGGAACTTTTTCTCCGCCATGTTTATTATTCCCTTTATATTGGACGAGAATCCAGACGGGACCTTCATACTGCTCAGGCATTCAAAAAAGATGACCTTCTCTTCTTTGGTCAGAGCGTAGCTGGCACGACCTTGAAACCATTCCGGATGCCGGTCATCAGGGTCTTTCAAACGTTGCTGGTCCTGCCGTGCTTCCTTTGTATCATTTGTCTTCCCATACACGCCCAAGAAGCTTAGGAGGTTCACGCAAATATTCTTCATAACGTGCATCACGTCGATTGCAGAGCGGACTTCTAGGACTTTCCAATATTCTAGATCCCAGAATATAGATTTCTTCTTCCACATGGCTGCGTGCCCGTCAGCTCCCTTCGGAACTGATTGTCCGCCAGGACCCTTTCCAAAGATGACTTTCAAATCCTTGACCATATCAAATACCTCAGCACCAGTGCGTTCCGCAGGCTTCGGCCGGTGATCTGCCTTGCCGTTGTAATGCTTGCATTTCTTTCTTACTGGATGAATCTTTGGAAGAAATCGACGATGCCCAAGGTACACGTTCTTCTTACAATTTGGCAAATGTACACTTTCAGTCTCATGTAAGCAGTGCGTGCATGCATTGTATCCCTTATTTGACAGTCCCGAAAGGTTACTAAGAGCAGGCCAATCGTTGATGGTTACGAAAAGCAACGCTCGTAGGTTAAATTCCTCTTCTTTGTGCTCATCCCACACACGGACACCAGGTCTGCCCCACAGCTGTAAAAGTTCATCAACTAATGGCCTTAGGTACACATCGATGTCGTTGCCGGGTTGCTTCGGACCTTGGATGAGCACTGGCATCATAATGAACTTCCGCTTCATGCACAACCAAGGAGGAAGGTTGTAGATGCATAGAGTCACGGGCCAGGTGCTATGGCTGGAGCTCTGCTCGCCAAAAGGATTCATGCCATCTGTACTTAGACCAAATCTTATGTTCCTTGCGTCAGCTGCAAAATCTTTAAACTCTCTGTCGATCTTTCTCCATTGCGTTCCATCTGCGGTGTGTCTCAACTCCCCGTCCGACTTACGGTCCTCTTTGTGCCATCGCAACAACTTGGCATGCTCTTTGTTCCTGAACAGACGTTTCAACCGTGGTATTATAGGAGCATACCACATCACCTTGGCGGGAACCCTCTTCCTGGGTTTCTCGCCCTCAACATCGTCACCAGGGTCATCGCCTCTGATCTTATAACGCAATGCAGTGCATACCGGGCATTCATTCAAATTCTCGTATTCACCGCGGTAGAGGATGCAGTCGTTGATGCATGCATGTATCTTCAGAACCTCTAAACCTAGAGGGCAGACAACCTTCTTTGCTTCGTACGTACTGGCGGGCAACTCGTTATTCTTTGGAAACATATTCTTCAACATTTTCAGCAAGTTTTCAAATGCCGAGTCAGCTGCACCTGCCTGTGCCTTCCATTTCAGCAAATCCAGTGTGCAGCCCAGCTTTTTCAGACCATCATCGCATCTGGGGTACAACGACTTTCTGTGATCCTCTAACATGCGATCCAAATTCTCCCTCTCCTTTTCAGTTTCGCAGCGTCTCCGTGCATCAGCAATGGTCCGACCAAGATCATCAACGGTCTCATCACGTGCCTCTTCTTCACCTTCACCTTCCCCTTCACCTTCCCCTTCACCTTCAGCATCCTCCATGAAAGTATCACCGAAATGAGCAAGATAGCTTTCATCGATGAAATCATCCCCTTCTTCATCTTCTTCCATTATAACCCCTCTTTCTCCATGCTTGGTCCAACAATTATAGCTTGGCATGAAACCGTGCCGAAGCAGGTGCAGGTGAACTTCTCTTGAGGAAGAGTAACCCTTCTGATTCTTACAGTCAACACATGGACAGATAACAAAACCCTTCTGCTTGTTCGCATTAGCCACTACAAGGAAATCTTTCAAACCCGTAGTGAACTCGCGGGAGAGTCGGTTACCGTACATCCATTGCCGATTCATCTGCATTATTATAATATAAAATATATAATTAACCATCATGCATTTGTTAAACTAACTAGCTATAAACAATAGAAATTAAACAATGAACAACACACATGCATATTTTATCAATGACAGACATGCATGAAAGGTTCAAGTTGCTAACTGCGATCGAGGAGGAAAAAATAAATGAGGAACCTCAAGTGTGGCTCCAACACTTCATATCATGTTTGTTTCACGCTCTTGGGGCATTTCATCAAACACCTTGTGTGCATAAGAGGAACCAAAAGCAAACCTACACCCCCTTGTGAAGCTTGTGAAGAGAAGTGGCACCAAATGGCTAAGTGAGCGTGCTGAACTGGTATATATAGGGGAGGAGCTTTAGTCGCGGTTGGCCTGGCCAACCGCGACTAAAGGCCTTTGGGCACCTTTAGTCGCGGTTGGCCTGGCCAACCGCGACTAAAGCCCCTCACGTGCACCAGCTGGCCACCGAGCGCCCTGGGCCCAGGCCTTTGGTCGCGGTTCGTCTGCCGAACCGCGACTAAAGACTTCATTAGTCGCGGTTCCTACAGTTTCGCGACTAATGGGGCTGGACGGAAGCCTCTTTTTCTACCAGTGTGGCGCCCCGCTGTCATGCCCGCAGCGCCCTTCGGAGGCCTCACACTCGCCGCACCATCCGTCGCCGGCCTTCTGTGGCACCGAGAACCCCGCCCCGACGGCGTCCCTGAGTGTGGCGTTCCCGGCGGCCAACACGTCCGCCCGCGCCGACGTGCCATTGGACGAGTACGACCACCCCGGCGATGCAGGCAAAGGCGTTGTACACCAATGGAGAATTTCTTGATGGGACTCCTATCGCCGACGGCCAGCGCCGCGGCCGTGGTGCGGAAGCCGGAGAAAAAAATTCTGGGGAGCGGAGAGAGAGACGGGATTGGGAGCGACGGGTACGGGAGATGAGGAAGTCGCGTGCGTGTGGGACGTGCGTTCGTTGATCGTGGGTTTTGTTTTTACCTTTTTTTTCTCGGGCGGGGAGGGGAGAAGCGATGGGTGGGACCATGGGAGGAGGGATCGTACGTGGGCTGGAGGAGGGATCGACAGGAGGGGAGACGTTCGATCCCTTTAATAGTATAGTATATATATGACAAATGTTTCCTACAAGCAGTGGTAGTTACCATCATTTGTGTTTTGTATGTTGTATGTAGTATCCATCAAAATCAAGAGTATGTACGTGTAGTATGTAGTATATAATAATGATTAGGCAGTATATATACTAATTTTTAGGTAGTATATACCATCTTTTGAGTATGCTCTTTTTTACGTATAAGTATGTACGTATTTTACAAATATAACAAAAACTATGGGCTCATATGCAATTTTTTCATGTAACTTGCTTTGAAATATCTTAGATATAATATACGAATATATTTAAAATAATAAAGTAGTATGTGTAGTACCAGATGGTAGTATATGAGACATATGAGGTAACGGTATATACTACCTAACTGCACGCGTAAAAAAAACCACCCACCCCGACCCTATCCTCTCGAACCCACCCACTCCTCTCTCCCATCGTGCTCCTTCATCCAATCCCCGCAACTTTCCCCACCAATCCGCCGCCGCACCACCTGCGTCCTCACCCAACCGCCGCACCACCTGCGTCCTCACCCAACCGCCGCACCACATGCCTTCCCACCCCGCCGCCAGCCCGGGCTCGCGCCGGCCCGTCGCCTCTCACCTCCAACCGCACCTCCTTGCCGGCCGTTGCGCCTTGTCCCCCTTCTCGGCGCAGGAGTGCCCTCTTTCCTCCCCATGTCAGAGCACCCCTGCCACCTTCTCCCCGTGGCGCGCCGCCCCTCCACGCGACGGCCTCAACTCCTCCGTCGAGCATGGGTCCTTCCTACCGTGCAGGCACCTCGCAAGGGCCTAGATCCGGCGACACCCGAGGCGTCCCCAGCGAGGTAGACTCCCGGCGATGGATCCGGACAGGCATCCGCCACCAGCACGGCCACAACGGCCGATTTTCATGTGTGCGGCGTCCCGTCCAACCATGACATGCGTCGTCCCCTCGGCCCCCAAGGCGCCACCGTCGCCGACACCGTCGCGCCGCTGGGGGAGGGCCAGGTCCGTCGCGCCCGCAAAGAGCTCACTGACCTTCATCTTTCTCATGCTCGCTGACAAGGACGTCGGTAGCGGTGACCAGGGCAGTTTCTCCTTCGACCGGGTGTGAAGTGCATCCCGTCCCATGCAGTCCACTTCCAGGCAACAGCTCACGGAGCAACACCGATTATCCCAGGCAACAACTTATTTTGTTTGTCTATACTAATGAAGTTCATTTTATTCTACACAGGCAACAGCTCATGGAGCAACACCGATTATCCCATTAGGTGTGCAATTCTTGTTTGCAGAGAAAGAGGTGCTCGGTGGAAGAAGAACAAGAAGAATGGCCAGCCACCAAACCAGAGGGATAGCACCGCAGACTCCTCAAATCAATTCTGCATGTGTGCAAAAAAAGACCTCACCACCACCACAAGATGGAGCCGACGGGGGCAGCATGCAATCCTTCTGGCGATGGCGTGTAGTTTTGTGACTCGTTTAGTACACGCATGCCCTTGGTATACGCCACGGGTCCTCCCAGGCCCCGATGCTGGCGACGATGTCAACGGCAGCCCCTCTGTGCAGTTCATGCGACGCACCCGTGCGGTGCGGAACGTATTTGCATGCAGTTCTCTTCCTCGCGCATGCATGTAGTAGGGTCCAATGGTTGTGTAGTTCACCGCTGGGTGGTGCTCCAATGCAGTTAGATCGCAGGTGGTGTTCACCAATTTCGCCTCCCCCACGACCTCGTCACTTCACACTACCGACATGGGCATGCAGCTCACTATCTAGACAAAGTGAAACTGAAGTTCACAAAAAAATATGATTGAAGTTCGCAAAAAATGGGTTAGAGAAAGTTGTTAAAAAAGTAAGATGTTCGTACAGTTCACTTGATCAATTCAAGACAAAGTCTTGTCGATTTAGAATTTGGCTTCCTTCTTGTGTGCGCCAGCCAAAGAATTTTAGTGCGTAATAATATACTTTTTGTTTCAGTCCATGGAGCTGACTGTCAGATTTGTGCTTCTCTATCTTTGTTTTCTCTTTGTTATGCAGAAACCGATGGAAAGGATTTCTGGGCTGGTGCTCATCAATCTTGGGTGACTCATTTCAGATGCTCCTTGGGGGTGATCTCACTCCCCTATAAAATCTTCATGGTTTCTTTGTACGGCTATGGAAATTCTCCATCAAACCACTCGGCTTCAGGTTGCCCTGCCCTGTTGGCATGCATGCATGCATATACATACATAGATACACAAAGCATGTTAAAAAGTGTTATTCTTTGCTGGGATTCGACAGAAGACAATATTGCCCATTAAGTACTATTTGTTAGTGTCTTTGCTCTGGTTTGGGCCAAGTAGTTCCAGCGTTGCTTCTTTGAGCGATCATTAATTGGGATCTCCTCACTGAATTTTCTATATTTGTTGCAGATAAAAAGAGTACATATGCGCACATTTCTTCTGACTGAGATCAAGAGATGGTGGTGCGAAAAGAGGTTGGATTATGGATCTCGCGACCACCAGGTTCCCGCCATGCCACGCGATCCAAGCTTTGCTCGGGTACATACACACATTTGGGCATTGGAGATTATGCATTAAAGTGAGCTTGCAGTGCACTAGCTCATCGTGTGATGAAGAAACAGGTGTCTCGTATGCTGAATTTGATGTGTCCTGTGTGTACTGTTTGTGTAAAAAGAACAATGTTTCATTATTCCTCTGTATGAAGTGCAATTTGTTTCGTGTGGATCAAAATTCAGTCAACTACATCAACACCTGTAGTGTGTTTGGTCCTCGGATGTGGTTCACTTTTGAGACTGATGCTGTTCACTTGTGCCCAACATAAAAGTGTGAAAATATTTAGCGAAACAACAATAGCAATGAGGTTTAGTTCGACATATGTCGCAGTTCATTTGCCCTCATCTCCGCGGTCCACTCTCGTTCATAAAAAATGTTAAAAAAAAAGACAACAAAAACTCACAAAAAAGTCATGCGAGAAAATTTACGTTCCACAAGAGAAATCATGAAGTTCACTTGACTGTCTGATGCAGTGCGGTTTTCAACTCGAAGTAGTGCGGTTTTCTGTCCGATGCGGTTCACTCGTCGATTTTGTTGTCACGAAAAACAAAGTGTCCGCGTTTCGGTAATTTTAAAACTGCTCTTAAACCGTAAGGAATTAGAGAGATTGTTCTACATGAAAAGTTGCGTCTCATCGATATATTTTCAATGGCGTATCATTTTAATCATTTCGACAAGCGGTTTGTAAAAATTTCATGAAAAACGGCCGCTGCCACTCATCGTCCGCCACACCATTTTAAAAATTAACTTAAAATCGTAAGGAATCTCAAAAACATGTCAACATATGAAAGTTGCGCCTCATCCATAGCTTTTCAACGGTATATTACACGCCTCATTTCGACCAACGGTTAAAAAACTGAAGCGAAAACAGTACCGAAAATTTGAATTTTTTAAAAAACATAATTTCGCGATTTAGTAAATTTGAAACTGCTCTTAAACCGTCACGAATTAGAGAAAATGACAGATACGAAAAAGATGTGCCTCGATATCTTTCCAACGGTGTATCATTTGCTTCGTTCCGACGAGCGGTTTAGAAGAAATCTCGAAAAAACGCTCGCTGCCACTCGTCATGGGCCGCACCATTTTTAAAACTGCTCTTAAACCTTGTGAAATCTCGAAAAGTGTTCAACATGTCGAAGTTGCGCCTAATCCATAGCTTTTCAACGTATATTACACGCCTCATTTCGATAAACGGTTAAAAAACTAGAGCGAAAACAATATCCATAAAAACAACGCGTGCAGTTTTTTCCGACGAGAAGTTCACTCGTGTGAGTACTGCAACACACTTGGTTCAAAGAATGACGTGCACTTGCGTTGAGCGTGCAGTGCGGAAGTGTTATCAGAATAGTTATTCTGTTGATGTTGTTGTTCTGTATGCAATCCCATCGCACAACACACACGTCTTATTAGCAGCAATCATCTGTGTTATTATCGGTCTTCGCACACATTTCTGATTATAGACATGTTTGCCGCGTATCACACACATCTTGTTATATTGAATCGTTTATGTTCTCTTGTCTCAACACAAACAGTTCATCCGCGTGAACCACATGCCGTATATCGCACACACCTTGATCTGGCTGATCGTTTCTTTTGTGTTGACTAATCACAAACAATTCATCCTAGTAAACCGTATGTTGTTTATCGCACACACCTTCACCTGGCTGCCCGTTTCTTTTATTGCTCCTCATCGCAAATGATTAATTGCACTGAACCGTATGCCCTACTTCACACATGTAACTAAAATCTGAACTGTGTTTGATGCATCCGTCATTGCAAACGTTTTGTATCTTTTTTAACGGTTTTTTTACACCACCATTTACGATTAATGCATCGCAGTTTCGTCAAAGGATCTCTGATCGTAGTGTCGCATTAGCAACATCCTGTAGTAGTGAACCTTCTTTGCTGCGTACGTACTGTCGGGCACTTTGTTATTCTTTGGAATCTTTTTCTTCAATATTTTCAGTAGCTTCTCAAATTCTTTGTCAGGTACACCATTCTCTGCCTTCCACTGCAGCAATTCCAGTGTGGTACTCACCTTTGTGTTGCCATCTTCACAATTGGGGTACAAACCTTTTTTCTGATCCTCTAACATGAGATCAAACTTCAGCTTCTCCTTTACACTTTAGCACTGTCTCTTTGCATCAACAATGACCCGGTGAAGATAATCATCGGACACATCGTCTGGTTCCTCTTGATCTTCAACTTCCCCCGCTGCAGCATCACCGTATTCAAGGGGCACATAGTTGTCATCATCCTCTTCTTCTTCGTTGTTTTCCATCATAACCCCTGTTTCTCCGTGCTTAGTCCAAACATTATAGTGTGACATGAAACCCTTATAAAGCAGGTGGCTGTGAAGGATTTTCCGGTCAGAGTAAGACTTCGCATTCCCACATATAGGGCATGGACAACACATAAAATCATTCTGTTTGTTTGCCTCAGCCACGTCGAGAAAATTATGCAGGCCCTTAATGTACTCGGAGGTGACTCTGTCACCGTACATCCATTTCCGGTTCATTTGCGTGCATTATATATAATTAAGTGTGTCAAAAACCATTACAGAACATTATGAATACAGAAGTGACCAAATTAATAGAAGTTTATCAACACATTAAAACCAAAGTACATACATAATTCTCATTGAACAACATATAGCTCTCCAGAGCATCTAATTGAACCATACATTGAAACTATCTAAAACATTTCAATGCAAGAACAAATGCGATCATAATCGCAACCAAGGTAACAATTGATCCCACGGCATAATGATACCAAGCCTCAGTATGAATGGCATACTTTCTAATCTTTCTAATCTTCAAGCGCATTGCATCCATCTTGATCTTGTGATCATCGACGACATCCGCAACATGCAACTCCAATATCATCTTCTCCTCCACAATTTTTTTCAGTTTTTCCTTCAAGTAAGTATTTTCTTCTTCAACTAAATTTAACCTCTCGACAATAGGGTCGGTTGGAATTTCCGGTTCACATACCTCCTAGATAAAAAAAAATCTATGTCATGTTGCTCGACATAATTGTCATAAACACTAAATGAAACAAATAGTTATAAAAGATAATATATATACCAAATCCGAATCATAGACAGGACGAGGGCCGACGGAGGCGGATACCAAAATCATCGCACTATATAATAGCAAACAATAATAAGTAAGAAAACTACACAAGTATCTATCTAAATCATACAAGTAAGAAACTTTTTTCTTTCAGAAAGAAGATAAGAACAAGAGGCTCACCACGGTGGTGCCGGCAACGAGATCGGCGCGGGCGATCGACGGCGGTGAGGACGGGGACGGGACAGGACAGACAGCCTAACCTAGACAAATCTTGAGGAAAATGGAGTTTGGACAAGGAGCTTTGAGAGGAGAAAGCTTAAGTGTGGCCCGGGCATTTCATCGAATACCTCATGTGCATAGGAGGTGAGCTAGAGCACAACACACCTCTCCCAAAAAAACAGAGCACTCCACTGCTCTGCTCGCGGGCAAAGGGTATATATAGGCATCTCATTGGTCCCGGTTCATGGCTAGAACCGGGACTAAAGGACAACCTTTGATCCCGGTTCAAGCCACCAACCGGGACCAATGGTGGTGGGCCAGGATCGAGGCCCATTGGTCCTGGTTTGTGCCTCGAACTGGGACCAAAGAGGCCTGATGAATTGGGACCAATGCCCCACGAGGCCCGGCCAGCCCCCTGGCCTCACGAACCGGGACCTATGCCCCCATGGGTCCCGGTTCATGAGTGAACCAGGATTAATGGGCTTTCCCTGCTTGGACCAAAGCCTTGTTTTCTACTAGTGTGGTAAAGTATTTATGTATACTTCAATAGAATCTCCTAATCCTCACAAGTGTATGTGGTGTATTTTGGGCAACCATTAATGACATACGTCACAATTCACATATTCCAACAAAATTTCAAGATATGTGTACCACAAATACTATTTATTTCAAGAATCACGAATTTAAGATATCATTGTTAATGCATAGACCATGGACATTGAAATAAGAAATCAAATAGAAACCATGTACTGCTATGTTCAAATAAAAAGAATTGCTCATTTCCACCTTACAAATTCATGGAATCAAGAGTCAATAATTAAAATTTATGTGTTGAGAATCAAGTGTCAATAATGATAATTTTAGTATCGGCATTTTCAAGGATTTTGCGCTTCAAACTTTGACAAATTGTGGTGATGCCCAAAGACGGATTCTGATTCAATATTAATTACTACTCTCTCCGTCCAGAATTACTTGTCGAAAAGACGGATAAAAATGGATGTATCAATAACTAAAATATGTCTAGATACATCCATTTCTCTGACAAATAATTTAGGACAGATGGAGTATGTTTTATAGTTTAATATAGAAGTGTAATATTTAAATTTTGACAACCCATAGTCTTTTTTATATCTCAAACATATGAGTTTATTAATTTTCTCAATATACCATGGTTTTATATAATCAATGTACGTGAGGCAACATGATTACACCAAAATTGTCAATCCAAATATCATCTTCAAAATTGATAGCCTATAGCAACTAAATTGTGGATTGGTGGCATGGTTATATTGTAAAAATGTTCCTCGTCCATAGATAGACAATCGAGACTTCTAACAAATAAAATGAACTGTAACTTCGATATATTCTATAATAGTATAATTAACAAAGTAATCCTAAAAAAATCCTAGAAATTCGGTCATGAATTGAAAAAGAAAGATCGATCTGCACCAGCTATGTGGTGAGGCCAGATCATAATGCCACGAATTAATTGTATGTGTAACATATATTTTTATTTTCACAAAAAACATATGTTTGTCAGAAATAAAATTGTATTATCAATCATATATATTCATGTACCGGAGTTATATAGCATTAGTATTTGTATTGCGACTTGTTTTTTAGGGAAACAACAGGACTCTTGTGCGTATTCTTATTAATTTTCAAATAAATGGTGTAGAAAAAAGTTCACAACAACTTAACAAAAAACCAAAACTATACAAACTATACAAAAGGGGAAGAGAAAACTAAAGAAACATGGTAGGAAAAAAGAAATTTTATATTGCGACTAGTTTCATTAGCTCGACTGCATGAGAAGAATTTGCTAGAAGAGAGATTACTAACAAAGCGTCCTAGAATGACCGTACTATTCTCTTACTGACTTCTTATCTAAAGTGAAAGGGAAACACCAACCAAGCGAGACAAAGAACCAGCCCGATTGCCAAAATGGTAGACCAGTGAAGAGCATAGTTAACAAAAATGAGAACTCCAGCAACAATTAAGAGGAAACTATATTTACAGCATATGCTTAACTAGGATCCTTCTAGTGATGTCACCGAGCATCTATATGCAAGAGTCGTCTCGATCCAATAGCGCATCCGTCTCTTAACTTGTACTGTGATTTAGAATGTTGCATATGATGCATCGATGGATGCTAATGGAAAACCAAAGAATAGAAGAACTAGTCTTTTGTATGCTCTGAACCATAGAACAACTGTTCTACGGTAATTTTCATTAGTATAAGAGTACGTGGTACAATAGGGCAGGGGGGAGGGGAGCAAAAAAAGAAGGAAAACTACGTACAAACAACATGTTAGGAAAAAAGATCACCCAATGCCAGTTCTCAGAATCGTGTCCATATAATTAGAAAGTTGCTGATTTTTTTTTTGAAAAGGGGCGCTTTATTACTTAAAAGGTTTAAGTATTACACCCAAAGCCTCTGCATAACTAAGATGCACACAACCAACAAAGTTCTCACGACAAGCGAAAATAAAATAGAAAGGCGAAATACAAAGAAAAATGTACATATTTGTATAGCGCCTAAACCGTCGGTGGCCCAATCCTAAGATCATGCTGCCACCCATGTTGGGTAAAAGTATCCCTCGCCGTAGCCTCCAATCGTGTACACACCTCCGTAAACAGGTCTTGATTCTCCACTTGTTGCAGAGAGGACCATAAACGAAGCGTCCCAGTACATCTGTAGATAACCTGCATAAGCGAAGTACTTTTATCGCTAAAAATCTTATCATTTCTACATAGCCAAAGCGACCAAATCACGGCAAGCGCTCCCACCCTAAGTAGAATTCTGAACCTGTGATCAATTCCATGTAACCAGTTGCCAAATATATTAGCAACACTACAAGGAGGGTACAAGACAGAAGCTATTTGGATGACTGACCATATAGAACGAGCCAATTTACATTGGAAGAACAAATGTTTTATTGTCTCATAATGCGGACAAAATACACATTGCGTACTTCCATGCCAATTCCTCTTAATAAGGTTATCTTTAGTAAGAATGACTCCGCGACGAAGATACCATGCAAAGATTTTATTCTTAAGAGGTATCTTCATCTTCCAGATCTTCTTATTATTATCAACTGGCACGTCAGACTGGATCAAAGCTCTATACATAGACTCCACTGAGAATTGCCATTCCCATGTAGGTTCCAACGAAATAAATCGGACCCCTGTGACAACTGTACCGTGGTTAATCGTTGAAGTAGTATGTTCCACGATTGGAGTCTAGGTCCAATTAAATCCCTTCTGAACGTCACATTGGGCGGAAATGATTCCAAAACCTTGGCAAGAGTATCACCCTTGTGAGGTACAATATTGTATAGAGCTGGATATTATTCCCGGAGAGTAGCATTACCTAACCACTTATCCTCCCAGAATCTAATTTCCGAGCCATTCTTAATTGAGAAGGACCAATAGCGGAAGAAATATTTCTTCGTTGCCATTAATCCCGCCCAAAAATGAGAGTCCCCAGGCTTCCAGTATACCTGGGATATCGCCTTTGAACCCACATATTTTCTCCTAAGGAAGGTTTGCCATACACCATCTTCGGTCAACAAATTAAATAACCATTTGCCAAGGAGGGCCCTATTTTTAACCTCAAGGTCATGAATTTCCAACCCGCCTTGGTCCTTGGGACGGCCAACCACACTCCATTTAGTCAGCCGATATTTCTTTCTCTCGCTATCTTCTTGCCAAAAGAATCTTGATCGGAAATAATCCAATCTATGTAAAACTCCTTTTGGCAATTGGAAGAAGGAAATCATATACAGTACCATGTTACTTAGTACTGAATTTATGAGGACCAACCTCTCACCCAGAGATAGCAGTTTACCTTTCCAACTGCTAAGCCTTTTTTGTAGTCTCTCCTCTACGTGTTCCCATTCAGCATTTGTGAGTCTCCAATAATGTATCGGTATACCCAAATAAGTGATCGAAAACTGGCTCAACCCGCATCCGAACAGGTCGGCATACAGATGGGCCTCGTCTTGAGCCTCGCCAAAACAAAACAATTCACTTTTATGGAATTTTATCTTAAGCCCTGAGAGTTGCTCGAATGCTGATAAAATTAACCACTCCTGGAAACAAACAACATGTTATATAGCTAGCATCAACGCTAAGTTAGTGTGTCAGGCCGCGCGCATGAGTATTGGATGATGGCCTGTCACCGACGACATGTATGCCACCATCGAGTGTTTGCTAATCATTCTAAGCACATACACATTGTGTATAGCCTTGGATATACGGATAGATAACATGATCATAGTTTTAAATAGCACGCTAAGGTTCTTAGCGACGGACCTCTTCTAAACACTATAGCGTGCTATAGCACGCTATAGCGGAGCTATTTAAAATGTTTGTTCGTTTGTTTGGACTAATGTCTCTTAGCGCAAGAACTATTGTAAATGCTATAGCATACTCCGCAATAGCGGGTTATTTAAAACCATGAATACAATGCTCCATCCTTTAAATAGTACCCCACCATGCACCATCCAGTTGGAAATAGGCAACGGGTTCCATCCAGTTTCACCTTCAAAATCCCCGGGTCTAGCTAGTATCACTCTCTCCCTACTCCCAATATGGTGTACGAAACCGCCGAAGTGCACGGTGGCCATGAGCTGGTGCTCAAATCAGCCATGACTACGGTGAAACCGGCACTGCCGATGCATGAGTACCGCCTGCCACTATCTAACCTGGACCTGCTCCTGCCGGCGCTCGACGTCAGCGTCTTCTTCTGCTATCGCCACCCGGCGCCCACGGCCTCAGAGCTCAAGGAGGCGCTGGCGAAGGTGCTGGTGGCCCACTACCCGCTAGCCGGGGAGGTTCTGGCCAACGCCGCAGGGGAACCGGAGCTGCTGTGCAGCGGCCGCGGCGTGGACTTCGTGGAAGCTACCGCTGACGGATCCCAGCTGCAGGAGGTGCGGCTCGCCCTGCCGGACGAGAGCGCCGAGAAACTGGTGCCTGCCAAGAAGGCCGGCGTGATATCTGTTCAGGTATAGTATGATAAGGAAGCGACTATCTGAAGATAATCCTGACCAAAAGTTGCATTAACTTAATGGACAAGGCTACATCACGCATGGGCTCCCTCTCCCCTCACATGTTGCCATCTCAGCCTGGCCAAAAGTTTTCTCGATATTTTCCAGGTTAACACTCTTTTAGACGAAGTTCATTAATTGACTGAAACTAAAACAACTACTTGTTGTTAGCTTTTTTAATCTTGATTCACATGTATCTGCATATTAGTTTGCTTGTCCATGCATATAGGTAGTTGTAGCAGGTGAAGCCTTGGAGAACATGCAGGAGGTGAGATGCGAGGCGCCGTGAGATATGGCGCATGGCGAGATGCCGAACGGTGGCGAGAGGCTGCTGTGTATGCATGTCCGAGGTTGTTAGCTGCTGCTGCATGAGTGGCCGGGTCGTGTGGTTCCTAGAGTGATTCTAGGAGAGGATCAAGTCATTAGTTAGTGGTGTGCGTGGGTGCGTGCATGCAGTTAGTGGGCGAGTGTGTGGCCCGGCTACGTGAGCGTGAGTCTACTTAAGCACTTGTATGCATATTTGCTTTCAGAAGAGAAAGACAGAGGCAAAGAGAAAAGGTTGGGCTGTGAGAGTCCGACGCCAAACACCTGTGTCTCCATTTTCTTGAGTTGGTTGTGTGAGGCAGCCGTGAGGGAGAAGAGGGGCTGAGAGAGTTAGCTCCAACACTTGTGGCTATAGATACTCCTCTCTTCCCAGAATGTAAGCCCCTCGAGTTTTCAGTTTAACGTTCAGCACGTATTTTTCTTATAAATTATGAATCATACTGCCCCCCTTTATGTTTAAAGGCCTCTTTCAAAACTCTCAACAACCAAGGAGTAGTACACACACACCTTCTTGATTTTCACTGTGTGGGCCCTCTAAATCCAAACTAACCCCCTTTCTGTCCACTTCAGCCCGTATCTTTCCTGTAACCAGTTAGTAGATGATGAGTGGCTGACACGAGCTTCCGGAGTTCAAAACTACTCCATCCATCCCGTAATATAACAACGTTTTTGACACTAAAGAATACCAAATGAAATATTTCCCACATGATCATTCCTTCAACAATAAATGCAGCACCCTCTGCATGGTGCATGCAGAAAAAAGGTGCATGCATCCATGCATGACCTCTAGTTCACTCACTCTCATCTCCAAGGATTAAATTTTGCCATAAAGAGTAGTACCATTGAACTTGTATATAAAAAAAGTTTCAACATTACAATTTTATGCTAACTCATACTTCCTCCATAAAGAAATGTAAGAGCGTTTAGATCACTACTTTAGTGATATAGACGCTCTTATATTTCTTTACAGAGAAAAATAGGAAGTAGGAGGAAAGTAGTAGATTACTCATCGGAAGTTCTTCTTACAAAAAATTGTTATACACACACGCACTCGGCTATTTTTGATAAATAATGGCACTTTTTATTGAATGCACACACTCAGATGGCGAGTTAAATTAACTTTGACTCATTTGGCAAAAGGTATTACTTTAAAAGAGGGAGAATTTCAACTCGATCAAATCCTCTAAATACAAAACATAGATAGATGTATCATGCTAATAAATTTGGTGTAGAAACTAGTGAACGAAACGCTATTATGTTTCTTTACAGGGGGAGTATATATTTGTCACGTAATATTAGGGCAATTCTAACCGATCCCCTAAAAATAAAGGAGGATTCGGTGGATTAAACCCTTAGTGGAGTAAGTTTTGGCCGGACCTAACCGATAGCCTAAATACAACGTAGTAAAAATATATATTTCATTTTTGTTTTATTTTCTTCCACCGAAACAAATTTCATTGCAATTTTATTTTATTGAATGATATTTTGATACATTGGAGCATAATTTACCAATTCTTTGCTACGAGAACAAAAACATGAACAACAATTAGACACTTTAATAGATGTCCAACTTTCATAACTGCTCCCACTAGTTGGATTAATATTTTCCCTATGTCTTCATCGTTGATTCTTTCTATTGTCTTCTCGAACTTGCACACTTCTTTCTTCTTCGGTTCCGATGAATTTGATACTGCGTCGCATCTAGTCTCATCTCTAGTCTCTACTCTAGAGAGGATTTCGCGAACATCTATCAAATTTCTCGCTATCAATAGATGGATGTAATATTCTTTCCAATACCAAAACTTGCATCCATCCTACACACAAATTTGAGCAAACAATGAGCTACAAATTGTGTCGAATTCGAAGTATACAAACGAATCAAAAGAAGCACTTACCCCATCTTTTTTGTAGTGGAAGAACACCCATCGGGGTGTTCCAGCGTGGTGGAAACGTGGCGCAACACCTACCGCGGGAAGTCGTTGCACTTTAGGACCAGCAACAGGGAGCCGACGAGTTGTTGGGCTAGTGCCGAGACTGGCCGATGACCGGGCGTGTCTTTACTGGTGAACCTCTGGCGAGTGAGATCCTAGCGGCTAGAGGCCAAGGCCATACCTGCATGCAGCGCAGAGGCATTGCCGGGGCTGTGCGGTTCGGTACCCGGTCAATCCATGGCAAAGGTGTCGTCACCGGCAGCCGGATGCGCCAAAATACGTATGCGACGGTGGTGACGGCAGATCTACTGATTCCGCGCCGCCGACGGCATGTGAGAGGCACAAATCCGGGGGCAAGGACCGCGGAGGGGCCTACAGAGTGTCCACGGTGGCGGGTGGTACCCGGCCGGGGGGGGGGGGTGGGTGAGGTTGGCGTCGGCGTAGATGCGGCACGGGAACGCGATGGGTGAGGCAGCATAGGGGAGAGTATTTTTTTTCTCTGAGTGATAGCGGCCGAGCAAATATAGGCGCGTGATAGGCGCCGGAGGATAAAATATGCTCCGCTATTCGGTTTAGGGGATCATTAGGTACCAACTAAAGGAGTAAAACCGAATTTATCATTTTCTAACGCCGGATACGGAATCGGTTAGAGTTGGCCTAATCAAGATACTAGCTAATAAAGTGTTCAGCAAAATGTATGTATGCCCCCTAAAAAAAAAGCAAAATGTATTTACTTCCCACCAAATAATATCTCGTGACGTGACCTGACGTTCTTTTGTTTTCCGAAGTACTAATTGCGTTGCATGCTGCATGCACGAGCGCAGGTCACCAAGTTTAAGTGCGGCGGCGCCCTCGTCGGCTGCACTTTTGACCACCGGGTCTGCGATGCCTACTCCTTCAACATGTTCCTCGTCGCGTGGGCTATCGCATCCCGCGGTGGCACCGCACCTCCGGCCCCGTTCTTCGACCGCTCCATAGTCGCCCCACGCGACCCATCGCCGCGCACCTATACCACCGACGCCCTGATCGACCGCCTGTTCTCTCCTCTGAGCTCCGTGCCGCTCCCTTCGGCCTCCGCCACTGCCACAGCTATCAACCGCATCTACCACGTAGCAGCCGACGACGTCGCAACACTGCATGCCTTGGCCGGGGCAGGGCGCACGAAGCTCGAGGCATTCACGGCCCACCTGTGGCAGCTCTGCTCCATGGTGTTAGACTATGTATAGCTTCTGTACTTATGTACGTATTGTAACACATCCATTATATATAATGAGATAAGCCACTCCTAGAGGGTTGTGCTGGTTCCCCCAAATTTTATTGTCTTACATGGTATCACGCTAGGTTACGATCGCTTCCGCTTCCAAACCCTAATACCCGCACCGCCGCCGCAGCCGCCGCCGCCTTCACCGCCGCCATGTCGAGCGCCGCCACCACCGGTTCCACTGCTGCAGGGTTCCTCCCGGCCTCTCTTGCGGCTCTGCTCAACCTCCCGCTCGATGCCGTCGCCGTTCCGGCTCCGATCGGGACCAGGAGCATCGGCTCCGTCTATTCCACGCTGCCGGCGCCCTCGCTTGGGCGCGACCTCGTGGTCCACACCGCGGCGCCGCCGTCCGCTGCGGACTCCGCGGGCATCGTCCCGCCGCTCCTGCCGCAAGCGGATCACACCGCCCCGCTGGCGGGGTTGGCGGCGTCCGCCCCGGCCGCGGGCCTTGCGGCGTCCGACCCGGCCGCGAGCTTTGCGGCGTCCGCCCTGGCTGCGGTCCCGCCTCCTCCCGCATCGGCTTCGGTGCCTCCGGCTGCCTCCATGGTGTTTGCACCCCAGGCAGCCCCCTCGATGGGATCGTCTTCGCCGCCGCCGGTTCACTTCGGTCATCTCATCACCATCAAGCTCTCCGCCGACAACTACATCTTCTGGCGTGCGCAGGTTCTCCCGCTCTTGGGGAGTCACTACCTGCTAGGCTACGTGTCGACGGATCGCTTCCCTGCCCACCCGCACTGGTAGACAGCGTGCACGGTCCGGTCTACAATCCGGCCCATCGCGTCTGGACGGGGCAGGACCAGGCGAACCTCTCCTCCATCCAGGGGTCGCTCTCGCCGGCAGTTGCCGGACTTGTTGTCTTCGCGAAGACGTCTCATGAGGCCTGGACCATCCTTGAGCGAACCTTTGCAGCGCAGTCCCAGGCTCGTGTCTCTGCACTCCGTCGTCAGCTTGGAGAGTGTCAGAAGCTTGACTCCACTGCCACTGAGTTCTACAACAAGGTCAACGGCCTCGCCGACACATTGACCTCCATTGGACAGCCCCTCACCGACTCCGAGTTCAACTCGTTTATTGTCAATGGTCTTGATGAGGAGTATGATGCCTTAGTCGAGATCATCAACGAGCGGGGCAACTCGACACCCATGCTGGCACACGAGGTTTTCTCTCGGCTCCTTCTCACTGAGCAACGGGTCGAGACACGCCGCTCCAGGGGCACTGGCTCCCTCTCGGCCAACGCCGCCACCAAGGGTGGCCGCTCTTCTTCATCACCCCGGTCTCCCTTGGGGCTGCCACCGTCGCCCGCCTCGGCCCCCCACCTACTGCGACCTTACCGGGGGCTGGCGGTCCACGTGTGTGCCAGCTTTGTGGCCGCGATGGGCACTGGGCCTCCAAGTGTCATAAGCGCTTCCAGCGAAGCTTCCTTGGTCTTGGCAATGACGGCAAAGATACACGCAACAATGCCCGTCAGGTCGCCATGGCTGATCGTCCCGCGCCGCAGAAGCAACAGGGACACACTCAGTCCTACTCCATCGATCCACACTGGTACATGGACTCTGGGGCGACAGAGCATCTGACCAGCGAGATGGGGAAGCTTCACACTCGTGAACCCTATCATGGCTCCGACAAGATCCACACCGCCAATGGAGCAGGTATGCACATCTCTCATATTGGTCAAGCATCTCTTCTCACTAGACATGCCAATAGGAGTCTTCAGCTTCGCAATGTTCTTCGAGTTCCATCCGTGACCCGTAATCTTCTTTCAGTTCCTAAACTCACACGTGATAATAATGTGCTTTGTGAATTTCACCCTTTTGATCTTTTTATTAAGGATCGGGGCACGATGGACATTCTTCTTAGTGGGCGGTTGTGCCAGGGCCTCTACCGTCTGGAGCATCCTGGCGTCGCCCGTGTTTTCAGTGGAGTTCGGGTCTCTCAGTCACAGTGGCATGCTCGTCTTGGTCACCCGGCCACACCTATTGTCCGTCATATTTTGCGTCGTCATGAGCTTCCTAGTTTGTCTAGTAATAAAGATGTAGCAGTGTGTGATGCTTGTCAGCAGGGGAAGAGTCATCAACTTCCTTTTTCGGAGTCCAGTCGTGAGGTGAAACATCCTTTAGAACTTGTGTTTTCAGATGTATGGGGTCCTGCTCAGACTTCTGTCAGTGGTCATAATTACTATATCAATTTCGTTGATGCTTATAGTCGCCTTACCTGGCTTTACCTTATTAAACGCAAATCTGATGTGTTTGATATTTTTGTTCAGTTTCAAAAACATGTTGAACGTCTTCTCAAGCACAAAATTGTTCATGTCCAGTCGGACTGGGGGGGCGAGTATCGCAACCTCAACTCCTTCTTTCAGTCGCTTGGGATAGCTCATCGTTTAGCATGTCCACATACACATCAGCAGAATGGTTCAGTCGAACGTAAGCATCGTCATATTGTTGAAGCTGGTCTTACTCTTTTGGCCCATGCATCTGTTCCGTTTCGGTTTTGGAATGATGCTTTCACCACTGCATGCTTTCTCATCAACCGTACTCCCACTCGTGTTTTAAACATGAAGACTCCCATTGAGGTTCTCCTTAATGAACAACCTGATTATACCTTTTTCAAGGTATTTGGGTGTGCTTGCTGGCCGCATCTTCGTCCATATAATAAGCGCAAGCTTGAGTTTCGTTCTAAGAAGTGTGTTTTTCTTGGCTATAGCTCTCTTCATAAAGGTTACAAATGTCTTCATGTTCCCACTAATCGTGTCTATATATCTCGGGACGTCGTGTTTGATGAGCATGTTTTCCCTTTGCCAAACTTCCTGTGTCCACTGTCGAACCACCATCTCTGCATTCATCCTCTGTTGCTTCTGACCAATTTGATGATGTTGCATACTCTCCTTTGCTGTTACCTAACCATGGTGCAGGAACCGGACGTGGGGCTCGTTTGGAGCTGTTGGAGGATTCACCATCATCATCGCCGCCTTCTGATGGGCACGTCGATCGCCCTATGTTGCATGGCATCGATTCGCGTGCCCATGCATGGTCACCCGAAGAGCCCGTCGCGCCGAGCATCTCCACTGCTCGGTCCGCTACGCCAGCGACCGCCGAGTCTCCAGCGGCTCGGCCCTCTTCGCCAGCGGCCGCCGAGTCTTCAGCGGCTCGGCCTGTCACGCCGTCTTCGCCCGCGGCTCGGCCCGTCACGCCGTCTTCGCCTGCAGCTCGGGTCCGCGACGCCGTCCTCACGTCGCCTTCATCCACGGATCGGCCCGCGACACCGGCCGCGGCACGGCCCACTATGCCGGGCTCGCCATCGGCCCGGTCTGTGACGCCGGCGTCGCCAGCTGCTTCGTCTGCTCTGCCGGTTTCGCCGGTGGGCCGGCCTTCTTCGCTGACCGACCCCGAGGCTACTATGTCTGGCTCCTCGTCACCGGCTGACTCGTCAACGTCGCCGTCCTCCAGCCCGTTGCAGGCTGCTCCGTCGACCTTGGTGGTTCCTGTGTCCCGACCACATACACGCAGTCGCAGTGGCATTTTCAAACCTAAGGAACGTAAGGATGGTACGGTTGCTTGGTTGGCTGCTTGTTTGGCTGCTGCTGTTGCGGATCCATCTTCTGAGCCTCGCTCATATCAGGCTGCCCTGCGCATTCCACATTGGCGAGAGGCTATGGAGCAGGAGTTTCATGCTCTCCTTCGTAACAAGACATGGACTCTCGTTCCTCCACCACCACGGGTAAATGTTATTGACTCAAAATGGGTATTCAAAGTGAAGAAGCATTCGGATGGATCTATTGAGCGTTACAAAGCGCGACTTGTTGCTCGCGGTTTTCGGCAGCGCCATGGTCTTGACTATGAGGACACCTTCAGTCCTGTCGTCAAGCCTACCACTATTCGACTTCTTCTCTCCATTGCTGTTTCTCGTGGTTGGTCACTTCGTCAACTTGATGTGCAGAATGCTTTTCTACATGGATTTTTGGAGGAAGAGGTTTATATGAAACAGCCGCCTGGTTTCTCTGATCCTGATCGTCCTGACTATATCTGTCGTCTCTCCAAAGCACTATATGGTTTGAAGCAAGCTCCTCGTGCCTGGCATGCCCGCCTTGCCTCTGCCCTTCGTGCTCATGGGTTTGTGCCGTCCACTGCTGACACTTCATTATTTCTTCTACAGAAGCCAGAAGTCACTATGTATCTTTTGGTATATGTCGATGATATTATCCTTGTCAGCTCTTCTCAGTATGCTGCTGATGCTCTTGTCTGCTCTCTTGGTGCTGATTTTGCGGTCAAAGATCTTGGGAAGCTTCACTACTTTCTTGGAGTTGAGGTCACTTCTCGTGCTACTGGTCTTGTCCTTACGCAGAAGAAGTACTCCTTGGAGTTGTTACAAAGAGCGGGCATGCTGAAGTGCAAACCGACCACCACACCCATGTCGTCTACCGACAAGATAACAGTTGTTGATGGTGAGCTTTTGTCTCCTGCGGATGCCACAGAGTACAGGAGCATTGTTGGTGGACTTCAGTACTTGACGATCACGAGACCAGATATCTCTTATGCTGTTAACAGGGTTTGTCAGTATCTTCAGGCTCCCAGAGATACTCATTGGGCTGCTGTTAAACGCATTCTTCGTTATGTTCAGTTCACCCTGACATTTGGTATGCATATTCGGCCGACTTCCTCTCGGGTCCTTTCGGCCTTCTCTGATGCAGATTGGGCTGGTAGCCCAGATGACAGGCGATCCACGGGGGGTTATGCAGTATTCTTTGGCCCTAATTTGATCACCTGGAGTGCTCGGAAACAGGCTACTGTGTCACGTAGCAGTACTGAAGCTGAGTACAAGGCTGTGGCTAATGCTACTGCAGAGATTATTTGGGTGCAGTCTTTGCTTCAGGAGTTGGGTTTGTCTCAACCACAGCCTCCTATTCTTTGGTGTGATAACATCGGTGCTACATACCTTTCTGCAAATCCAGTATTCATGCCCGAACGAAACATATTGAAGTTGACTATCACTTTGTACGGGAACGTGTATCACAGAAGCAACTCCAGATCAAGTTTATCTCATCTAAGGATCAACTTGCAGACATCTTCACTAAGCCTTTACCTCTGCCACAGTTTGAGGCTTGTAGGCGCAATCTTACCCTTCTCAGTTCTTTAGAAAGTGGCTAAGATTGAGGGAGGGTGTTAGACTATGTATAGCTTCTGTACTTATGTACGTATTGTAACACATCCATTATATATAATGAGATAAGCCACCCCTAGAGGGTTGTGCTGGTTCCCCCAAATCTTATTGTCTTACACATGGCGGCCTCCGGACACCAGCGTCTGTGCTGCATGGGCATGGTGGTGGACGGGCGTGCTCGCATGTTCCCCGACGGCGCCATGAAGGCCTACTTCGGCAACGTGGCGTCATCGGCACCGACGAACTTCGCCGCAGCATGACGCTCGCGGACGTGGCGGACGACGTGCACCAGTGGGTGCGGGAGGCCGCGACGGGCGAGCACTTCCGGGGGTCATCGACTGGGTGGAGGCGCTGCGGCCCAAGCCGGCAGTTGCCAGGGCGTACCTGGGCGGCACCGGCGGCTCCGAAGCGATGGCGTGCATCGTGTCATCGGGAATGGGCTTCCCGGTGGGCGAGGCCGATTTCGGGACGGGTCTGCCGGCGTTCGCGTCATACCACTTTCCGTGGCCCGCTGACACGGGGTACATCATGCCGATGCCGAGCGCACGAGGGGACGGCGATTGGGTTGTGTACGTGCACACGGTGCCAGAGTTGGTGAAGGTGATGCAGGAGGGCCATGTAATTGTAATGTTGCTCGATCGGCAGCTTCATTTGCTTATTTGGAGTTTGTGTGCGTCGGTGGACCGTTTTGCATTTCCAGTGCCACCAGCTACATCGTTGGCGGCAACTTTACTTTTGAAAATAAATACTCTATGCCAAGTATATGCAGTGCTGTAACAGAGTCTTTTGTATGTGCGTAAAGTGGTAAGAATTAATGTGTGAGTGCCATTTGTTTTGGAACACTAGTGCTTGCTCCTGTACGATAAAATAGGGGTTTTGGACAAAGCGTGGTTTGTTGGGCCAGGGTGGCAATATCAAGATCATGAGTTGGTTTCTAATGGCCAAGTGGGCTGGGCTGCAAGATCACCTGGCGCAGGAGAACTGCTAACCAGGCCGCTCATACGCTGGCGAAGGTAGCTGCAGGCGACGGCGTCTCTTTTGTGTGGAGGCATATGGCCCCTAACTGTATCATTTCTGTTTTAGCGGACGAGATTCCAGACTTTGCTTAAATAAAGTTCGATGTTTCCCTTAAAAATAAAATGGCCAAGTGGGCATGGAAGATTTTGTCGGGTTAGGGAGGTTTGTGATTACAAATATCCCGAAACAAACAAATACTTAGCGCAGGGGTGCGCACCACTATCGAAAAAGGATTTCCCCCGCTTTAGATTATAAAGCAACATCCACCGACCACAAGATAACTGTTGGGGCGAACATCACATCAAGCCCAAAAAAGAAAGAAAGAAGAGATAAATGCCAACAATGGCAGCTCGACAAAGCACAGATGACTCACCATCGCTGCGCCCTCCGGATTCGTCCCACAGCGCGCCGAGGCTCCGAACCTCCGCGTACCAAGCAGCACCTTCAATAAGGGATGCGACGTTGACGACGCTGCTGCCCGGACATATCCTAGGGTTTCCCCGACACGCGAAAGGGAGTGGGGATGGGCAACACCGATGCCCTTCAGGAAGGAAAGGCGTCACCTGAGGGAGTCCTGGATTAAGGGGTCCTCGGACAGCCGGACTATATACTTTGGCCGGACTATTGGACTATGAAGATACAAGATAGAAGACTTCGCCCCGTGTCCGGATGGGACTCTCCTTTGCGTGGAAGGCAAGCTTGACGATTCGGATATGTAGATTCCCTTCTCTGTAGCCGACCTGATGTAACCCTAACCCCCTCCGGTGTCTATATAAACCGGAGGGTTTAGTCCGTAGGACTACAACAATCATAATCATAGGCTAGCTTCTTGGGTTAGCCTCATCGATCTCGAGGTAGATCAACTCTTGTAATACTCATATCATCAAGATCAATCTAGCAGGAAGTAGGGTATTACCTCCATAGAGAGGGCCCGAACCTGGGTAAACATCGTGTCCCCCGCCTCCTGTTAGCATTAGCCTTAGACGCACAGTTCGGGACTCCCTACCCGAGATCCACCGGTTTTGACACCGACATTGGTGCTTTCATTGAGTGTTCCACTGTGACGTCGAAGATAAGGTTGATGGCTCGCCTTGTTATCAAGGACAACATCATCTCCGGGGGAGCCCTGGCCTCGGGCCAAACCCTCCGGTTGGGCGGTTTCATCATGACCGCCCGCACGGCTGTCGAGCCCACGATGACCTCTCGGGTCATCGAGAATTGCCTCCGCATCAGCTCGGAACTTGCCGAGCAGATGGATCCGACAGAGCTATCATCTTTGAACGAGCATTTAGATCGCATCGCCGCCCTGGGAGTCGCTATGGACTACGACCAGATTGGGCTTAAACCCGATCAAAGGGAGATTAATTCCCCTCCGGTCACCCATCAGATAGCGGTGGTGGATGATCAAAGTGATAACTCTCCTCCCATACTGAGGATGGACTATGTCCGGATTACCAAGCTCACCGAGCCGAATACCCGTTCGCGGGAAGACGCGCCCCAAGTCCTGGACTTAGAACCGAACTGTGGGTTAGAAAAGTTGGGTAACATCCCGGAAGCCGGATTGTTAAATTTGGAAACCCTCCAAGCTCTGGGTCCCAGACCGGGTTAGGATTCGGATTTAAATCCGCCCACCCTCCCAGATGCAAGCTATCTTTCCGATATCAGACAACAGCCCCAAGAGACAGTACATCACTTTTGGGCCAGATTCCTCCTTGTAATAAACAAGGTGGACTATCGCGAGGAAGACGCAATCTCGTACTTCTGTAGAAATTGCGCGGACAAGGGAATTCTAAACGCCATAAGACGCCGTCACATATCACACTTTGCTGACTTGGCGGCCATAGTACAAAAGTACTGCGCAATGGAAAGTGCCTGGAAAACCCAGTCAGCCTTTTGGGACCCACTGGCTCTCACTAAACCTCTTGTCCGAACAAAAAGGGTGTACCCTCATCGGTCACCCGATCCAATCATGAAGAAGCCGAAGCCCACCACAGGGCACAGAACAGTACTAGAGGGATGGCTTAATAGGCCATGCAAAATTGACACCACACCGGATACCGTACAAACACATAGCCTTAGAGCATGTTGGATACTTCGGCAGGTGGCCAAGAGCGGCGAGGATCTCCTCATCAATAATCCCGCAGAGCATCATCCCACAGAAAACAACAATACAGTGTTGACAATCTTTGAGACTTTCTCCTCGAATAACAGGCGTAAGCAGACACTCCGCAGCATTGCCGAAGTCTGTCAAATTGCGGCAGTAAACCCTTGCAACGACAGGGCCATAGCTTTTTGCGCCAGTGACGAACCACAATTTAGAACAGTCCGGGCACCAGCCACTTTAGTCCTCAGTCCAATTGTGGACGGCTTCTGGCTTACCAAAGTGCTCATGGATGACGGCAGCGGATTAAACCTCATTTACGAGGAAACCCTCAACAAGATGGAAATAGACAATAGCCGCATTGAGCAAAGCAGCACAACCTTCCGAGGAATCATTCCCGGAAGGAAGGCACGATGTGCGGGAAAAGTCACACTAGATGTGGTATTCGGCATGCCGGATAATTACAGGCCCGAAGAAATAACATTCCAAGTGGTCCCCTTCAGCAGCGGATACCACACCCTCTTGGGGCGAGACGCATTCGCGAGCTTCCAAGCTATAGCCCACTATGGGTACATGAAGCTCAAGATGCCTGGACCCAACGGAATCATCACCCTTGCTAGTGATCCGGACATAGCACTCCGCGCCGAAAACAAAAACCGCTGCCCTGGCCCTAGAGGCACTATCCGAAGCCCTCGCGGCCGAAGAGCTAATTGCGTTACGCTCCATAGTGGATAGGGATGATGTAATACTTGATAAACGATCCAAGTCCACCTCCTTCAAACCAGCGGACGAAATTGTCAAATTCCAAGTCCATCCAACGGACTCTACAAAGAAAGCATCCATCGGGGCAAAGCTGGACCCTACCATCGACGTTGTGCTACGAACGTTTCTATGCGAGAATTGGGACATCTTTGCCTAGCACCCCTCAGACATGCCAGGAATCCCACGCAGGCTGGCCGAGCATAGCCTCAACATATTGAAGGATTATATACCGGTCAAGCAGACACTTAGATGCTTTTCCGAACCCAAGCGACAAGCCATGGGAGAGGAGTTGGCCAAGCTACTTGAAGCCAGATTCATTAGAGAAATTAAACACCCGGATTGGCTAGCAAACCTGGTGATGGTACCAAAAAAGGACAAATCCTGGCGCCTGTGTATCGATTTCAAAGACCTAAACAAAGCCTGCCCTAAGGATCCCTTCCCTCTCCCCCGCATTGATCAGATCATTGATGCTACCGCAGGACACGATGCACTGTGTTTCCTCGACGCATACTCCGGATACCATCAAATCAAGATGGCGGAGTCAGATCAAGCCTTTCGGGCTTAAAAATGCCGGGGCAACCTACCAACGCATGATTCAAACATGCCTGGAGAAGCAAATCAGCAAAACAGTTGAAGCATATGTGGACGACATAGTCATTAAGACCAGACCCATCGAGTCTTTAATAGATGACCTGAGGCTCACATTCGACAACCTCAGAACATATGACATCAAGCTCAATCCGGAAAAATGTGTTTTCGACGTTCCCACCTGAAAGCTGTTAGGCTTCATCGTCTCCCATAGAGGAATCGAAACAAACCCAGCCAAAATCCGAGCTTTGTCACAATTGGCTACCCCAATAGATCTTTAACAAATCCAGAAACTAACTGGATGTGTGGCATCCTTAAGCCGCTTTATCTCCAGGTTGGGATAAAAGGCACTGCCACTCTATCGCCTTATTCGACGCACCGAACACTTTGAGTGGACGGACGCAGCGACGACTGGACTAGAAGAAATAAAAGCTCTTTTATCAAGCAACCCAATCCTGGCCGCACCAAGCATTGGCGAACCCATGTTACTATACATAGCCGCAACACACCAAGTTGTGAGCGCAGCGCTTGTCGTCGAACGAGAGGAGGACACACATAAGTTCCCGCTTCAAAAGCCGGTGTACTACGTATCCACTGTCCTCACACCATGCAAGTATCGGTACCCCCATTACCAAAAAATAGCATACGCGGTCTTCATGGCATCCCGAAAACTATGACACTACTTTCAAGAGTGTTCAATCACGGTTGCCTCCGAAGTCCCACTCAATGACATAATAAACAACCGCGATGCGACGGGCCGGATTGCTAAGTGGGCCATCGAGCTCCTCCCATTCGACATCACCTATAAACCACGGCGGGCCATTAAATCACAAGTACTGTCCGACTTTGTCGCCGAATGGACAGAGGCCGAACTCCCTAAAGAGTACGGCGCATACTCCAATTGGATCATGCACTTCAACGACTATAAAATGCTTGCAGGTCTGGGGGCAGGTGTCGTCCTAACTTCCCCCACGGGAGATACTGTCCAATATGTACTCCAAATATTATATACAGACTCCAACAATGCAGCCGAATACGACGCTCTGTTGCATGGTCTTCGGATGACCGTCTCCATGGGCATTAAGCGCCTGGAAGTGCGCGGGGATTCAAACCTCGCAATATCTCAAATGAATGGAGACTTCGATGCCAAAGATCCGAAAATGGCGGCTTACGGAAATGCCGTCCTCAAAATGTCAGCTCAACTCGAGGGGCTCGAATTCCATCACGTGGTTTGGGAAAACAATCAAGCGGCGGATGTTCTCGCCCGCATTGGAGCTAAGCGCGACCCAGTCCCACCTAACATCTTTCTGGAAAGGCTCTTCAAGCCATCCGTGGTGTGGCAAGGGGAAACCGGTAATACTAGCCCGGATCCGAACACAATCCCAGATACCGAAGACACTGACATAGTCGGGGGCTCCGCCACCGAAATAATACCCTCGGCCCATCTAGTCATGGCTGTCATTGCCCCATGGACCGAACCCTTCTTAGCCTACCTTAATAGGCAAGAACTCCCCGAGGATCGAAACGAGGCACGCTGCATAGTCCGGCGCTCTAAAGCCTATAAAGTCCACGAAGTAGAACTCTATGAGAGAAGCACTACCGGATTACTTCAAAGATGTGTCTCCGAAGAGGAAGGGCGACAGCTCTTGGCGGAAATTCATGACGGACTCGGCGGCCACCACGCCTCAGCTCGGGCCCTTGTAAGCAAGGCCTTCAGTACAGGTTTCTATTGGCTGACAGCCCGGACAGACACACAGGACCTCGTCCAACATTGCGTCGGATGTCAGATTTTCGCCAACCAAAGCCATATGCCGCCTACCGCTCTCCAAACAATCCCCATAACTTGTCCTTTTGCGGTCTGGGGGCTAGATATGGTCGGACCTCTTAAAGGGGGAATCCATAAGAAAAAATATTTGTTGGTCATGGTAGATAAATTCACCAAATGGATAGAGGCCAAACCTGTCAAGACGGCCGAATCCGGACCAGTGATAGACTTTATATCGGGCGTCGTACACCGTTATGGTGTCCCCCATAGCATCATCACCGATAATGGCTCCAATTTTACAGCCGACGAGGTGAAAACTTGGTGCGCCAACTTGGGCATTAAGCTCGATTATGCCTTTGTCCATCACCCTCAAACAAACGGTCAGGTCGAACATGCCAATGGTTTCATTATGAGCGGCATTAAACCCAGACTAGTGCGATCCCTAAAGGAATCAGACACGCACTAGGTCGAGGAGCTCGACTCCGTACTCTGGGGGCTACGGACTACGCCAAATCGCACGACCGGATATACACCCTTCTTCATGGTGTACGGCGCAGAGGCTGTCTTGCCCTGCGACATTATTCATGACTCACCTCGAGTGTGCATGTACGAAGAAAGAGAAGCCGAGTTGGATCGGCAAGACAATTTAGATTCCTTGGAGGAGGAACGCGACATCGCAAAAGCCCGTTCCACATTCTATCAACAACAAGCTCGCAGGTATCAAAGCAGAGAAGTACGGGCCAAAACTTATAATATTGGTGAACTCGTTCTACGCGTACCAGAGAAGAAAAAGGACAAGCTCAAGCCCAAGTGGGAGGGTCCCTTCATCATTGATAAAGTTCTCATCGGAGGACAATACCGCCAGCATGATGCAGCAGATAATCAACTCGAGCCAAACCCATGGAACGCAGCTAGACTCCGAAGATTCTATGCCTAGCGCCAAACTCTTTGTTCGTCTCCTTCCCTCTGTCCCTTTTTACTTACTTTTAATTTGCATACTCTCCCTTCAATTTTTTAGCCCTAAAGCTATAGTGTGACTCAATTACACACTCGTGATGCACCACCTTTAAACTATATGCACTCGTTATACCTGGGGGCTTCTTATACAGAAGCTAAATATAATTACATTCTGGGCTTCGCGCCCCTTGCATATTCGTCTTTCTTCCGTATGCACCTTTTCTTTGCCATTATATGCATCGATATGACTTAAGTTTTGGCCAAGCTGGGTTGCCTGGCTCTTGTGTTTATGCCCTACGTTCCCGTTAATTCGGCTAGGGCATAAGGGGAGCACCTCTGCGATTGTTACTGCCGGGTCCTCCGGATGTGTACCTCAGACTGGGTGAAGCCGAAAGCTAGCGTTCTTAAGGGAATATTCAGTCGGTGAATTAAAGATGTTTTTTTACCTTTCATAATACAAAACCCCTAGATGTTTTCATATACTACGCTTTCAACCGTAGTTCGAACATGCACATTAATGCATGCGTACCCAGGGAAAGGAACCCTTAACGAAACTATTCTCTCTAGAAGATGTTTCCTACTATCCATGTAATATAACATAACTAGTTGGATACTTGTCTGTTCAAGCAACTATGACCCCTACACCTGGTTTCCACGCATACCCCGGTTTATATAACCGAGAGGGTATTCGGAAACACTCCGGACGGTTGAGTCAGGAGGTCGAAGCGAAAAGGTTCGCCATGACAAATGATTTACAATCCGGCTAGATATGTCCATCGAAGTACATAGTCACTTTGATTAAGACATTTCTTCTTCTATGCCCTCCAACAACCTGTCTAGTCTATAGTCCTACTGGGAATATTTTGCGGCTAATTCTACCTGGTCATATACCAGGCTAACGGGAATCTCATTCCCATCTGACCCTACAGGTCCGACCCGGGCCATATGATTCGGATCCAGCTTGGTGTACCACGTCTTCACCATCGCCCAAGCTTCTCTCGCACCTTGTTCACAAGCAGATATCTTCCATAGTCGGAAGCGCCGCCGTGCTCCCTTCAGCAGCTGTACAAGCTCTCCCACGCCTCCTGGCAGGGAGACGGAAGGCCATAAGGCTTTGGCGACACCGTGCATAACCTGCCAGACTTGCTCGTGTAGTTGCGAAAGCTCTTGCAGCATATCGCCTAAGGATCCGGGCATCTCCTCCCCGGGACGGCCAGTCAACATACCTACAGACATAACGTTGTTATACTATTTCTTCGCCGAACTATGCATATATAAAAAATAGTTCGTTCGAGCACATACTGAAAATGCCGCATTGAAGCCTCTTATTCTCCTTCACAGAGTCAGCTAGCTGAGCACGAACATCTTTTAATTCTACGCCAAGCCGGGTATTGGCATCCAGGAGATCATTTTTCTCCTGCCTGGCCTGTGTAAGTATACGCTCGCCAGCATTGTGATGCCTTTGAGCTCTTTGCTCATCCTCTTGTAGGATATCCGGATTCACTTCGGGATTATTTGCGAAATCTGTCATCAGATCGGCAATGTGTCAAAACCGCTGGTATACGTAATTACATTTCTTCTCGATAAAGAAAACAATTACCAGTTGAGGCCTTCTTGGATCCCTCTAGTTCGGCGGTCTTTGCCCTTAGTTGGGTTTGACACCTCTCCGGCTCTTGAGATAGCAGGCTATTCTTCTCTAAAAGAACCTGCTTATAGAATGATCCTTAAATCAGTTGTACCAACTGTTTCAAGTCTCAGGGGCTACTGATATACATAGTTATCAAGATTTTACTTACCCGTATATCTTTCAAATACTGGTCTGCGGCTCTAGCAAGCCCATCTCGAGCAGCTCGGATGTACGCATCGCCCGAGCTGAAGGCGTTGAAAGCCTCTTCGGAAAAGATAGGGTCGCGGAGTGCGGCCCGCTGATGCCAATGATTAATGGCGCTCTCCCCTTCGGAGTTTGTAGCGGATATTCTATCCGAATCCTCTATACGAGGGCTGTTCGGTGTCACCCCCGTATCAACCTCCGCCCTCGAGGCCGGGTCGGGAACCCGGCTGGTGGAGGCATGGCGAGTAGGATCCCTGGATATAGTCTGGCGGATTCTCTTCCTGCCAGGACGCAAAGGACAGTGTCATACTTTAAGATGACTATCGCGGAGCACGCTTAAAACCATACCTCTTTGATGATGGCTGCCGCATTTCTGTTCGCCTTCCTTTTTGGAAGCCTACCCGGCATGGGCGCTCCCTGTTGGTGAGTGGCCTCGGGTTTGGCATGGCACGCCGATCGCCTTCCCTTAAAAAAACATAAGCGTTGTGCCGTGGGTAAGGCGGAAAGAGCGAATCCTTTTTGGAAATAAGTCTCCTGTTCATTTACATGTGACACAGGGAGGAGGCCAGGATAGTCAGCAATCATGGCCACTTCGGTGCCGTCACAGCTCGCCTGGTAGAACACCCCTTCGACAAGCTCCACAAATATATCTGGATCCACTTAGAATCCGGGGTCAAGGGCTTGGCTGCGATCCTCGGGCTGTGGAGTCGGGCTGTTGATCCCCTTGGTAAACTTCCGCCATTCCTGTTATGGATGCGTAGAGTAAAAATTCATGCTAAAGGACTGGGAGAATGGATAGAGTTGAGCATGGGATAGAGACTCACCCAGCTGGGAGGGTTATACATAGAAAATCCGTCCCATGGCTTAATGCGGACGAACTCCTCTTCTTCTCCTTTGTATAGCTCGGATGGTTTTTTCACCAAAGCATTGGTGGAGTCCGGGCCTTTCCTGCTGCAGCGGGTGACGTCGTCTTCGCCATTGAAGTGCCACATGGGACGCCCTCGGTACTGGAGTGGCTGTACCCCCCGCATTATGCATACGAGCATGACCTCGATTATTGTTAATCCGGATGCAGCAAGCGTTCGTATCTTGCTCATCAATTGCGGGACCTCTCTGCTTTCTTCCTCCTTGGGGCTCCGGGGACGCCAGTTGCGGCGCTTCACCAATGGAGTACTTGTGAACTCAGGGAGACCCATTCGAACGGGGTCAGGAAGGGAGACGTCCTCTATATAGAACCACTCGGAAGGCCATTCTTCGCATACATTCTTCAGTGTGCCGGATATCCGGTCCCGACGATGCGCCATATCTGGCTCCGCCAACTTGGAATATCGATCCCTCTTGGTTACGAGGGACGAGGCAGAACAACCTCTTCCATAGCTCAAAATGAGCTTCACAACCCAGAAAAAGCTCACAAAGGGTGACATAGCCTGCGATATGCAGGATGGAGGCTGGGGTGAAATTATGCAGCTGGAGGCATAGTACTCCAGGAGCCCGCAAAGGAATGGATGGACTGGAAATCCGACGCCTCTTAGCAGATAAGGGACAAGGCATACCCGCTCCCTCGCAGATGGGTTAGGGAAACACTCTGCTTGCTCCCCGCCATCGAAAGTAGCCAATCCAGCTCGGACGGGGACTAGGTATGCAGGTGGGAGGAACCCCTGGGTTTGCAACTTCACTAATTGACTGTGGGATACAGTGCACTTCTCCCAATCACCCGGCTTGGCGCTGCGAGGGCAGGAGGAGGAGCTACGGGGACCGGCCATGTTGGGATGGTATTTTTAGGCGCGCTCTGATGATTCTTTGCTTGGGGAGGATGGTGTGGATTAGATCTGAAGATCTTCGTCCCTTTAAATAGATGGTTTACCTAAGTGGTTAGGGTGGCAAGTGTAAAAATGCCCCTACTCCTCACATTCGCTTGACACGTGGAAGCTGGAAATTATTGAAGTACAGAAGCCGAGGAAGCGTAACATTAAATGAGGAGCCGAGTACTGCTCTTTACAACAGGTACTTTGGAAAAATTCGGAGGAGGAACCCACCTTGCAATGCCGAAGACAATCTGCGCGCCAGATTCATTGACATTGAAGCCTGGTTCGGGGGCTACTGAGGGAGTCCTGGATTAAGGGGTCCTCGGACAGCCGGACTGTTGGACTATGAAGATACAAGATAGAAGACTTCGTCCCATGTCCGGATGGGACTCTCCTTTGCGTGGAAGGCAAGCTTGGCGATTCAGATATGTAGATTCCCTTCTCTGTAACCGACCTGATGTAACCCTAACCCCCTCCGGTGTCTATATAAACCGGAGGGTTTAGTCCGTAGGACCACAACAATCATAATCATAGGCTAGCTTCTAGGGTTAGCCTCATCGATCTCGAGGTAGATCAACTCTTGTAATACTCATATCATCAAGATCAATCTAGCAGGAAGTAGGGTATTACCTCCATAGAGAGGGCCTTAACCTGGGTAAACATCGTGTCCCCCGCCTCCTATTACCATTAGCCTTAGACGCACAGTTCGGGACCCCCTACCCGAGATCCGCCAGTTTTGACACCGACATCACCTGCGGACAACACCACGTCGGAGCTGGATGAACTGGCAGGGATTTCTCCCGCACCCCAAACACCACTACCCGCCGATCCGGAACCAACCATCCAACTTGCCACCCGCTAGCATACGCCACCACGGTCTTGAAGTCATCCATGCCGCCACACTGAGATCGCCATCACGAGGCCTAAAGGATGGAGAGAGGGACACCAGGAAACGGGAGGGCAGCATCGGAGCCGAGACGGAGAGAACCACCTCCCCCACCGTTGTGTGGGATGGATGTGCTTCCTGCACCGTCGCGGTGGCCAGCCATACGCAGCAGCAGGGGCACACCAGGCCACCCGGGCCCGGCCGGGCCCATCTCGAGCCCGCAAAGCTGTTGCCACCCCGCTGCAGCCAGCCGCCAACGACGCCGCCGCCACCCGGCTTTCCTATGCCCCATCCCCGCCTCCAGGGAGCTCCGCCACCGAAGAAGAAGCCATCGGCCCACCCCAGCCCAGATGGGGCCCAAGATGGCCCATATCTTGCCGAGCGGGCGCCAACACCCCTCAGCGAAGATCCCCCGCCAATGATGGCGTTGCCGCGCAATCAACCCCCCGACATAGGTGCCAGGTCAACCCTTCGCCGCACCGAACCACTGTGTCCTGGGGACACCGCCCAGCGTCGCTCCGCCCCACTTAGGAACAACACCGAGAAGGGGTGACCTGGCACCAACAACGAGGGTGTCGCCGCGCAATCAACCTGCCGGGCGCCAGGTCACCCCTTCGCTGCGCTGAACCACTGTGGCCTGGGGACACTGCCCAATGTCACTCCACCCCGCGTAGGAATGACACCAGAAGGGAAAAAGCAGCGCGCCGCTGCCCGGGCCGAGCCCGACGAGGCATACCAGCGACGACGGGAGGAGAGAGTGTGGGGTGTTGGTTGGGGAACAAGGCGGGGGAGCGTGGCCGGCCGCCCGTGGGGGACGGCGCGGTCGCGAGAGCTGTGAGGGTTTCAGTCAGGGTCTCTCGTGTCCGTCCAACCAATTTGCAAGGGCGTTCCTAAAGCTTCAACACCTTCTCCGGCTCGGATCTAAGTTCTCGGTGGAAATGGATGGAAGATCCAATTTTGGTTTGACATATGATGTATGGATAAACCTTTTTGCCATAGCTACCCTCGCTTATTTGTGATCTCTAGAGCTCTAGAAGTTATGGTGGCAGACTATTGGCAAGCGAATGGTTGGGCACCTAATTTCAGGAGAACTCTTGGCCTGAGGAAGTGGCTAATTAGGGGTCTATGCCGGCTTCTAGAATCAATTTAGTTGACTAATAGGGAGGACTTGGTGTTATGGAGATTGGAGCCATCTGGCATGTTCTCAACCGGATCATTATACCATGAAATATTTAGATCGGGTCCGAAATTTGAGGTGATCGGCATATGTAAGACCAAAATCCCATCGAAGATCAAAATTTTCCTTTGGCAGGTGGCTAGGAATTATGAGTGATGACCAAGTTCAGAATAGGAAATGAATTGGGATGGTAATGGTATGAGTGGTGGTTTGGCTTTCTATTGGCATGAATCTTATGATATTCAGATATTGGATAAGAAGGATTGGTACATTGATGCTCTAGGCCGAGTCCATCAGGATGCTTTACAATGGAGAATAACATGTGTTTATGGTGAACCTCAAGTGGAGAACAGACCACTCATATGGTCAACGCTTCAGAACTTGAAGAATGTCAGTGACTTGCCATGGTTAGTTGTCGGTGATTTTAATGAGGCTATGTGGAACTTTGAGCACATGTCTATCACGCCAAGGCCCGAAGCCCAGATGATGGCCTTCCGGGACACACTGGAGGTCTTCGGCCTGGTTGATCTAGGCTTTGTTGGGGTACGATTCACATACGACAATAAGCAAAGTGGAACAAGTAATGTCAAAGTTCGCGTGGACAGAGCGGCGGGATCAAATGCATGGAGGAACATGTTCGCATACTCGTCTGTTACTCACATTCCATCTCCTTGCTTGGATCACATTGCCATACTATTGAAGGGATCCGGTGATCCTAGTCTGGCAGGGAAGAGTAACATAAGATATGAGCTATTTTGGGAGAGGATGCTATGTTGCGAGAAGTAATCAAAGAAGCATGGTCGGCTGTAGGTGGCGTCCAGAATATGGCGCAACTACGGGATTCTCTGTCCAAAATTTTGAAATCCCTTGGGGTATGGAGCATGGGAATATTAGAAGAGAGCTAGCAAAATCCCGGAATCAACTAGGAGAGTTGATGCACATGAATGCAGATAGGGTGGAAATCAGGCCGATAACTGAGAAGATGAATGAACTCCTATACTAGGAGGAAATGTTATGGCTTCAACGATCGAGAATAACTTGGTTGAAGGAAGGTGACAGAAACACCAAGTACTTTTAGAGCAAGGCGGTTTGGAGGGCTAGGAAAAATAAAATTCAGGAGCTCCTTGATAGCATTGGGGTGGTGCATAGGGATAGCACAGTGATGGGGAAGATGGCAAATTAATATTTTCAAGAGATTCTTAAGGCTGATCCCTCTCTGAACTCATTGCCAATACCGGACCATGTGGAGGCAAATGTGATAGATGAAGATAATGTCAGGTTGATCGCATCCTTATCTGACAAGGAGCTTTCAGATGCTCTTTTCCAAATTGTCCCTCTGAAGGCTCCGGGCCCGAATGGCTTTCCGGCTTGGTTTTTTCAGTGTAATTGGAGTACACTTAAGGATGATGTTCTTGCCGCGGCTAAGGATTTCTTTAGGATGAGAATTATGCCAGAAGGGGTAAATTCCACCTCTATTGTACTTATTCCTAAAATTTCTAACCCTACTAAGTTGTCTGACTACAGGCCCATCGGTTTCTGTAATGTTGTTTATAAGGTTATTTCCAAATGTTTGGTCAACCGCTTGAGGCCTCTGTTGGATAACATAATATCTCTAGAGCAAAGTGCTTTTATTCCAGGAAGGATGATTACTGATAATGCTCTGGTAGCCTTTGAGTGTATTCACTATATCAAGCAAGAAAAGGATCCTACAAAAAGTTCCCATGCATATAAACTTGATCTGTCAAAGGCGTATGATCCAGTGGATTGGGTGTTCTTGAGGCGGGTGATGCAAAAGTTGGGTTTCTCTCATCAATGGATCAATTGGGTAATGACGTGTGTCACGTCATTGTGATATTCTGTCAAATTCAACGAAACCCTCTTAGATTCATTTGCACCCACGCGCGGTCTTCGGCAAGGCAACCCACTCTCACCACTTCTATTCCTGTTTGTGGCGGATGGGTTGTCTACCATTCTGAAAAACAAGGTGGCTACGGGTGAAAACACACCGGTGAAAATCTGCAGGAGAGCTCTGGGTATACCTCACCTTTTATTTGCTGATGGTACGTTTCTGTTCTTTGAAGCTTCACGAGACCAACTGGAGTGTGTAAAAGCAGCAATAGAGGAGTATGGGGCTGCCATAGGATAGAAGTTAAATTATGATAAATGTTCTCTGTTCTTTAGGAGTGCTTGACCTCCGGTGAATCAGGCATAGGTCCAGTAAGCCCTGAATGTCACAAACACTATGTTTAAGGATTAGTATCTTGGTCTCCCGACCCCGAATTACGTATGTCTAAAGGAAGGTTTCAAAACCTCCAAACAAAACTGACAAAACGTCTTATGCAGTGGGGGACGGCCTGCTAGCTTAGCCAGGCCATGAGGTGCTAATCAAATCGGTGGCCCAATCTTTGCCAACTTATATCATGGGTGTTTTCAAACTACCATACTCGGTGTGCGATGACCTCACGAGAATGGTGGGGAATTTTTACTGGGGTTCCAAGGAGGGCAAACACAAAGTGCATTGGAAAGGTTGGGACTATCTTCTTTAGCAAAACGATAGAGGATGCATTGGTTTTCGGGATTTCCATTTGTTCAATCAAGCGTTGCTAGCCCGCGAGGCATGGCGTCTGTTATCTAACCCGAACAGCTTATGTGCCCAGGTTCTTAAGGCACAGTATTATCCTTTTGGCAAGATAGAGGATACAGTCTTCACAGGTAACACATTGTCCTCATGGCAAGCAATTAGCCATGGCCTAGATCTTTTGAAGAAAGGATTGATATGGAGAGTGGGCAATGGTCAGAGTATTAGAGTTTGGAGGGACAACTGGATACCACGGCCTTTCTCGTTTAAGCCGGTATCGTTGCAAGGCAGGTGCCATATCTGCTTTGTGTCAAATTTGCTTAATACAAATGGGTCTTGGAAAGTTGAGTTATTACAACAACACTTTTTGGAGGCTTATGTGATTGAATTTTGAAGATTCGGGCTTCACCAAGGTTATAGGAGGATGTAATTGCATGGGACCCTAGGAGACATGGAATTTTTACTGTCAAATTTGCATACCATTTTGCTTTTCAGGAAGTCTATGGGGCGAATACTGCTTCTTCCAGTACCTCGATCTCAGGAGGAAGGAGCTATTGGAGGTTCATTTGGAAGTGTGGAGTAACCCCGACGATCCGCAACTTTGCCTGGTGATTGGCGACTGATGCTCTTACAACTTGGAAAAATAAGCATAAGATAGGGCTTGAACATGTTAGCAGATGCCCGGTCTGTGGGATGGAGGTTGAGGAAATTTTTCACCCTTTTCTGATATGCCAATGGGGGTGTGATCTGTACCAGGAGATGGCTAAAGTATGGGAATTGCCGGCAATTGATTCCTTTGTTCCCAACGGGAAGGAATGGCTTCTTCATGCGCTGGATACCTTATGTGAGGTGGATCGTTGTAAGTTGCTACTCATCTTTTGGAGAAGCTGGTACGTTCAGAATTAAATAATGCATCATAAACCAGCACCGGCTTTGGATGTTTCCGTGAGCTTTCTAAGAAGATATTTGGAAGAATTGATAGGGATCAAACAAAATTCGGGAATGGACCCGGTGAAAGGCAAGGGGTTCGTCTCTATTGATCATTTATGTACCACAAACGTGCATCCTCAATGCACGGTCCCTGAATGTAGGTGGAAGCCGCCCGATGTTGGTCGGGTAAAATTGAACATGGATGGATCGTTTTGCACTGATGATTGATACATCTCCAATGTATCTATAATTTTTCATTTTTCCATTCTATTATATTATCCATCTTGGATGTTTTATATGCATTTCTATGCTATTTTATATGATTGTGGGGACTAACCTATTAACCTAGAGCCCAGTGCCAATTTGTGTTTTTTCCTTGTTTTTGAGTTTTATAGAAAAGGAATATCAAACAGGGTCCAAACGAGCTGAAAATTCCCAATGATTTTTTATGGACAAGAAGAAGCCCCCCGCTTTGGTTTTTCCCCTGAAGAGGAAAGTGTGATGCAGCAAAGTAGCGTAAGTATTTCCCTCATTTTTGAGAACCAAGGTATCAATCCCGTAGGAGGCTCCTCCCAAGTCCCACGCGCCTACACAAACAAACAAGAACCTCGCAACCAATGCGATAAAGGGGTTGTCAATCCCTTCACGGAAACTTGCGAAAGTGAGATCTGATAGAGATAATAAGATAAGATAAATATTTTTCGTATTTTTATGATGTAGATTGGAAAGTAAAAGATGCAAATAAAAGTAGACTGAAAACTTATATGATAAAAGATAGACCCGGGGTCCATAGGTTTCACTAGTGGCTTCTCTCAAGATAGCATAAGTATTACGGTGGGTGAACAAATTATTGTCGAGCAATTGATAGAAAAGTGCATAGTTATGAGAATATCTAGGCATGATCATGTATATAGGCATCATGTCCGCAACAAGTAGATCGAAACGATTCTGCATCTACTACTATTACTCCACACATCGACCGACTCCTGCCTGCATCTAGAGTATTAAGTTCATAAGAACAGAGTAACACATTAAGCAAGATGACATGATGTAGAGGGATAAACTCATGCAATATGATATAAACCCCACCTTTTTATCCTCGATGGAAACAATACAGTATATGCCTTGCTGCCCCTACTGTCACTGGGAAAGGACACCACAAGATTGACCCAAAGCTAAGCACTTCTCCCATTGCAAGAAAGATCAATCTAGTAGGCCAAACCAAACTAATAATTCGAAGAGACTTGCAAAGATAACCAATCATACATAAAAGAATTCAGAGGAGATTCAAATATTTATCATAGATAAACTTGATCATAAACCCACAATTCACCGGATCTCGACAAACACACCGCAAAAAAGAGTTACATCGAATAGATCTCCAAGAAGAGGGAGGAGAACTTTGTATTGAGAACCAAAGAGAGAGAAGAAGCCATCTAGCTAATAACTACGGACCCGAAGGTCTGTGGTAAACTACTCACAACTCATCGGAGAGGCCTTGGTGGTGATGGAGAGGCCCTCCGTGGTTGATTCCCCCTCCGGTGGAGCGTCGGCGAAGGCTCTAAGATGGGATCTCATGGATACAGAAGGTTGCGGTAGTGGAAATAGTTTTTCGTGGTGCTCCTGGATGTTTTTGGGGTCCGTGGATATATATAGGAGGAAGAAGTAGGTCGGTGGACGCTTGAGGGGCCCACGAGGGTGGGGGGCGCGCCCACCCTTACTGGGCGCGCCAGGCACCCTCGTGGCCACCTCATTCGCTTCTTGATATCCACTCCAAGTCTCCTGGATTGCGTTTGTTCCAGAAAGATTGCTCCTGAAGGTTTCATTCCGTTTGGACTCCATTTGATATTTCTTTCCTTCGAAACACTGAAATAGGCAAAAAACAACAATTCTGGTTGGGTCTCCGGTTAGTAGGTTAGTCCCAAAATTGATATAAAAGTGTAGAGTAAAGCCCATAAACATCCAAAACAGGTAATATAATAGCATGGAACAATCAAAAGTTATATATATGTTGGAGACGTATCAAGCATCCCCAAGCTTAATTACTGCTCGTCCTCGAGTACGTAAATGATAAAAACAGAATTTTTGATGTGGAATGCTACCTAGCATAATTCTCAATGTAATTTTCTTTATTGTGGCATGATTGTTCAGATCCAAATGATTCAAGATAAAAGCTTATAAAACATAAAAGTAGTAATACTGAAAAATACGAACAAATAATCATGTCCTATCAAAATAGCATAGCCAAAGAAATCTTATCCCTGCAAAATCATATAGTTATGCCATGCTTCATCTTTATCACACAAAATACTCCCATCATGCACAACCCCGGTTTCAGCCAAGCAATTGGTTCATACTTTTTAACGCGCTTCAGCTTTTTCAACTCTTACGCAATACATGAGCGTAAGCCATGGACATAGCACTATATGTGGTATATGGTGGTGGTTGTGAGGACAAAAATGGAGAAGTAGTATCATATCAACTAGGCGTATCAACGGGCTATGGAGATGCCCATTAATAGATATCAATGCGAGTGAGTAGGGATTGCCATGCAACGGATGCACTAGAGCTATAAATATATGAAAGCTCGACAAAAGAAACTAAGTGGGTGTGTATCCAACTTGCTTGCTCACGAAGACCTAGGGCATTTTGAGGAAGCCCATCATTGGTATATACAAGCCAATTTCTATAATGAAAAATTCCCACTAGTGTATGAAAGTGACAACATAAGAGACTCTCTATCATGAAGATCATGGTGCTACTGTGAAGCACAAGTGTGGAAAAAGAGATAGTAGCATTGCCCTTCTCTCTTTTTCTCTCATTTTTTTGGTGGGCTTCTTTGGCCTCTTTTTTGTATGGGCTTCTTTGGCCTCTTTTATTTTTATAAAGTCCGAAGTCTCATCCCGACTTGTGGGGGAATCATAGTCTTCATCATCCTTTCCTCACTTGGGACAATGCTCTAATAATGAAGATCATCACACTTTTATTGATTTACTACTCAAGAATTACAACTCAATACTTAGAACAAAATATGACTCTATATGAATGCCTCTAGCCGTGTACCAGGATATGCAATGAATCAAGAGTGACATGTATGAAAAATTATGAAGGTGGCCTTGCCACAAATACGATGTCAACTACATGATCATGCAAAGAGCAATATGACAATGATGGAGCGTGTCATAATAAACGGAATGGTGGAAAGTTGTGTGGCAATATATCTCGGAATGGCTATGGAAATGCCATAATAGGTAGATATGGTGGCTGTTTTGAGGAAGGTAAATAATGGGTGCATGATACCGGTGAAGGTTGCGCGACATAATAGAGGCTGGCAAAGTGGAAGGGTAAGTGTGCGTATATCCATGGACTCACATTAGTCATAAAGAACTCATATACTTATTGCAAAAGTCTACTTGCCCTCGAAGCAAAGTACTACTACGCATGCTCCTAGGGGAAAGGTTGGTAGCAGTTAACCATCGCGCGATCCCGACCTCCACTCATAAGGAAAGCAATTAAAAGAGCATCCCATGCAACAAATTTGTCACACAACTTTTACCATACGTGCATGCTATGGGACTCGCCAACTTCAACACAAGTATTTCTCAATTTCATAATTACACAACTAGCATGACTCTAGCATTACCACCTTTATACCTCAAAATAATTATCAAGCATCAAATTGATCATAGTTTTTAATGCACTTTCTATGATAGTTTTTTTTATACCCAACTTGGATGCTCATCATTCTAGGACCAAATTTATAACCATAGTAAATACCATGCTGTTCTAAAAGACTCTCAAAATAGTATAAGTGAAGCATGAGAGATCAAAAATTTCTTCAAAATAAAGCCACCACCGTGCTCTAGAAAATACAAGTGAAGCACATAGAGCAAAACTATCTAGCTCAAAAGATATAAGTGAAGCACATAGAGTATTCTAATAAATTCTAAATCATGTGGGTCTCTCCCAAAAGGTGTGTACAACAAGGATGATTGTGGTGAACTAAAAACCACAGACTCATATCATACAAGACGCTCCAAGCAAAACACATATCATGTGTTAAATAAAAATATAGCTCCAAGTAAAGTTACCGATAGACAAAGACGAAAGAGGGGATGCCTTCCGGGGCATTGTCAGTGTCAAAACTGGCGGATCTCGGGTAGGGGGTCCCGAACTATGCGTCTAAGGCTAATGGTAACAGGAGGCGGGGGATACGATTATTTAGCCAGGTTCAGGCCCTCTCTATGGAGGTAATACCCTACTTCCTGCTTGATTGATCTTGATGATATGAGTATTACAGGAGTTGATCTACCACGAGATCGATGAGGCTAACCCTAGAAGCTAGCCTATGATTATGATTGTTCTTGTCCTACAGACTAAACCCTCCGGTTTATATAGACATTGGAGGGGGCTAGGGTTACACAGAGTCGGTTACAGAGAAGGAAATCTACATATCCAAATCACCAAGCTTGCCTTCCACGCAAAGGAGAGTCCCATCCGGACACGGGACGGATTCTTCTATCTTGTATCTTCATAGTCCAACAGTCCGGCCAAAGTATATAGTCTGGCTGTCCGAGGAACCCTTAATGCAGGACTCCCTTAGTAGCCCCTGAACCAGGCTTCAATGACGATTGAGTCCAGCGCGCAGATTGTCTTCAGCATTGCAAGGCGGGTTCCTTCTCCGAATACTTCCAAGTAGATCTTGAACACAAGAATCGTGTCCGGCTCCGCAAAAACAAATTCCACATACCAACCATAGAGAGTATAATATTTCACGGATCTAATCTGCTGACAGTTTATTCGTAGCGTGATATTACACTACAGCCCAGTTACTATTCGAACCGTTTTATCAGCCTGCCACAAGGACGCGGTTTCATTGGCATGTCTTGTCGAAGCAGAGATCGTGTCCCCTTATCATGGGATTCTCATCAATACGGGTGTGGGTACCCCAACCAAGCCATTAACACGGCGCTTGGGGAACAAGCGAGTCTTAGGGAATGTGGGGAGGCGCATGATTTGCCTTCTTTATAAAGGGATAAGGATTCCTCTCTTTCACCCACGCCTTATCCTTCCTCTGCTTATCCTTCCTCTCGAGCTCTAACACGCAAGCATTCGCCTTCTCCGCTCACTAAAGCATTCTGAAAATGTCTGGATCCGGGGCTGGAGGCAAGTGGATGGCCTCCACTGTCCAGGAGAAGGATATCAAGAAACTTCGGGAGGCTAGGTATATTGCCAAGAAGACCGCGCATTGTCCTCCGATGGTGGGACAGATCGTCCCTACCCCGGAACCCCACGAGAGGGTCGTGTTCCTCCCTCACTTTGTCCGTCGGTTGGGGTTTCCCCTCCACCCATTTGTTCGTGGCATCATGTATTATTATGGGATCGATTTCCATGATTTATCCCCTAATTCTTTCCTCAACATCTTGACGTTCATCATCGTGTGCGAGGCCTTCCTTTGCATCTCTCCACAATTCAGGTTATGGCTGAAGATTTTCAACGTGAAGCCCAAGGTGGTGGGCGGAGAGCACGCCGAGTGCGGAGGAGCCATGGTGAGCAAGATGCCCAACGTCACATGGCGATCAAGTACATTTAATGATTCCGTCAAAGGGTGGCAGCAACAATGGTTCTACGTCACCGAGCCACGCGGAGCCAAATGGCCACAGCTCTCGGATTTCGATCTAGAGCCCCGTTGCGGCTTACGTCCTGGCCCAAGAAGGCCTAGACTGGTCTTCGCCAGACGAACTGGCAGTGCTCCAGGCGCGTGTCAAGAGCATGGGAGATAAGAACATCAAACTTGTCGACGTAGTCCAAGTGATGTTGGTTCACCGGATTCTCCCGCGCCAACGCAGGGCTTGCAATTTATAGGAATTCGATCCAGCTGAGCACCAGACCCTGACGGAGCTCTTCGGCTCGACGCACGAAGATATCTGGAAGGTGCTCTTCAAGTCCGGCAAATCGTGGTCGGACTGGGCCGAGGACTGTGGGTACAAGCCGTCCCATCCCGCAAGTTCGGTAAGTCTTCAGATATTTAACCGAACGTACACTTTAGCCGCGTATTTTAAAGAAATGCTTAACATATTCTCTGACAATTTTCCCAGGGCTGGAAGAAGAAGGCGGAGCGGATCTACTGTCCGGCCCCGCTGCCATAAGAGCAAGCCGGCCCACTCTTAACGAAGATGCTGGCCCTGGCGCCTTACAAGGCGCCTAAGAAGAAAGCCGAAGAGACCAGGGGCGGCCTTCGTCGCAGGGGTGTCTTAGATAAAATGTCCGAAGACTCAGAGGCCCGCTCTTCATCTGAAGAGGACGAGGAAAAGGAGGAAATCCAATCCCCCCCAGCGAAGGGGAGAAAGAAAAGGACGGCCTCCAAACACTTGGAGGCCAATTCATCTAAGAGGGGGAAAACCTCCTCCGTAGACGATTCCACCACCACCACCGACAGCAGCCTGGAGTGGAATCCCAGGGTCCAGCCCCTGGTTAAATCGTGAGTACACAGAATCTGAATACATTAACATATCCGAATTCATTATAGCACAATGTTGATTGTTTTGAGCCACTCATATTGTAGCCCGACCAAGTCCCGTGCCGAGCAGTCCTCGTCGGAGGATTCACTAGGTTCGGACGCGATGGACAGCAGAACTCCCCCGATGTCCACCTCCCCCAAACATGCAGATGACGCCGAAGTGTCGTTCCTAATGGGCCCATGCCAAGGAGGGGCCGGGAAGACCGCTCGAGTGGTGCCAGTGGGCCAAATCCCGGCGGCCGGCCACACAAGAGAGGGGACCGCCGCGGGTACTGTCGGCGGGGGTCAGCTCGAATTCGACTCCGATCAGGACACGGTGCCGGAGACCGTCAAGGCTCCAGAATCAGGCAGGAAACCTTCCTTGACAGAAGTGGTTCGCCTGTTCCACCGGTGACCTCTGTCCAGCTAGAGGTACCAAATGCTTTGTTGACAGCGTTAAATAACGCTTCCATCATTGAAGAACACCGCGCCCTTATGGGTGCGATGATTGAGAAGATTCAGTCTGCGGAAAGCGGGCTGACTGAAGCCTGCACCAGTCTTTTAATAGGTTTCGAGGTAAGTGATGAGGCTTGAAGAGTGTCATAGTATAGATAGTAGCCCCTGAGACACTGCTCGGTGTTTGAAAAGAAAAACCAGACAGAGGATCGAATATGTGCTCGCAGGGGCCTTACCATGCAACACCCTTATTTATTATCATGTTTGGTCTAAGCAGGCGTCATTGTTGACTGCCGCTTCTCATACTGCGGAAGTCTCCAGACTGAAGCAGTGTCTGGAGCGGGCCGAAGAAGAGCTCGGCCAAGTAAAGAAGCAGTTGGAAGATAACCAAGGTATGTAAAACCTTGTCTTAATTTATTATCAATCGATGATTGATTTTGACGAAGAACATCGTGCTGTGCGCCAGGAGCAACGTCGGAAGTCGAAGCTCTTAAGAAGGCGGTGGCCGCAGCCGAAAAGAGGGCAGCCAAGGAGCAGGCCGACCTTGAAAAACACGAGGCCAGGGTTGTTGAGGTTCAACAAGAACTCCAGGAAGCTGTGGAAAGGTGCAAGACCTTGGAGCAAAGCTTGTCGGATAAAGAATCCGAACTCAGCAAGGCTCAGCAAGCCGCACGCGATGCCAGGGGTGAGTCCCAAGGCGCGATCCAAGAAATTCAAGAGGCCAGAAAGATCACGGCGGGTAAGGCTTTTTCTATGCAAAGCAAGTATGTGAAGGAAAGATTCCTGTTGCTAACCCGAATTCAGGGATCTCTAGGGGCGTTTGCGGATTTGCCGTGCGGCATATCTGATGCTGCGCAATTTTATCGAGCCGAAGAAGGGAGTTCTATGGAGAAGCTGTTCTGGTCGCAATACCTTGCGCTTGAATATCCTGTGCCCTTTATCGATCAACTGAAACAGCTGGTCGAGCTGCATAGGGCTGCCGAACTAGCCATGAAAGACTTGATAATTTGGCTATGGCCTACCGAAGCAATTCCTAGCAGCTACTTCGGGCTTGTTAAGCGCCTAGTTAGCACCTGTCCTTGGATTGACGTGATCAAGTGGTCGGTCTGTATTGAAGGTGCCCGAATGGCTTTCGCCTATGTCAAACTGCACTGGCCGAAGATGGACGCTGTTAAACTGATGACCGAAGGACCACCGCAAGCCTGAATTGTACTACGAAGGTGTCCTGGAGGGATCCAACCTTGTGGCGGAGCATTGTGCCCAGGACGTTATTTACCCATGAATATCCATGTCGTCCGGCGTTGTAATATGAAACAAGGTTACTATGTAGTGCTTGTTTTTTAATAATTTTGCCTCCTGTGCGGCCGTTAGTTATATTAATTCTGAGAGTTGGCCAGTCGTCGGCTTCTGCCCCCACGTAGGAAGTACGGGGGTGTTCGGGATAAATCCAAACACTCTTTACCCCTGTTTTGGGTCCTTTAAGGAAGTGTTCGGCGCAATGAACCAGGCAATCGGACTATATGGCTTTATCACACTCACTTAGCCATAGGAGTTTGACGAAAGAAAAGTAGGCGCAGCCCCTAGTGCTCGGAAGACCGGACTAGGGGCTCTATCAACACCTGATCGGAAAAACCGATCAATCGCATGGTGCATTAATTATCGCATAATGCGGAATAAATCTTTATGGATGCTGAGACCTCTCGAACAATGACCAGCTCTCGCCGCATCATGACAGTCAGTTTTCGGCTTTCTCTACTGAGGTGCTCGTCCGGAAGAACCGGGACACAATCTCAGTAGTTCTCCCTGTGCCACCTTAGCCGATATAGCGGAATATAAGGTAGCAAAACACGGGAGCCGGTCAAACCCAAAATTTGACCAAAGACATGATTCGAAGCTGATGCATATAGTGCTATAAGTTTGGGGTGCCGAACAGCCGCGAAGGTGTTTGGACTTGTTTGCCGTGTTATGGGTACAGTAAAGCCCCTGGCATATTGACGCGTACCAAAGTGTATGACTGCTAATTGACAGAGAATATTAATAAAAATAAAAATAAGAAGGCAAGTGAACGTCATATGCAGCCGCGGTTTTGTAATTGAATAATACGTCAAAGCGTATGAATACAAGTAGTGCGATAAAAGGGAATATGACCTCGAAACCTGCTGTGGCCAGGGCGGGAGCTGCATGCGGATCTGGACAATAGTATGATAATCATCAAGGGAAGTATCTAGGGATTCCCCTACGTTTGAGCCGTCTCCCGCCGTGATGTGTCCGTCCCGTCATAGGTCCGTTCGCCAGGTCGCCTGATGATGACCTTGGCCAAAAAGGTGAAACCTGAAAAGAAAATGCAAAAAATGTTTGTGTGTCCCCTAGCGCTTGACCCGTATTGTGGGACACCACCTAGATGCACCGCCATTCATTGCTGAAATTATTAATGAAGCTGAGCTATCGTGCCGTGAGATAGTTCAGACTCTTTTGTTAGTGTCCGGGAGCTTGGCTGTCGAATTAATGTCCGACAACGAGAGACCACTCCGTTCGTATGCCGTTAGGGCCGTGGTGTGCTCTTCGGTACGGCGGGAGCATTCGGTGTTTCCACTGGCTGTTATAACGCCATGTGGGCCAGGCATCTTGAGCTTAAGGGAAGCGTAGTGCGGCGCCACATTGAATTGGAAAAGTGCGGTTCGTCCAAGCAGTGCGTGATAGCCACTGCAGAAATGGACGATGTCGAAGATTAACTCTCCGCTTCTGAAATTATCTGGGGATTCAAAGACCACCTCCAGTGTGGTTGAGCCTATATTGCACGCCTCTACACCTGATATTACACCTTTAAAGGTGGTTTTAGTGGGTTTGATCCTTGAAGGATACATGCCCGTCCTGGGGACTATATCCTGATAAAGCAGGTTCAGGCTAGTGCCTCCATCTATGAGGACTCACGTGAGGCGAAATCCGTCGATATTGGGTCGAGGACCAGTGCGGCTGAGCCGCCTTGAAGGGTATTGGTTGGATTATCCTTGCTATCAAAGGTGATTGAGCCGGATGACCATGGGCTGTACTTTGGGGTGACTGGCTCCATCGCGTAAACGTCCCCGAGTACACGCCTTCGCTCCCGCTTGGGAATGTGGGTGGCGTATATCATATTCACCGTTTTAATTTGCGGAGGGAACTTCTTTTGCCCTCCTGTCTTTGGTGGACGGGGCTCCTCGTCATCGTCATCGCTTTGCGACCCCCTCTCCTTGCTGTCAGCGTTTGACTTGCCGACCTATTTGAAGACCCAACATTCTCTGTTGGTATGATTTGCTGGTGTTCCTAGGGTGCCGTGAATTTGGCATGAACGGTCGAGTATGCGGTCCAAATTGGACGTGCCCGGATTGTTTGTTTTGAATGGTTTCTTCCTCTGGCCAGTAATAGAGCCGCTGAATCCGGCATTGATAGCTGTGTCTACGGCGCTATCACCGTTGTTTCGGCGTTTTTGCTTGCTACGCCGGGGCTTTCCTTTGTCCTCTTTGGATTTGGAGTGTCCAGGCTTACTTGAGGTGCTGTTGCTGTGTGCTAGCCAGCTATCCTCTCCCGCACAGAAGCGGGTCATGAGCGTCGTAAGGGCTGCCATGGACTTCGGTTTCTCTTGTCCAAGGTGTCGGGCTAGCCATTCATCACAGATGTTATGCTTAAAGGCCGCTAGGGCTTCGGCATCCGGACAGTGGATGATTTGGTTCTTTTTAGTTAAGAACCGAGTCCAGAATTTCCTGGCTGACTCTCCGGGCTGTTGGATTATGTGACTTACGACGTCAGCGTCCGGTGGTCGTACATAAGTGCCCTGGAAGTTGTCAAGAAATGCGTCTTCCAGGTTCTCCCAACTGCCAATGGAGTTTTCGAGCAGACTGTTCAACCAGTGCCGAGCTAGTCCCTTGAGTTTTAGTGGGAGATACTTGATGGCGTGGAGATCGTCACCGCGGGCCATATGAATGTGGAGAAGGAAGTCTTCAATCCACACCGCGGGATCTGTTCTCCCATCATACTATTCGATGTTTACGGGTTTAAACCCTTATGGGAACTCATGTTCCATTACTTCATCAGTGAAGCACAGGGGGTGTGCGGCGCCTCTATGTCGGGCTATGCCGCGACGCAGTTCGGATGGAGCTGGTCTACGATACTCGGCCCGGACAGTTTGGTTTTTATTGTACCTGGTGTGGCGGCCGTCGTCACGCACTAGGGCACACCCCCGCGATCCGTATATCGATCTAGGTTGACCTATTCTTCTTTCCAAGTCGTGCTGCAGGTCATTTGTATATCCTTGACCTTTTGTGTTTGTTCTTGTTCGGCGATGAGGGGCGGGCTTGTGTTCAGGCTGATGTGCCGATTTGTCTCGGCCACTTGGTGGCCAGTCAGCTGTATCCCGCGGCGAGAGCTTATCATGGGCTAAGTTGGGACACCCCTGCAGGGTATAAACTTTCGAAAGCCGTGCCCGCGGTTATGGGCAGATGGGAATTTGTTAATGTCCGGTTGTAGATAACTTGACACCAGATCCGAATTAAAATGCATCAACCGTGTGTGTAGCCATGATGGTCTCTTTTCAGCGAAGTCCGGGAAGTGAACACGGTTTTGGGTTATGTTTGATGTAAGTAGGAGTTCAGGATCACCTCTTGATCGTTGCTAGTTTCACGACTATTGGGGATATAGCTATTTGAGTAAGCCGCCCAGGAGGGGCCGGGTTATGCAAAGAAGACTTACCAGAGAGAAGGCCCAAGACCAAAGCATGAAGATGGCGGTTCATAGAGGGCTTAAGGCCCACAGGAGACTTAAGGCCCGTTGTAGTAAACCGCCATAATAATATTACTTGTATCATAAGGTAGAGTTAACTAGTCACCGAGCCGGACATTGTTTATGAGCCGGCCGGGACTCTGTAAACCGCAGGGCATCCACCCGTGTATATAAGGGGACGACCCGCTGGCGGCTTAGGGCAGGAAACAACTCATCGAGAACCGGGCATAGCGTATCTCGCTCCCTGGTCATCGAAACATCAATACCAACCCAACTAGAGGTAGGCCTTACCTTCACCGTAAGGGGCCGAACTAGTATAAACCCTCTCGTGTCCTTTGTCCCGATTAACCCCTTCAAGCTTCCTAGTTGCGATGGCTCCACAACTAAGTCCTTTCATGAGGACATCTGACGTGACAATTCCACGACAGTCGGCGCCCACCGTGGGGCCAGCGCATGGTGGATTTGAGTTCTTGAAGGGCAACTTCGAAGGGCTCAAGGGATACGTAGTGGGCCGGATGACCAAGAGTCGTCGCGGCAAGATCTACATCGACGACGAAGGCTGGGGCCCTGACGCCGGCTCAATTGAGTACAGGTACCGGGTCCCCTTCAGAGGGATCCACATCTTCATCGGCCGGATTGACGAGCCGGGGCCTGAGCCGGACAACTGCACCAACCTCGTCGAGACGGCTCAGCATGCGAAAACCGCCCGGGCTCAACCCGGCATGAAGCGTGTCTTTGTGGGCTATGTACACGGAGAAGTGCTTTCCGAAATTCCTGAAGATGGTGGTGAGACGGCCATCCACTCGGACGGTGATTCGTCCGCCGGGTCAACAGATTCTCTGTATCAAGTTCAAGATGGTGCGCTCGGGGGCTATTCCGATGGCTCCAGTATTCTGGACCCCTGTGAGTCGCCGAATTTGGCGGGAGTCTTCATGGCTGGGATTCAACCCGGTCAAAACTCTACAGCCGCTAATGCAGTTACGTCTGGCATAGGAGCGGCCGGGGTAGGAGGCCCTGTGCGCCCACTGGTTGAAGTGCTAATAGACCTCATGGACAAACTTACAACCCTGTTAACCGCCATGGTTATCCATGCGAACAAAGATGAGCATGACGCGGAGGTGGCACGGGTACGTGAGGAGATAGCTCAGGCCAAGGAGGCCTTGGCAGCTGAGGATACTAGACTAGCTACGGAGCGGGCGACTCTCGACGCCCGGGCACAACGGTTGCAGTCAGAGGCTTACCAGCTCACGATGAGCTTAAATGCATCCAATGAGGTAGTGAGGAGGAGACACCAGAAGACCCAATCCTGGTTGCCTCCGAATTACAACCCTCGGGTTCTGTTCGCTACACCCGGAGCCGGCCCAAGTAACCCGCCAGATGCCAATCAGCTTATGACATCTGGAGCAGGAGGACCGACTCAGCATCGAGAGATGCCGCCTCCTCATGTGAGCATGGCGCCGCCACGTTATGTACCAATACCGCCGAGTCACTTTTCCAACCCCATGGAGAACTTAATCGCAACATCAGCGCGTCTGGCGACTCTCCCAGTGGATGGTGATGATCCAACATCGGTGGAGACCCGGAGAATCAGGGAACTTGTCCAGACGGCCCTGGCTCAGCAAGAGACCTATTCTTACAGCCGGGATAGGATTCATTCAACTCCTCCGCCTTGGTTAGCACCGCCTCGTCAGAACCGGAGTCCGAGTTACAGCAGGCACATGGAGTCTGAAGCTTTGTCAAGCAACGCCCAGCGCCGCGACCAACATGGTGGCTATAACCCGGTGCAGGACCGAGTACGTCAGGAGAACGAGCGGGCGGCTCAGCTGGAGGCTCAGTTGGCGGCTCAACAGGCGGCACGTCAGAATGTTACAGAGTATCCAACGACTTCCACTGAGATGGGAGTAGCCACCAGAACCGGTGGTGTTCCTTGTTTGATACCGGCTTTGCATAATGTGCGCCTGCCAAGGACTTCAAGGGACCTCGAAAGGTGCCGAATTACACGACCGATTTACCCGGAGCCTGGATTGAAAGCTATGAGATGGCCATGGAGCTGTTGGAAGTCAGTGATGCGGCAATGGCTAAATACTTCACCATGATGTTAGATGGAATGGCCCGGTCTTGGTTAAAAAGTTTACCCCCCAATTCCATTGGTTCGTGGGAGGAGTTAAAAGCCCGTTTTATCCAGAACTTCAAGGACACCTGTAAGCAGTCTATGTCAATCGTGGACTTGATGAATTGTAAGCAGGGGGAAGGCGAATCCACCACCCATTGGGTACGCCGGGTCAAGGAGATAATTCATTCATCTGATAAGATGGATGTCGGCTCTGCAGTCCTCATGTTGGAGAAAAATTGCAGCTTTGAGCCGCTGAGGCAGAAAATGGGGCGCCTTAAGCGTGACTGCAGGGATATGGGCACGCTGATGGCGGCTTTAGTTAAATATCCCGATTCTGATAGTACCAAAGATCCCGCGTCTGATGATGAGAAGACAGGGAAGGGAAAAAGGAACGGCAATGGAAAGGGTCAACAGCACAACCCGGGGAATCAAAGCGGCAATAAGCATAAGGCGGACGGCAACTCGGAGCTTGTAGCCAACGCCAATACACAGGGTAACAATCAGAGACTTAAGGGTAAGTGGCCTCGATCCGGCGGGTCAGGCCCATCTCCTGAGCAGCTACTCAACGAGCCCTGCCCGAAACACGGCACCAGGGAGCACCCCGCTACACATCTGTGGAAGGATTGCGCGATCATGAAGGCGTTTACAATTCCAATACCTTTGATGGTGGTCATGGATCGAGCGGTGGTTCAGGGACTGGCGGCTTTCATGGCCCGGGTGGTGGTTCAAATTCCGGTTTCTAGGGACAGCCGGGTGGAAATAATCAGCAGCAATCTGGTCAGGGAGGACAACAGCAGCAGCAGTCGGGTTATCAGGAAGGTTCTTCAGAGGACCGTAAATTCGGTTGAGCCCGCAGTTCCTTGTTATTTGAGGTGGTCAGAGCAACCCATCATATGGAGCAGAGAGGATCACCCTCCACGAGTCGATAATCCAGGTCAGTTAGCCTTGGTGGTAGCACCCTAGGTTGGTGGATATAAATTCACTAAGGTACTCATGGATGGAGGTAGCAGCATCAATATCCTCTATTATGATACTTTCCAGCGCATGGGGTTGACTGAGAAGAATCCGAGAACGTCCAACACTGTTTTTCATGGGGTGGTTCCAGGAAAATCGGCTTACCCAGTTGGCAAGATTGAATTAGAGGTGGCCTGTGGAGATGAGTATGATTCCAGGGCTGAGAAGTTGACGTTTGAGGTGGTCAAAATCAGGAGTCCATATCACGCTTTGTTTGGGCGACCGGCTTATGCTAAGTTCATGGCACGGCCGTGTTATGTTTATTTACTGCTCAAGATGCCGGGTTACAAGGGCACCATCACCGTGCATGGGAGTTGAAAGGTGGCCTTGGAATGTGAAGAAGGCGACGGGGCTTATTCTGAGACTGCCTGTGCTGCGGAGGAGCTCAAATTCTATCAAGACAATGTTGACCCGGCGGATATGACCTCCCTCAAGAAGCCAACTACTGAGCATGACCCGGCGTTGAAGTTTAAATCGGTCGCTGAGACAAAGCTCATTGACTTTACCCCGGGAGACACCTCTAAGCAGTTCAGTATCAGTGCTAATTTGGATCCTAAATAGGAAAGCACGCTCATCGAGTTCATCCGTGAGAACTGGGACATCTTTGCATGGAAACCTTCTGACATGCCGGGTGTACCGAGGGAACTCGCTGAGCACACTCTCAATATTGATCCGAAGTATAAGCCGGTCAGGCAGTTTCTCCAACGGTTCAACGAAGAGAGACAGAAAGCTATTGGAGAGGAGGTTGCCCGGCTCTTAGCGGCCGGGTTTATTATTGAAGTTTTTCATCCAGAGTGGTTGGCTAACCTGGTGTTAGTGCTCAAGAAGAACGGAACTTGGCGGATGTGTGTGGATTACACGGACTTAAACAAGGCTTGTCCGGCTTATCCCTTTGCTCTTCCCCGTATTGATCAAATCATTGATGCTACGGTGGGTTGTGAACGTTTGAGCTTCTTGGATGCTTACTCTGGTTATCATCAGATCAAGATGGCAGTTAAGGACAAGGAGAAGACAACTTTCATCACTCCGTTTGGGGCCTTCTGTTATGTATCTATGCCGTTTGGACTCAAGAGTGCCCAGGCAACTTATCAGCGATGTGTGTAGAACTGTTTGCACGATCAGATTGGGCGTAATGTTCATGCTTATGTGGACGACATCATGGTGAAATCCAAAGAAAAGGAAACCTTAATATCCGACTTGAGAGAGACCTTTGACAATCTCCGGGTTTACAAGATGATGCTTAACCCGGCCAAGTGTGTGTTTGGTGTACCCACAGGCAAGCTCTTGGATTTTCTGGTGTCAAACAGAGGCATTGAAGCTAATCCGGAGAAGATCATGGCAATTACCTCCCTGGCTAAGCCGGCGTGTATCAATGATGTTCAGCGCCTGGCTGGATGTGTTGCTGCTTTAAGCCGGTTCATAAGCCGGTTAGGGGAGAAGGCCTTGCCGCTATATCAGATGATGAAGAAAATAGACACTTTTGTCTGGAGCAATGCTGCTAACACTGCCTTTGAAGATTTAAAGAGACAGTTGTCTGAGCCACCGATTCTTGCAGCTCCCATTGATAGAGAGCCGCTATTGTTATATGTGGCTGCTAACTCACGGGCTGTCAGTGTTTCCATCATGGTGGAGGGTAAGGAGGCAGGCAAGGAGCATTCGGTTCAATGGTCGGTTTACTACATCAGTGAGGTGCTCATTGAGTCTAAGAAAAGGTATCCACATTGGCAGAAGCTTGTTTATGGTGTGTTCAGGGCAAACCGGAAGCTGAAGCAATACTTCCAAAGTCATCCTATAACGGTGGTGAGTTCAGCTCCTTTGGGAGACATTATTCAGAACAGGGAGGCCACGGGACGAATCGCCAAGTGGGCTATTGAGCTTGGGCCTTATGATTTGAAGTATATGCCCCGTACTGCCATCAAATCTCAGGCCTTGGTGGACTTTATCAATGATTGGACAGAGTTGCAGGCACCTGAGGAGAAGCCGGACAATACATATTGGACTATTTACTTTGATGGGTGCAGGCAGTTAGAAGGATCAGGGGCTGGAGTTGTTTTAACTTTCCCTCGAGGTGACAAATTTCGTTATGTGCTCCGGCTCATGTTTCCCTGTACTAACAATGCAGCTGAATACGAGGCCTTGCTTCATGGTCTCCGGATAGCTAAGGAGATGAATTTAAGCCAGATAAGGTGCTTGGGTGACTCAGACCTCGTGGCTCAACAGGTCTCAGGCACGTGGGATTCTAAGGATCCTCTTATGGCGGCTTATCGTCGTGAAGTAGATGCTGTAGCTGGGTACTTCAAAGGATATCAGGTGGAGCACATTGATAGAGGGTAGAATGAGGCGGCTGATGCGTTAAGCCGGTTGGGCTCTCAGCGTAAGCCGGTACCTCCTAACACCTTTCTTGATGTTCTGCATAATCCTTCTGTCAAGGTACCTACAGAGGAAGAGCTTGCAGTGCCAGACCCGAAGGCACAGTTGGTGGCCGTACTTCACGCCATCCCAGATTGGACATTTCCATACTTGGCTTATATGACCCGGGGAGAGCTGCCTGAGGATGAGACCTTGGCAAGACAAATTGTCAAGCCGTCCAAATTCATGACAATTGTTAATGGCGAGTTACATCACCTCAGTGTCACAGGGGCGTTCCAGCATTGTGTGTCACCTGCAGAGGGTCAAGAGATACTACGAGAGATTCATGAAGGAGATTGTGGTCACCATGCCGGCTCAAAGTCTCTGGTGGCCAAGGCCTTCCGTCATGGTTTTTATTGGTTGACAGCTCATGCTGATACAAAAATTCTCACGACGAGCTCATGTGCCGGCTCAAGAATTGAGGATGATTCCAATTACTTGGCCATTCATAGTCTGGGGGCTTGACTTGGTGGGACCCTTCAAGAGGTCTAAGGACAAAAAGACACATCTCCTGGTGGCAGTGGATAAATTTACAAAGTGGATTGAGGCGGAGCCGGTCAGTCAGTGTGATGCGGCCACGGCGGTTCAGTTCATCAAAAAGGTGATCTTTCGTTTTGGTTTTCCACATAGCATCATAACTGATAATGGCATTAATCTCTCCAAGGGTGAAATGGAAGAGTTCTGTCAATGAGAGCATATCCGGCTCGACGTTTCGGCTGTCGCTCATCCTCAATCCAATGGTCAAGCAGAAAGAGCTAATCAGAAAATTTTAAGGGGTATCAAACCACGGCTTTTGGTCCCCTTACAGCGGACTCCGGGTTGTTGGGTGGAAGAGTTACCCTCTGTGCTGTGGAGCATCAACACTACGCCTAACAGATCCACGGGTTATACACCTTTTTTCATGGTTTATGGAGCAGAGGCAGTTCTGCCAAGTGATATCCGGCACGATTTGCCCCGGGTGGCGGCTTACGTTGAGGCTGATAATGAAAAAGCTCGACAGGAGGCACTTGACTTGCTGGATGAGGAGCGAGACTTGGCAATAGCCCGCTCAGCGATTTACCAGCAAGACCTTCGTCGCTATCACAGCCGCCAGGTCAGAAGCAGAACATTTCAGGAAGGTGACTTAGTGCTCCGGCTCATCCAGGATCAGTCCAATATGCACAAGCTATCCCCTCCTTGGGAAGGACCCTTTGTGGTCAGCAAGAATCTGAACAACGGGTCATACTACCTCATTGATATTCGAGAATACAAAGACTCACGTAAGTCGGAGGAAGAGACCCGTCGGCCGTGGAATATAGCCCATCTTCGGCCTTACTATACTTAAGCCATCGGCTCGTAAGATGTATATATTTTTTGACAATGTACATATTATATAAAGTAATAAAGCAGGACCGTTGTCCTTTTTTCACCCTCAAAAGTTTATATGTCTTTTTGTCAGATGGTGGAAACAACCAATAGGGAGCAGATCATATCTGAATCCGGCTTTCCCATTGGACCGGCTTATGATCATATCTGAATCTTATGATCACTTGGAGGCTTCCTGTTCAAACATAGGTCATATCCGAACCAAAGAGAACATAGCTGTCGAAACCCGCTTGATCGGCATACTGCCAAACCTACTTGGGGGCTTCTTGATCATATTTGAATCATAGCTTAACCCCTTTGGGTCTGACGTGGATCGTATACGAATCAGTGTCATTAAACAAATCTTATGGTCACTTGGGGGCTTCCTATTCAAACATAGGTCATATTCGAACCAAAGAGAACATAGCTGTCGATACCCACTTGACTGGCATCGCCAAGCCACTGGGGGCTATATGATCGTATCCGAATCTTAGCTTAACCCCTTTGGAACGGTTTACTGATCGCATTTGAATCAGAAGCCTGTAAATTATTTTGACTATCTTGAGACTTTGGGAAAACATTATGAGATGTTTTTTGTCTTTCCAGTTTAATATTGGTCACACCAGGTTGTTAAGTACCAGGTGAGCATCAAATAAGTAGGAAAGGTTATCAAGGGATTGCAGGCATGCTATTATGTTTATGCTTAGCAACGATATAGTTGTAAACTAGCCCGTGTAGGGTGCCTTTGGTTTGTTTCCGGGTTACAAATACCTTATGTGACACCCGGTGTGATAAACCGCCAAGGGAGTTTTGTTTGTTTTATGTGCAAGATAAGACAAGCAAATTTAACATCAGGGAGGCAAACAGTCAACATAAGCTAGAAGTATATAGCGATGGCGGCTTATGACAGTATTAAGCGCCATAAACATGCGCGAAGGCATGACAAAGTTGAGAGGTTTTTCTACCCTATTACAGGACTCCCCGAGTCTAAATAAATGAAGCATTGTTTTTTGCAAGGCATCTGGCTATTTACTCCTTCGGCGGGCTTGAAGCTTCCGGGTTCTCCTTCTCCGCTTCCCCGTCGGCTGTTTTGTCCTGGAAAGTTGATGAGGCCCAGTCAATGCTGCACAAAACTTCAAACTCAGCTTCATCATCTATTAAACCGGCTGGGTCCACTTCAGGGGCAAAAGTATGCTTACGAATTGGAGGGATCAGGCTAATTTGATCATATGGAGCGTTTGGGATTCTCCGGTTTTCACTGTCATAAGCCGGTGCATACTTGCTAAGATCAGTGTCGTTTCCAATAAGGGTTGCCATGGGACGTATGGCTTTGACACATGCAGTGAAGTCATGATCGTCAAAAGCAGTGTCGTACTCTTTCAGGCTTGGGTATCCAAGGGCAAGGTCGTCCGGGTCTAGTTCTAGGAGCCATGCTTTAGCCCGGCTCAATGCGGCTACGGCACCGGCTCTTGAGGACGCCCGCCTTAAGTCTTGGATCTGCCGAGGAAGAAAATCAAGACTCTTCAGTACGTCTTGCAGAAGGCGGGGATGTGGCGTTGATAAGGCTACAACGGCCAAGGCATGTTGTGACCCGGAGTATAGCTGTTCCACTAAGGTGTAAACTGCTTTAAGCTTGACCAGCATGTTATGCTTTAAGTTGGTACTCCTGGGGCCTGTATGAGAACAAGTACAATAGTCAGCCGGAAGTAATATTACAATAGTTATTGTAAGGTTACAAGGTTGGAAGTTTTGCACGATAACTTACCGAAGATGGCTGAAACCATTTGAGATATCTGCCGTTTTAAGTCGGACAGCTCAGTTGTTGTTTCTGCGAGAGATGTTTCTGTTGTTTCGGCCCGAGTTACCAGGGAAGCCTTCTCATCAGCCCAAGTTTTCTTCTCCGACTCAAATTTCTTCTTTAGTTTCTCATTTTCAGAGACGCTAAATTCAAATTTTGAGTTGGCCTTCTGAGTCTCAAGTTCTTGAGCTTCCAGACGGCTCTTCAGAACAGCAAGTTCCGATTCAAACTGACTTATGGCAGCCTGCATTGCCACCAGGTTATGGTAAGCATTATAGTAAGGTAACATTCAAGTCCCAAGCACTTTACAAGTAAAGATACTTGGCACTTGGGGGCTAATGTATGCTGAAGAATTTTAAACCTTATCCTCCCGGGTCACATATATTAAGTCTCAAGCACCTTACAAGTAAAGATACTTGACACTTGGGGACTAATGTATATTGCAAATTTAACAACTATCATGTTATAACCGGGTTAAATATATTCTCTTTGAACCGGTTCAATTAGTAAATAAAGAAGATTTTGTGGCGACCGATTCTCCGGGTATTAATTCCCAGAAAATGGCCCTTGTACTCATCAGCCCCAGGATAACTGTTAGCTGATGAGGCACCAACTTGATACAGAAAATCCAAGCAAATACAAAATATGTAGTACAAGACCATTTTGGTCTGCGAGTACAACAAATGGTTTCTAATGGTTGATGGCGGAAGCGGTTTGTGGATCATCAGTGTCTATGGGACTCCATGTTTCCACAGGAACAGCTGACCAGGTTAACTCCTATCTTCACGAGACTGTTATCACCGTTGCTTAAGTTCCGGGGCTGTCATCAAGTCGCTCCTCTCCGTGCAAGAAATCTGGCCAAGACAATAGCCAGGGACAAGCCAGTGAGTACTTTGAATGTACTCGCAAACATTATGAACACAGGCATAAAATAACAGTGTTGTGCAAAAAAAATATTATATGAACATGACGTCAGTCATCAATGATAAATAAAACTTTGATGCGCGCGAGCATGTTAAATATGAATATGCAATAACATAGAAATATTTAAAAAAATCATGAAACAAATAATAAACATGCCACAGTCGGGCGTCTGACTGACACCAGATAAAGGGCTTTAAAAGAAATGCCACAGTCGGGCGTCTGAGCGACACCACATACAGGGCTTTAAAAGAAATGCCACAGTCGGGCGTGTGAGCGACACCACATACAGGGCTTTAAAAGAAATGCCACAGTCGGGCTTCTGAGCGACACCACATACAGGGCTTTAAAAGAAATGCCACAGTCGGGCGTCTGAGCGACACCACATACAGGGCTTTAAAAGAAATGCCACAGTCGGGCGTCTGAGCGACACCACATACAGGGCTTTAAAAGAAACAATCATAGTGAATATTCCGGAGGTAGAACCATCCCAGAGATACTCGATAATAACAATAATAACACGGGTTAGTCAACAATAACAATGATCATAATTGTCACAATCACAGGTAGTAATGCCAGTTCTGGTTTAACAGTTTCACCTCCGAAGACCGACACTGAGACCGACACTTGACCCATCCCAGACTGTAGTCCTTAACCATGGACACGGCTATTCGAATAGGTTTTAATCTCTGCAGAGGGTGTACTCTTTACCCACGAGTAATGGATTCCTTTAGGCCATCGGGACTAATTCCGTCTACGGTATTTTTGTTGAAAACACACCTAACTTGCACACACCAGCTTAACTCACATGTGTCTGGAATCACCCACGACACCTGTCAAGCAAACTCTAAGTGGGGAGGCTACAACCTCGACGTAACATGGGATCACAAATTTATACCGCGCGCAAACTGGGGAAGCTACCCCCTTTGGCTACAGCCGAAACACCCATGCTCCCGGACCAGGTGGCATGACTACCGGATGCCTCCAGTATCTTCCACCACGGCCTCTCTGTACGGTGTGTGCTAGGAAAGGGGTTGACCACTTACTGAACCGCACCCTACTAATCGTAGAGACGAGTGGTAGTACGAAATAGGTATGAGGGTTACTGGTACAAGACTCGATCTACGGTCGACTCAGGAGGTTGTATTATATCCTGCATGATTAGCATAGCAGTGCACATATTTCAAATAACAGATAGAAACATCATGCGACATACCCCTCATGCCATACCGGACACGACCGTCTCGACGGAGGACTAGGGACAAGACCGTGTCTACCCAAGACAGAGGCCTTCCCGGTTTCCCTTTCGGTATGCATGAAAGACGTACGACGGTGATTTCCATCACAAATCATGTCCACTTCACTAGCATAAACTCATTGAAAATGCACTCATAAGTAGGATCACTTCCTCACATAAAATGACGTATGCACGTGTCGCGGTGGTGCTGTCACCGATTCAAACAACACACACATAAATTTCACCAGGGTTCAGAATGCTTGCCTTCAGGTCATGGGAAAGAAGGGTGCATCCAAAACATGTTGAAACCTTCAAAAATCCTATTTAAAAGAATATATATGAATTAACACACAAAAACAAAACAGCACAAGAAGTTGTCTTGAAATTTTTATCAACTAAATCTTAAAATAAACTAGACAATATTTGAAAGAGGTAGGAAAAAGAATTAATTCATTTGGAGTTGTATTTAAAAAGATACAGCTGGTCAAAATTTGGTCAAAAATCTGATATTTAAAATAAAACAGAAAAGAAAAACGTTTCGAAATATACGTACACATCGAAGGCGTAATCTGGAAATACGCTTCCACTTATCCAGCATGGCTGCGTCTGAGCCACTGACAGTGGGCCCGCCTGGCCCACCAGTCAGGTTTGACTAGACTATTCTCCCTCCTCTTCCTCTGCCCGAGGGAGGGGCGGGACTCCGGCGACACTCGCCGGCGAACGGCGGCACCGCTTGACAAACGGAGGTCACCCGTGGGCTCAGGGGTTTGAGGCGGTTACTCCGGTGGTGGTTTCGTCCTCTGGGGTGGATGGAGTTGCCGGCGGCAAGCTCCGCGGCGGACGGTGGTTGCCGGAAAAAGTGAAATATCGCCCGCTGCGAGTCCCGATCAAGATTGAGTAGGGGGACGGGTTCACGGGAGGATGAGGGGGTTCCTGGTGGAGAGAGTGGAGAGGGGGAGGTCCTGGTGGCGCCGGAATGGCCTGGTCAGTGACGGCGGCTGGAGTTGCCGGAGAGGAAGGAGATGACCCTCTCCCATCGATTTACGGGTAAGGGGGTACGAGAGAGACGGTGTGAGGCTGCTTGCGTGCGAGTTTGAGCTCCGGGGCCTCTTATATAGGCGATGGAGGTCGGTTTGCGGCGGCCGGGGATAAGCTTGCCGGCGAACCGCCCTGCTGTAGCTAGGGCGACGTGGCAGCGACGCGCGCTAGAGGACGGGGCTGTGGATGAGCACGCACTGCTCCAGGAGGCAGGTGGCACGCGCTGGTGGCTTGGGCGGCGCCGACACGGCCGGGGCTGCAAGCGTCCTCCAGCTAGCCGCCGCGGCCGTCCTGGCGATGGCGCTGTGGGGTGCCAGGTTGGTCGGAGTGGTGTGGCGGTGCAGGGGAACACGGAGTGTTGGCTGGGACCGGTCACGGGCCGGATTTGGGTGGTGGGTGCGACGCGGCGTCTCGGGCGCACGGGTGCCAAACGCACGCTCTGGGCGCGCCCAGAGCACGCACGGGACATGCTCGACGAAATGCTAGGGCATACTAGAGGATGCGGTTGAGGCTGGCAATTGACAGGACTAGTCTAGGCTTAGCAAGGGGACTGAGGGACATGGTGGATTGGTCAGGGGCTCAAGTTCACCATGTAAACTTGAATTCAAGCCAAATCTGGCTGTGCACTCAGAGTGTTTGACAAAATGCCAAAGGCACCTAGGTGGTTCTTGGAGTGGTCAAAATCTCCAGATCAGTGTCTCTATGGTTGCAAGAGAGGGTGGTGAAGTTAGTTTGCAAGAAGGAGAAACTTGTTAGTGCAAGTTTTGCAAAACTACACTTCTGGACATGAAGTAAATGGCATTGTTACAAGGGCCAAAAGTGTTCCAAAGAGAGCATGCTCCTGGACTTAGGGGTTTTGCAGGGTTGGCTACAAGCATGAGAAAGCACAAAGTCACTAGAGCAAGAAAGAATGGGGTTGCAGTAGAAAGCACAGGTCTGGTCCAGAATGAAAATGATGTTGATACACTCAACATTTTCAAACAACAACCCTGGGTTTTTGCATAAAGTGTAATCATATGCTTCTACTCACATCCCATAATTTTGGTGGAGGCTCTGGGGATTTATTTAATTGGGTTGCAGTGCAAAACTGTCCCCTGGACCAGGGAAGAAAAACAGGCACAAAACTCCTAATATGCAATGAAATAGATATATATAATTGCACGTAAATGATTTAGAGACCTCACATGATGTCTCCAAATTTTGGTTGAATTTTTAGTTAAGTTTATCAACTGGTTGAAGTAGAAAAAGAGCTCCAAAACTCAAACAAGTCATTTTAATGATTAAAGCTCAGGGTGAAATAATTTTATAAATAAATCTACTGATTTAGGAATTGTTTCAATGAGTTGGCAATGAAGTCCAAAAATTTTGGAAAGCTCCAGTTGGAAAAAAAGAAACTCATTAACATAAAAGAAGAATAGTTTTCTTTCTAAAATCCACAAAAAGGTCCAGAGTGAAAAAATTTTAAAACTCTTGGCAAGATTTTTAATATCAAAAACTTGGTTAAATTTTTGGGGTGTTACAATTACTAACCCCCTTAAAAAAAATCTCGTCCTCGAGATTTGCTAATGTTTGTGAAACAAAAGAAATTACTTTTACTAGATCAACAGATCATTTACACAAGCGGTAAAAAGGAGGCTACAGTGAGAGGGCAATAAGCGGTAAATAACTACAGTGTGGGCACTGGCGTTGTGTGGAGCAATTCCACATTCAGGACAACGAGTGATTTCTATGCGGGACGTAGTGAATTTGGAATAAATTCTAAATTCAACAATACGCTGGTCGTAACCGAGAGCACAGTGCTCCCACTGGCTGACAGGTGGGATCGGGGCCCATTGTCAGTCTCTCCTTCTTCCTCTGGCTCTCTCTTCTTCCTCTCTCCCATGCGTTTTCCTGGCTTTCTCCACCGGCGACGACTAGCGCATAGGGCATCTAGGCCGTACTGCGGTAGTGCGCGGCGTGCTTGCTACCGGTGCAGTGTGCACTCACGTCGCCGGCCAGTGCGCTGTCGGCACTGCTCGCGGATTCGCCTCCGAACACCGGCGATCGGGCGACGAGCGGCGCTGGTGGACCTCGTCCACCGTACACTGATCCCGAGCTATAAAACGACCGCGGTGCTCCTTCTTCATCTTCGCACCTGGTCTCGCTTCTCTTTCTTCTTCTCCTCCATTCCCGTTCACCGGAGCTCGAGACGAGGCTCCAATGGCGGAGACGGTGCCGGACTGGTACTTGATCCTGGTGTGTGGAGGGCTGGCGGCAGTGCTGGGGCTCTCTGTGCTCCTGTGCGCGATGATCTATGATGATCGTTGTGATGCTGCCGCTCGGGTGTTGGCTCTCCGCGGTGGTGGTGATCACGAGGATTAGGCGAAATCCCGAGTGTTTTACCACTACCGATGTGTTGGAGGCGGATGGTGTCCGGATGATTATCCGCTAATCTCTCCCTTGGATGCATGTGAAGCACTTAGGGGGTGGTTGGTGAGATGCAACATGGTTGCGTGTATTTCAGGTAGTGTAAGAGTCCGAGTGGTTGTGGGTCTGCTGCCGTGGTGCTGCGTGAAATAAAACAAGTAATCCATGCAGCGAGAGGATAAAAGATGCAGCAATTTCTGGAAAAAGATAATCTCATTCCAGGATTTTTTTTCGTGGTTACACAGGCTACTCACGAAGAAAACCACTCAAAAACTTAAAAACTAAATACCCGACTTGCCGCACAAATTGGAGGTACCATGCATAAGTTACAACATAATAGTAAATGTTGAAATAACAAATGCAGCAGTGACGTCTAAAATGAGAATGGTAACTGGACAGGGTCTCAAGGAAAAGTCTCTGGTAGTGGAACGCTCTCCTCTTCTATCGGAGGAAGTGGATTGATTAGTCGATGTATGCGTCACTCCGGATCAGGCCTCAGTGGTCTGCCAATGGCAATCTGAGGATTCAGATCAGTGAGATTCTGGAGATAGTCCATCACTCGCTGGTTCAAATGCTCTTGAGCGATGATGTACTGGATGAGGTTGGCTAATACTGGGTGTCTCTCAATCCACCCACCGGGAAAAGATGTAACTCCCCCGGGTGTTGCACGGCTCGGAAAGTAATAATATCCTCGCTCGCGGGCATGGGGCACTGCGGATCGAAGACGAGCAATTGCTTCGTTCGCAGCAGCCTCTATGGCCAAACGTGGGGTTGGCATAGATTTCCCCATGAAGGAAACCTCCGTTGGATCTTGGTTGGGGTCTACGGGAGGAATGTGTACTGCTGCCCAATATTTCGAGGTGGAAGAGGTGATTCTCGATTTGAACAGCTCGTACTTGGGTGGCTGGGTAGAACCCATGGTACTACAAGTAAAGTCCCACAATATTTTGGCAAAGCTACCTGGGGTTGCATCTGGGGTTCTCCGATAAATACTAGGGCTCGGCATGGCAAGAAATGGCTGTGAGAATGGTGCACGAGGTGAGGGTTGCTGGGTAAGGTCACAAGAGAGCCTTCTTATATAGCGTCTGGCTGATTTATTTACCGTGGTGAAAGGTAATAAATATGCCAGATTAGCTCCAAAGGACGGGGTCAGTGTCAGGAGATATACATATCTCATAAAGAGATGTGATACTGTGCGTGTCGTCGGGGTTGGTTTTGGTAGCTGTGCCCGAAAATGTGCAACTATGCGCTGACAAACTACGCAAGTCTACTATAAAAAATCAGAGGCACAACGACAGGCTGCGATAATACACAAGATTACGTGATTACAAAGCGGGGATACACTGAGACTCGGCACTACTCGTACAGCTTAGTCTACCTCGTTTACGTCTAAATGGGCGTGTCTGGTGGATGTCGAGGCTTCTCCACGTGTTTCACTGTCGGGATTAGTCGGAGATGGCGGAGGATCTGCAGGGTCGGGGTAGCGATGATGACCATCACGGGGATTGTTGGCCACAATCCCGTTGGAGTGTGCTCCCAAAAGGTGACGAAGCACTTCTGGGGTCACCAAGACGCCTTGGCCGCTGGTTGGAGCCGACCTCAGGGTCTCGATCGGGTGTCCAAACAGGACGACTGGGTTGTCGGCGTCGGGCTCGGCTTCCCTGTTTGCCGGGGCTCGGCGAACCAGTTCTCCTCGAGCTGCGATCAGATCAATAGTGATTTGATCAAACAATGCCTCTAGTGGACTTGTATAGCGCACTAGGTGCAACAACGTGGGATCTGTCTCGTGGTCTCCGTTGGCAACTTGGGGTGGTCTACCATACCCTTCACGCCTGGGGTAGTAGTAGAACGAGCGATAGTTAACTCTAGGCGACAACTGCCGGAGTTGAACTATAGCTTCTCGAGCGGCTAGCTGGATGGCTTGTGGCTCGAAGGAAGTTGTTCTTCTGGTGAACCTGTAGGGGCGTTCTGGCGGTAATCCCCTACCGTAGATGTGCACAGTGGCCCAGAATTGGTGGTCTTCACCGCTCATGGGTCCTTGGTACACAACATATTCTGGGGGCTCTTCTAACGCGTAGGCACGACGGGTGAGGTTTGCGAGTATGGTCACGAAACCTCCAAGATTGGTTGTTGTGGTCTCATTGTGCACTATGGGACCAGGCATTGTGGCTAGGTTGGGGAAGAGGCTGTGCTTTGCTGGGTTGAGGCTAGCGTGCCCTTTTTATAGAAAAGAGAACGGAGTCTTCCTTCGCACGCTTGCGAATGAGACATTTTTGCCATCAGTCACTGGTGTGGGATTGATAGGCTAGGATGATAGGTTGGGCACCGACTGCCAAAAGTGTCGGGATCACTGTGTGGCTATCTTGCACGGGAAGCTTGGCTGGGGTTTTGGTTAGGGTCTGCTAGGTGGGTTTTACCTAAGTTATCCGACCTGGCTAAGATAGGTTTAGCCAATGGTCAGCCTGGCTCTGATACCAAGTCTGTGGCGACCGATTCTCCGTGTTTTAATTCCCAGAAAATGGCCCTTGTACTCATCAGCCCCAGGATAACTGTTAGCTGATGAGGCACCAACTTGATATAGAAAATCCAAGCAAATACAAAATATGTAGTACAAGACCATTTTGGTCTGTGAGTACAAACAAATGGTTTCTAATGGTTGATGGCGGAAGCGGTTTGTGGATCATCAGTGTCTATGGGACTCCATGTTTCCACAGGAACAGCTGACCAGGTTAACTCCTATCTTCGCGAGACTGTTATCACCATTGCTTAAGTTCCGGGGCTGTCATTAGGTCGCTCCTCTCCGTGCAAGAAATCTGGCCAAGACAATAGCCAGGGACAAGCCAGTGAGTACTTTGAATGTACTCGCAAACATTATGAACACAGGCATAAAATAACAGTGTTGTGCAAAAGAATATATTTTATGAACATGACGCCAGTCATCAATGATAAATAAAACTTTGATGCACGCGAGCATGTTAAATATGAATATGCGATAACATAGAAATATTAAAAAATCATGAAACAAATAATAAACATGCCACAGTCGGGCGTCTGAGCAACACCACATACAGGGCTTTAAAAGAAATGCCACAGTCGGGCGTTTGAGCGA
>NC_041383.1:655251575-655259901 GCF_002162155.2 Triticum dicoccoides | reverse complement strand
GGCGTCTGAGCGACACCACATACAGGGCTTTAAAAGAAATGCCACAGTCGGGCGTCTGAGCGACACCACATAAAGGGCTTTAAAAGAAATGCCACAGTCGGGCGTCTGAGCGACACCACATACAGGGCTTTAAAAGAAACAATCATAGTGAATATCCCGGAGGTAGAACCATCCCAGAGATACTCGATAATAACAATAATAACACGGGTTAGTCAACAATCACAATGATCATAATTGTCACAATCACAGGTAGTAATGCCAGTTCTGGTTTAACAGTTTCACCTCCGAAGACCGACACTGAGACCGACACTTGACCCATCCCAGACTGTAGTCCTTAACCATGGACACGGCTATTCGAATAGGTTTTAATCTCTGCAGAGGGTGTACTCTTTACCCACGAGTAACAGATTCCTTTAGTCCATCGGGACTAATTCCATCTACGGTCTTTTTGTTGAAAACACACCTAACTTGCACACACCAGCTTAACTCACATGTGTCTGGAATCACCCACGACACCTGTCAAGCAAACTCTAAGTGGAGAGGCTACAACCTCGACGTAACATGGGATCACAAATTTATACCGCGCGCAAACTGGGGAAGCTACCCCCTTCGGCTACAACCGAAACACCCATGCTCCCGGACCAGGTGGCATGACTACCGGATGCCTCCAGTATCTTCCACCACGGCCTCTCTGTACGGTGTGTGCTAGGAAAGGGGTTAACCACTTACTGAACCACACCCTACTAATCATAGAGACGAGTGGTAGTACGAAATAAGTATGGGGGTTACTGGTACAAGACTCGATCTACGGTCGACTCAGGAGGTTGTATTATATCCTGCATGATTATCATAACAATGCACATATTTCGAATAAGATATAGAAACATCATGCGACATACCCCTCATGCCATACCGGACACGACCGTCTCGACGGAGGACTAGGGACAAGACCGTGTCTACCCAAGACAGAGGCCTTCACGATTTGCCTTTCGGTATGCATGAAAGACGTATGACGGTGATTTCCATCACAAATCATGTCCACTTCACTAGCATAAACTCATTGAAAATGCACTCATAAGTAGGATCACTTCCTCACATAAAATGACGTATGCACGTGTCGCGGTGGTGCTGTCACCGATTCAAACAACACACACATAAATTTCACCAGGGTTCAGAATGCTTGCCTTCAGGTCATGGGAAAGAAGGGTGCATCCAAAACATCTTGAAATCTTCAAAAATCCTATTTAAAAGAATATATATGAATTAACACACAAAAACAAAACAGCACAAGAAGTTGTCTTGAATTTTTTTTCAAATAAATCTTAAAATAAACTAGACAATATTTGAAAGAGGTAGGAAAAAGAATTAATTCATTTGGAGTTGTATTTAAAAAGATACAGCTGGTCAAAGTTTGGTCAAAAACCTGATATTTAAAATAAAACAGAAAAGAAAAACGTTTCGAAATATACGTACACGTCGAAGGCGTAATCTGGAAATAAGCTTCCACTTATCCAGCGTGGCTGCGTCTGAGCCACTGACAGTGGGCCCGCCTGGCCCACCAGTCAGGTTTGACTAGACTATTCTCCCTCCTCTTCCTCCGACCGAGGGAGGGGGCGGGACTTCGGCGACGCTCGCCGGCGAACGGCGGCACCGCTCGACAAACGGAGGTCACCCGCGGGCTCAGGGGTTCGAGGCGGTTACTCCGGTGGTGGTTTCGTCCTCTGGGGTGGATGGAGTTGCCGGCGGCGAGCTCCACGGCGGACGGTGGTTGCCGGAAAAAGTGAAATATCGCCCGCTGCGAGTCCCAATCAAGATCGAGTAGGGGGACGGGTTCACGGGAGGATGAGGGGGTTCCTGGTGGAGAGAGTGAAGAGGGGGAGGTCCTGGTGGCGCCGGAATGGCCTGGTTATTGACGGCGGCTGGAGTTGCCGGAGAGGAAGGAGACGACCCTCTCCCATCGATTTACGGCTAAGGGGGCACGAGAGGGACGGTGTGAGGCTGCCTGCGTGCGAGTTTGAGATCGGGGGCCACTTATATAGGCGATGGAGGTCGGTTTGCGGCGGTCGGGGATAAGCTTGCCGGCGAACCTCCCTGCTGTAGCTAGGGCGACGTGGCGGCGACGCGCGCTAGAGGACGGGGTTGTGGATGAGCACGCACTGCTCCAGGAGGTAGGTGGCACGCGCTGGTGGCTTGGGTGGCGCCGACACGGCCGGGGCTGCAAGCGTCCGCCAGCTAGCCGCCACGGCTGTCCTGGCGATGGCGTTGTGGGGTACCAGGTTGGTCGGAGTGGTGTGGCGGTGCAGGGGAACACTGAGTGTTGGCTGGGACCGGTCACGGGCCGGATTTGGGTGCGGGGTGCGACGCGGCGTCTCGGGCGCACGGGTGCCAAACGCACGCTCTGGGCGCGCCCAGAGCATGCCCGGGACATGCTCGATGAAATGCTAGGGCATCCTAGAGGCTGCGGTTGAGGCTGGCAATTGACAGGACTTGTCTAGGCTTAGCAAGGGGACTGGGGGACATGGTGGATTGGTCAGGGTCTCAAGTTCACCATGTAAACTTGAATTCATGCCAAATCTGGCTATGCACTCACAGTGTTTGACAAAATGCCAAAGGCACCTAGGTAGTTCTTGGAGTGGACAAAATCTCCAGATCAGTGTCTCTATGGTTGCAAGAGAGGGTGGTGAAGTTAGTTTGCAAGAAGGAGAAACTTGTTAGTGCAAGTTTTGCAAAACTACACTTCTGGACAGGAAGTAAATGGCATTATTACAAGGGCCAAAAGTGTTCCAAGTGGAGCATGCTCCTGGACTTAGGGGTTTTGCAGGGTTGGCTACAAGCATGAGAAAGCACAAAGTCACTAGAGCAAGAAAGAATGGGGTTGCAGTAGAAAGCACAGGTCTGGTCCAGAATGAAAATGATGCTGATACACTCAAAATTTTCAAACAACAACCCTGGGTTTTTGCATAAAGTGTAATCATATGCTGCTACTGACATCCCATAATTTTGGTGGAGGCTCTGGGGATTTATTTAATTGGGTTGCAGTGCAAAACTGTCCCCTGGACCAGGGAAGAAAAACAGGCACAAAACTCCTAATATGCAATGAAATAGATATATATATATATATAATTGCATAGAAATGATTTAGAGACCTCACATGATGTCTCCAAATTTTGGTTGAATTTTCAGTTAAGTTTATCAACTGGTTGAAGTAGAAAAAGAGCTCCAAACCTCAAACAAGTCATTTTAATGATTAAAGCTCAGGGTGAAATAATTTTATAAATAAATCTACTGATTTAGGAATTGTTTCAATGAGTTGGCAATGAAGTCCAAAAATTTTGGAAAGCTCCACTTGGAAAAAAAAAGAAACTCATTAACATAAAAGAAGAATAGTTTACTTTCTAAAATCCACAAAAAGGTCCAGAGTGAAAAAAATTTCAAACTCCTGGAAAGATTTTTAATATCAAAAACTTGGTTAAATTTTTGGGGTGTTACAGATTTCTAAGTCTACAACATATTTATTCATAAGCAATAGACTTGGGGGCTAGTACAGTATGTAATATTCAGGTAAAAACTATAAGTTATACCTCAGACTTGTGCTATATTTGTTTTACCATGTCAATTTCCAGGTCACGGCTATTATGCACTTGATTCAGATAGCCCGAGACTATATCACCAATGCTTAAGTGAGTGTAATCAGTAATGTCTTGTTTGGCTTTTCGGCGTTCGGCAAGTTCTTCCTTCGTGCAGCATTTGGCAAGGACGGTAGGCCGCCCTGGTTCAACAAACTGAGACCTCATAAACTCCACTTCCGGTTCATTTGTCTTGACCGGGCTAGGAGTCTCCGGGTCATTTGTGTTGAGAGTATCTTCAGCAGGCGGATCAGAAGTTGGCATTGGAATATTAGAAGCCGGATCAGGTGGCGGCTGATGGGCAGAGCTTTCTGGAGCAGATGCATTAATCACCGGTTCAGTTATGATCGGATCTTGGGACGGCTTATTCTTCTTCGCCCTCTTGCTGGGTTTTACTTGCATATTGTTGACAAAGGCAGAAGGATGAATACGCAAGCATGGGTAAAATAAAATACAAGGTATATAAGGTTACATTACCCGGGAGCAGTTTCGAAAGCCGGCATGTTTGACTGCATGGATTCACCGGAAGAAGGAGAGGTATCCTGATAATTGGAGTCATACGAATTAAGAGGATGACGAATTAAGCCCGCTAAAGGTAAAACGGAACGTAAATTGGAGATAACCTCAGTCCGACGCTTCCTGGTTACGTTAGGTAAGCCGAAGGAGAGTTCCGCATCCTTGTTATTCCGGGTCTGCCTCCAGTTCTCAAGCTGTTTTTGCTTCAAAAGAAATTGAGGATCTTGATAAGCAAGAGCATGTGAAAATCTTACTTTCTGGGTCACCCTTCAGATCTTTTGCTTTGGCAAAGGCTCTGAGTCGGAGGAGATTATAGTTACCTCTTCATTGGCTGCTTGACTGTTCCCCGGATCCTCCTGAAGGGATAGAATATCAGATAGGTAATAACAAGGGAATTAAGAAAATTTAAAGATTACCTCTTCATCATCCGAAGAACTGTCCTCTAATCTGATTAAGTCGGAGGCACTGGGTTTCTTCTTCTTTGAGGTTCCCGTCTTGGCGGCTTTCCTTTCGGCTTTCTTGGTCGTCCTGGCTTGTTTGGCAACCTCATGGTCATATTTGGCTTTCCAGAAGTTATCATCAGCCTGTGGAAAAGGATAAGGAATTATGAGTATCAAAAAAGGTATAATATAGCAAAAAGTATTTATTACGATTGATAACTTACTGCAGGGGCCGGGTTATTCTTGCAAAAGGGAAGTAAGCCGAAGGCGTTGCTCGTCACAGTGCCCTCCTTCAGCAGCGACTGGGTCGTGGCATCCACCACGTCATCTGGTAAGTCGTCAGGGCTATGGCGTAACGGGTCATCCTTTTCGCCTGTATAAGTACACATTAAGCCGGAACGGCGGCTTAATGGAAGCACTCGCCAGGTGACCCAGACTCGGACCAGATCAACACCGTTTAAGCCATTTCCCAAGAGAGTTTTGATCTTCTTGATGGTCGGGTTGAGAGGCAGATGTTCAACGACTGTCAGTTTATCTGGTAGCGGATGGTTGGATTCAAGGCGCAGGGCACGAAAGCCGGGCAGAGGCTTCTCATCAGCCGGAGAAGTGTCCTAACAATAGAACCACGTTTGGTTCCAAGATTTTGGGTGACTCAGCAGCTCAGCATAAGGAAAAAGGCAATCTCTCCGTCGCTGGATTGAGATCCCGCCAAGATCAAGACTCGGCCCATTGGCACGTTCATTTTGCCAGTTCATATTGAAAAGTTCCCTGAACAATAGCAAACTTGGCTCCTCTCCCAGGTACACTTTGCAGAAGACTTGGAAATTGCAGATATTTGACACGGAATTGGGTCCGATGTCTTGAGGTCTAAGGTCAATGAAATTCAAAACTTCCCTGAAGAATTTTGAGCCGGGAGGGGCAAATCCCCGGCTCATGTGATCCGTAAAAACTATCACCTCCCCGTCTTTGGGATGAGGCTTTTCTTTAGATGGGTCAGGGACACGATAAGACATGACCTCCTTTTTTGGCAGGTGTCCAGATTTCACGAACTCAGCCAGTTTACTCTTGGTAACTGTGGATGGGACCCAATTGCTGGTTACAGGGGCCTTGGCCGCCTTAGGAGCCATGACAATAGTTGGCCTATGATAAAATAAGAAGATCCAGTTCAATTTTAACCCGGGAGAAAAAATCCTCAATTATTCAAGGTGGCGGCTTAATGAGGGGCCTAATGATATAAGGATGACTGTGCAAACAATATTTAAGCCGCTGCAAGTATCAAGCGCAGTTCAAAATTCTTCAGGTCATGAGGAGCAACTAAGGTTCTGTGTCATTTATTTTAACCAGACACCTCGACAGTTGTGTTTAAGGGTATTTACCACAGAGAAGTTTTCCGGGTGATAAAAACAAGTTTCACAGATGCTAGTTATTCATCAGGATCAAAATATTGCTCTGAAAGGAAAATTTTCTAGACCTAAAAACAGGGCAGAGAAGTTCATACACTCAAAGAGGGTTTCCAAACAAGGGAAATGAGATCTATTTCTATGCAAGATCAACACAAACAAGTACCGCAACAGTTCTACGTAGTTTTTACGATCTAAACAGAGCGTTGGTGGTAAGAACTAGCAAGGGTTTGCGTCGGGCGGTGATGAACTCCAACGAACTCGACAAAGTCCCAATGCAGATCTAAGAAAGGGAAGAAGAGGAACTCACGGATGCAGACGAGCTGCGGAGGTTCGCCCTCGATCTCTGATCAGAGTCAGGTTGATGCAGCGGCCCGAGTCGGTGAAGACGAGGGGTTCGACGGCGGCAGCGGCGGAGCTCGAGAGGAAGAAGAGGAAGAGGACGATTGAGAGGAGGAGGAGTGAAAGACCTAGGTCGCTCTATTTATAAAGGAAGACTGACTGAGATGGCGCGAGAAACGAGGAGACTAAAACATCATTATCCAGCGGCCCCGATGCCTCGATTCTCGGGATGGTCAGTAAATGCAAAGATCCATTGGAAGATATGACGGAGTAAAAATAAGTTTTATTGAAGATGACGTCACGAAGACTTAACCCGGATCCAGATGATGACGTCACGACGGGTTAAAACCTTCATGCAAGACAAAGGAGTAAGGACAGTTCCATGAGGTATTTTAAGATTGACATGAACATGTTCAAATCAATCTGGGCCTAATGTTGGGGATATAGCTATTTGAGTAAGCCGCCCAGGAGCGGCCGGGTTACGCAAAGAAGACTTACCAAAGAGAAGGCCCAAGACCAAAGCATGAAGATGGAGGTTCATAGAGGGCTTAAGGCCCACATGCGACTTAAGGCCCGCTGTAGTAAACCGCCATAATAATATTACTTGTATCATAAGGTAGACTTAACTAGTCACCGAGCCGGACATTGTTTATGAGCCGGCCGGGACTCTGTAAGCCGCAGGGCGTCCACCCGTGTATATAAGGGGACGACCCGCTGGCGGCTTAGGGCTGGAAACAACTCATCGAGAACCGGGCATAGCATATCTCGCTCCCTGGTCATCGAAACATCAATGCCAACCCAACTAGACGTAGGCCTTACCTTCACCGTAAGGGGCCGAACTAGTATAAACCCTCTCGTGTCCTTTGTCCCGATTAACCCCTTCAAGCTTCCTAGTTGCGATGGCTCCACAACTAAGTCCTTCCACGAGGACATCTGACGTGACAATTCCACGACAACGACCGTTCCGCTTGCTCTCTTCTCTCTCTTATTTGCGTATGTTAGCCACCATATATTCTTAGTCGCTGCTGCAACCTCACCACTTTACCCCTTCCTTTCCCATTAAGCTTTGCTAGTCTTGATACCCATGGTAATGGGATTGTTGAGTCCTCATGGCTCACAGATTACTACCACAACAGTTGCAGGTACAGGTTATACGATGATCATGACGCGAGAGTGATGTTTACTTGTTTTGAAGTTCTTCTTCTGCTTCTTCTTCGATCAGGGGATAGGTTCCAGGTCGGTAGCCTGGGCTAGCAAGGTGGATGTCGTTTGAGTTTTTGTTTATGTTTCATCCGTAGTTGGATGTTGCTCTTATGTATGATGATGTTGTATTCATGTGGCATTGTATGCCTTATGTATGTATCCCCATTTATTATGTAATGTTGATGTAATGATATCCACCTTGCAAAAGCGTTTCAATATGCGGTTCTATCCTTGGTGGGACCTTCGAGTCTCTTTAGGATAGTATCGCATATTGGGCGTGACAAGTTGGTATCAGAACCTCGACCGACCCTAGGAGCCCCCTTGTTTGATCATTTAGTTTGGCCGTTGTTGAGTCTAGAAGAAAACTATTTCGGAGTCTAGTTATATTGGAGAGTAGGAATTCTATTTAATCCTCAGCCCCCTTCATCGCTCTGGTGAGGAATCTTGACGTAGGTGTTTTGAATTACTCCTCTTCCCTTTCAAATTTTCTTTAGGATCACGCAGTTGGTTTTTCAATCGTGTTCCTTAGCTCTTTGCATCCGGTGCATTTCTCGTCAAGGTGATTCGACCCTCTCCATTTTTGCAAGATTCAATCCTCAGTTGTCTTCTTTTCCCACCCACCCACCCTTTTTCTTCTCGGAGCCGGAGTCCGTAATCGAGTATCCATCCTACTCGTGTGAAGTCTTTGTTTTCTTTCCTCAATGATTTCAACGGTGTTTTCTCTTCAAGATATTCGTCGATTTCCCCTTCCAAGTTGCCTTTGTTTTCCCGCCCTCCCACCCTCTTCTTCCCAGAGCCT
>NC_041383.1:655174517-655251159 GCF_002162155.2 Triticum dicoccoides | reverse complement strand
TCTCTTTCGAACATCAATTTCATTCGTGCGGAATCTCTTCAATCTTCCCTCAATTATTCCAACCGGTGAATTCTCGTTTCATTCGACATTCTTCATCTCTTTTCTTCTCCGGTGGATTCAATTCCAATTTTCGGTAGTGGTTATATTCTTTCCCTCAGCTCAAGTGTTTTCCCTGCTCGTTCACCTCATGCCAGTTTATCATTCCGGAGTTCGGAACACATCTCCGGAGATTCATCTGTGTTCCAATTAATTCGAGGTTGTCACCTCATTCAAATATTTCAATTGGTCCGGTGCATCATTTATCTATTCAACAATCCTTTCCAACGGTGTTATCTCTTCAGTGGGCCCTAACCCACAGGATTTTCCCAGGATCTTACCTGACTCTTCTAATTTCCCGGATTTATTCTTAAATTCTTTTCAAGTGTGACGTAAGAAGGGATTTCATCAGTCAAATGCCATCTCCAAGATCGCTTTCAGATTATTTTCATCTTTGGTTCAACCCTTCCTTTTTTTCATTCTACCGGAGTATCTCAGTAATTTTGGTGGTGTTTCTCGTTGTCATTTGAAGAACGAAGAGAAGTTTTTCCTCTAAATCTTGTCTGTTCTCTCAAAGATTCGCGTTTCTAGCTTCACCGGAGGCCATCATTCCAGGAGAATTCTTTGTCCTCTCATTCCAGCTATCATTCTATATTTATCCCGGTGGTTCGTTCAAGATTATTTTTCCTTGATTATCATTTTAATTCATTCATTCTTTTCAATCCTACCGGTGGTTCATGAAGACTTTCTCAAGTGTTGTGCTATATTCCCCTTAATCCTTTTCAAGAAGAATAAGTTGCATGCCAAATCCATTGTTTGTCATCAATTTAATTTGATGAAGGATAAGCATACAATAAATCTTATTTTTATTTCCTCAAAGTGTTTAATCCCTTTTTCTTCGGAGTTTGTTCGTCAGGAATAAATTCTAGTTCCAAGTGTTTTCATCTTTTTTCCGGAGTTCAAATTTCCTCAGCCATTTCGTCAGAACCTCCATCTAAATCATCACAACACTCATCTTATTCTTTCATCCTTCATTTTATCTCGTCATCCTTTTGTTACCGGAGTTCTTCACGGTGGCTCGTCACGATTTAATTCTTTCTTCAAGAATTCATCAAGATTCTTGTTGGTAGAGTTCAAGTATCTTTCTTCTCGCGTCTCGAAGTGCAAACAATTCTCCGTTTTCTCCTGAAGTGGAGTTTTGCATTTCTTCGTTCGTCTGCTATCCAATAATTTCCGTTTGTGGCTGATTATCACCTTATGATCATGAGATGTAACCTATAAGACCACAAAAGCTTATTCTTTCGTTGTTGACTTTCTCAACAACTCCGTTCAACCCTTCCTTCTAAGTTCTTTTCATTCCACACTTTCAATTCTTTCCGGAGGTTTTGTGTCATGTCTTCATCAAGTATCATTCCATCCTCTCAAGCTTGTTTTCTATTCCTCCATGTTTCAGCCGGAGCGCTGCCTAAATCCTTTCAGTGAAGTTTGTTCCTTATCTCATTCTAACCGGAGTGGTTTCATAGTCTACTGATTCCGTGAGGTTTTGATTCTCGTCATTCTCGTCGTTCTTCTCTTCTTCTCGTGTGCTCGTGATTCTTTGCTTCTTCTCTTGAGTTCTTGTTTCACCTCATCCCTTTTCCCTTCCGTCTCGTTCCTAAGATCTCGGGACGAGATCTCTTGTTAGTGGAGGAGTGTTGTAACGCCCTGGATTCGATGCAACAGGTGTCCGCCAGATATTCGCCGTCGTTGCCATGTCATTTGCTTGCGTGTTGCATTTTATCATGTCATCCTGTGCATCTCATTTTGCATACGTGTTTGTCTCATGCATCTGAGCATTTTCCCCGTTGTCTCTTTTGCAATCCGGCACTCCTATGTCCTCCGGCGTTCCCCTTTTGTCTCTCGTTGTGAGCGGGTGTTAAACGTTCTCGGAATGGACCGAGGTTTGCCAAGCGGCCTTGGTATAGCACCGGTAGACCGCCTGTCAAGTTTCGTGCCATTTGGAGGTTGTTTGATACTCCAACGGTTAACCGGGTAACCGTAAAAGCCCTCTTTGTGTTGCAGCCCAACACCCTTCCAAAGTGGCCCAAACCCCATCCTAACCCCCTTCATGCTCTCGGTCGTTTGATCACGATCGTGTGGGCGAAAACCGCTCCTCATTTGGACTCTCCTAGCTCCCAGAATCTATAAAAAGACCACCTCCCTTGAAATTCGCGGATGAATCCCCCTAACCCTAGTGTCTTACTCCTCGCGCTGCCGGACACGTCCGTCCGTGCCGGACATATCCGCCGGCCACGTCCCTCCGTCCAATGGCCTCGCGCCATGTCACCCTCCCCACCGCCGCAGCCAACCGGCGCCCTCCACGTCACCAGCGCCGCGCCCCTCTCTCCTCCCTATGCCCGCGCCGGGCCCGAGCCGCGCCCCGCTGCTGCCCGCCTCTCCTCCGCCGCCTAGCACCGCGCCGCCCGCGAGCCTCCGCCGGCGCCGTCCTCCGCCGCCGGTGCCGTCCTCCGCCGCCCTCGCGGGACTGCCTCGCCTCGCCCCGACTCCGGCGCTGCCGCGCCCTCCGGCCCCGCCGGTGCCGCGCCTCCTCCCGTGCAGCCCTGTCGTCGCCGGTGCCTCCCGCGGCCTCCACCGCCGAAGCCTCTCGCCGCCGGCGAGATCCCGACCGGGGAAGGTCCCCGCCGGCCAGATCCCGTGCCTCCTCGGCGTCCGGGCCGGATCCCGCTGCCGCCTGGGTCCTTCTCGCGGATCCGCGCCGGACCCGCCCCGATCCACTCCGGCCAGTTGACTTTTTTGCGAGGTTGATTTCTGCCAAGTCCCAGATCTGTGTAATTTTTCATGCTATGTTCATCGCATCATAACTCCATTCATACTGCTCTGTTTCGTGCGTGTAATATATCAAAATGTTCGTTGTGAGATGCTCTAAATTTAGTTCCATTGTGCCATGCTTGTTTGAGATCATCTTGATGCCTTAATCATCGTTGCAAGAGTGCTATATGATGTTAATCTGCTGAAACTGTTATAACTTGGTGATTTGTCATTTTTGTTGCATTTGATGTGTGCATCCTATGAACATGCGCTCTAGATGTGTTTTGAACTACATCATGCCATCTTTACAGGGGTGAAATTCACGTATATTTGTGAGTCTTGTAGTGAGTGCATCAAGTTTGTTAAGTAGGGTACTTGTTGTTGCTGTTTTGCTAGGCTGATTCTGTTATATTTTGTTACCATGTAAACCTACTGCTAGAAGTCATTCTAGGCATAATCTGGAGATGTTCACTAAGGATGTTTTGTTCTACATGTCATGCTCTATCCATCCATGTCCCTGGTTGCATTTATAGCCTGCTGTAACTTGTTGTAATCTTGCTCTCAAGTTGCTAAGTAATGTTGCTGTCAGCCTGTTAACACTAAGTTCAGTTTTGCCATGAGCTTTGCTAGTGATCCATGCACCCTATGAACTTGCTATTGCCATTATTAGCTTAAAAAACATGTCTTCTTACTGTTGGTTGCCTTGTCATGCCGTGTATTGCTCTGTTGTGAGTGGTACAAGCTCATCAACATGCCTACTTATCGTTGTTCCTGCCATGTTTGAATATGTCATATAATTTTCCATGTTTACATGGGTGCCATCATATTTTTTGATCCTTTTCTGATCCATACTTTTGTTCTATGAAATTAGTAGATTCATGCCATGCCTTTGTTTACCATTATAAGTTCCTGTAACATGTTGTTTGATAGCTGTAAACATTGCAACCTGATGTTATTTCTGCAAAGTCTGAAACTGTTACTATATGCAATCTTGCCATGTCTTTTGGAGCATGTTCTAGTGATTTCTGTAGATAGCTCAGTGTTCATGTTTTGTTATGCTTTACCTGTACATCATGTTCATGTCTTTTGTTTTCATGTTATTGTGCTGTAGCATGTTGTTTTGATGCTTGCAATATGCCTAGTTGCTGTTTTGGACAGATTGTTGCTATGACTTGTATAGTGTATGTGTTGAACCGTTGCTCCGTTTTGAGTGTGCTCTTCTTGATTTTGCATGTAGTTTCATACTATCCTGTTGCATCCATGTTTTGAGAGTGTATGCTTGATGTTTGTATGCATTTTGCATCAATGCCATGTTTAACTTGTTTTGCTCATATCTTTTAGGCCGTAGCTCCGAATTAAATGAACTTTATATGCAACTTGACTAGAATCACGTGTAGATCATATTGGTGCATCTTAACTTGCTGTTTAACAACTTGAACATAAGGCTTATTCAGATCTGGACCAATTTCGAAATTTGCATATGAGGACTTATCGGAAGTGTGATATGTTATTCCCGGCCTCATTTAAACTTGCTTTGATGTGTTGCTCTTGTTCGCATCATCTCTTGCCATGAGTAGTTTCATGTAGTCTTGTCTTGCATCATACTTGGTTGAGCATCATGCCTTGTTCTTGGTGGTGTGTTTACCATGTTGTGTGCTTCTTCTCGATAGTTCCCGTTTCGTTGCGATCGTGAGGATTCGTTCGTCTATGCTTGGTCCGGCTTCATCCATTCGTCTTCTTCATGGACTCATTCTTCTTCCTTGCGGGATTTCAGGCAAGATGACCGCTACCCTGGATCTCACTACTATCATTGCTATGCTAGTTGCTTCATTCTATCGCTTTGCTGCGCTACCTATCTTTTGCTCTTCAAGCCTCCCAAATTGCCATGAACCTCTAACCTTTGACACCCTTCCTAGCAAACCATTGTTTGGCTATGTTACCGCTTTTGCTCAGCCCTCTTATAGCGTTGTTAGTTGTGGGTGAAGTTGAAGATTGCTCCATGGTGGACAGGATTATGTTGGGATATCACAATATCTCTTATATTATTATTAATGCATTTATATACTTGGTAAAGGGTGGAAGACTCGGCCTTATGCCTGGTGTTTTGTTCCACTCTTGCCGCCCTAGTTTCCGTCATACCGGTGTTATGTTCCCGGATTTTGCGTTCCTTACGCGGTTGGGTGATTTATGGGACCCCCTTAACAGTTCGCTTTGAATAAAACTCCTCCAGCAAGGCCCAACCTTGGTTTTTACCATTTGCCTCACCACCACCTATACCTTTCCCTTGGGTCGGCCAACCCGAGGGTCATCTTTATTTTAGCCCCCCCAGGCCAATGCTTGTCTAAGTGTTGGTCCAAACCGAGTAGACTGCGGGGCCCCATCGGGTAAACTCGAGGTCTGGTTTTACTCGTAGGATGTCTCATCCGGTGTTATCCTGAGAACGAGATATGTGCAGCTCCTATCGGGATTGTCGGCGCATCGGGCGGTCTTGCTGGTCTTGTTTTACCATTGTCGAAAAGTCTTGTAAACCGGGATTCCGAGTCTGATCGGGTCTTCCTGGGAGAAGGTATATCCTTCGTTGATCGCGAGAGCTTATCATGGGCTAAGTTGGGACACCCCAGCAGGGTATAAACTTTCGAAAGCCGTGCCCGCGGTTATGGGCAGATGGGAATTTGTTAATGTCCGGTTGTAGATAACTTGACACCAGATCCGAATTAAAATGTATCAACCGTGTGTGTAGCCGTGATGGTCTCTTTTCGGTGGAGTCCGGGAAGTGAACACGGTTTTGGGTTATGTTTGACGTAAGTAGGAGTTCAGGATCACCTCTTGATCATTGCTAGTTTCACGACCGTTCCGCTTGCTCTCTTCTTGCTCTTATTTGCGTATGTTAGCCACCATATATGCTTAGTCGCTGCTGCGACCTCACCACTTTACCCCTTCCTTTCCCATTAAGCTTTGCTAGTCTTGATACCCATGGTAATGGGATTGCTGAGTCCTCGTGGCTCACAGATTACTACCACAACAATTGCAGGTACAGGTTATGCGATGATTATGACGTGAGAGCAATGTTTACTTGTTTTCAAGTTCTTCTTTTGCTTCTTCTTCGATCAGGGGATAGGTTCCAGGTCGGCAGCCTGGGCTAGCAAGGTGGATGTCGTTTGAGTTTCTGTTTCTGTTTCATCCATAGTCGGATGTTGCTCTTATGTATGATGATGTTGTATTCATGTGGCATTGTATGCCTTATGTATGTATCCCCATCTATTATGTAATGTTGATGTAATGATATCCACCTTGCAAAAGCGTTTTAATATGCGGTTCTATCCTTGGTGGGACCTTCGAGTCTCTTTAGGATAGTATCGCATATTGGGCGTGACAAAGTGGCACCATGATCTTCATGATAGAGAGTCTCCTATGTTGTCACTTTCATATACTAGTGGGAATTTTTCATTATAGAACTTGGCCAATGATGGGCTTCCTCAAATTTCCCTAGGTCTTCGTGAGGAAGCGAGTTGGATGCACACCCACTTAGTTTCTTTTTGAGCTTTCATACACTTATAGCTCTAGTGCATCCATTGCATGGCAATCCCTACTCACTCACATTGATATCTATTGATGGGCATCTCCATAGCCTATTGACACGCCTAGTTGATGTGAGACTATCTCCTTCCTTTTGTCTTCTCCACAACCACCATATTCTATTCCACCTATAGTGCTATGTCCATGGCTCATGCTCATGTATTGCGTGAAAGTTGAAAATGTTTGAGAATACTGAAGTATGAATCAATTGCTTGGCTAAAACCGGGGTTGCGCATGATTTGAATATTGTGTGATGAAGATGGAGCATAGCCAGACTATATGATTTTGTAGGGATAAGCTTTCTTTGGCCATGTTATTTTGAGAAGACATAATTGCCTTGTCAGTATGCTTGAAGTATTATCGTTTTTATGTGAATATTAAACTTTTGTCTTGAATCTTACAGATCTAAATATTATTGGCACAATAAAGAAGATTACATTGATAAATATGTTAGGTAGCATTCCACATCAAAAAAATCTGTTTTTATCATTTACCTACTCGAGGACGAGCAGGAATTAAGCTTGGGGATGCTTGATACGTCTCCAAAGTATCTATAATTTTTTATTGTTCCATGCTATTATATTATCCATCTTGGATGTTTTATATGCATTTATATGCTATTTTATATGATTTTCGGGACTAACATATTAACCTAGAGCCCAGTGCCAGTTTCTGTTTTTTCCTTGTTTTTTAGTTTTATAGAAAAGCAATATCAACAGGGTCCAAACGAGCTGAAAATTCTCGATGATTTTTTATGGACCAGAAGAAGCCCCCGAAGCAAAAGAGTTGGGCCAAAATATTCCTGAGTCATCCACGAGGGTGGAGGGCGCGCCCTATCCCCCTGGGCGCGCCCCCTACCTCATGGCTGACTCGGAGACCCCCTTGATGTGAAACCGATGCCAAAAATTCATATAAATACATAAACCCATGAAAAGAAACCTAGATCGGGAGTTCCGTCGCCGCAAGCCACTGTAGCCGGTGGGGGGATCCATCCTCGGTGGCCATCTTCATCATCCCGGTGCTCTCCATGACGAGGAGGGAGTAGTTCACCCTCGGGGCTGAGGGTATGTATCAGTAGCTATGTGTTTGACCTCTCTCTCTCGTGTTCTTTATATGGCACCATCTTGATGTACCGCAAGCTTTGCTATTATAGTTGGATATTATGATGTTTCTCCCCCTCTACCTTCTTGTAATGGATTGAGTTTTCGCTTTGAAGTTATCTTATCGGATTGAGTCTTTGAGGATTTGAGAACACTTGATGTATGTCTTGCATGTGCTTATCTGTGGTGACAATGGGATATTCATGTGATCTACTTGATGTATGTTTTGGTGATCAACTTACGGGTTCAGTGACCTTGTGAACTTTTTCGTCCTGACTCTCCGGCAGGAACTTTGGGGCACTCTTCGATGTTCTTTGTGTTGGTTTGAATAGATGAATCTAAGATCGTGTGATGCATATGGTATAATCAAACCCGCGGATACTTGAGGTGGCATAGGAGTATCTAGGTGACATTAGGGTTTTGGTTGATGTGTGTCTTAAGGTGTTATTTTACTATGAACTCTAGGGCTATTTGTGACACTTATAGGAATAGCACAATGGATTGATCGGAAAAAATAACATTGAGGTGGTTTCGTACCCTACAATAATCGCTTGTTTGTTGTCCGGTATTAATGACTTTGGAGTGACTCTTTCTTGCATGTTGAGGGATTGTTATATGATCTAATTATGTTATCTTTGTTGAGAGAAGTTGCACTAGTGAAAGTATGAACCCTAGGCCTTGTTTCCTAGCATTGCAATATCGTTTCCGCTCACTTTTACCACTTGCTACCTTGTTGTTTTTATATTTCCAGATTACAAAAACTGTATCTACCATCCATATTGCACTTGTATCACCATCTCTTCACCGAACTAGTGCACCTATACAATTTAGCGTTGTATTTGGTGTGTTGGGGGCACAAGAGACTCTTTGTTATTTGGTTGCAGGGTTGTTTGAAAGAGACCATCTTCATCCTACGCCTCACATGGATTGATAAACCTTAGGTCAACCACTTGAGGGAAATTTTCTACTGTCCTACAAACCTCTGCACTTTGAGGCCCAACAACGTCTACAAAGAAGAAGGTTGCGCAGTAGACATCAATCACTTGTATTACTCAAATAAGAATGTCTTTACAATCATCAAGGGAAATACCCAAGACCTCATCTAGCCCAGATCCCAGCCAAGTCACAGTCCAGCCCTCCACTCGAGCAAACCTAGCCAAACTATCACTAGCTTTATTCTGAGCTCTCAAAACATGAGTAACACAAGTTTGTCTAAGATGCAACAAAAGTCTTATTTCATTCACCAAGGATGCATAGACAGAGCGATCAACTTCGCCATAGGTTATCATAGAAATGACCAAACTTGAATCCAATTCAATAGCAATGGGCAGCTCAGGTCTTTGTATGGCAAGCGACACACCTTCCATAATCGCACATAATTCAACTTCAACAGCATCTCTACAGGAGAATAACACTCTGCAGCACGGAAAAATGATCTCGCCCCTTGAGTCTCGAAGAATCATACCAGCTCCCGCTGAGGGAGTCCTGGATTAGGGGGTGTCCGGATGGCCGGACTATGACCTTTGGCCGGACTCCCGGACTATGAAGATACAAGATTGAAGACTTCGTCCCGTGTCCGGATAGGACTTTCCTTGGCGTGGGAGGCAAGCTTGGCGATACAATATTAGATCTCCTCCCATTGTAACCGACTCTGTGTAACCCTAGCCCTCTACGGTGTCTATATAAACCGGAGAGGTTTAGTCCGTAGGATGAACAACAATCATACCATAGGCTAGCTTCTAGGGTTTAGCCTCTCTGATCTTGTGGTAGATCTACTCTTGTACTACCCATATCATCAATATTAATCAAGCAGGAGTAGGGTTTTACCTCCATCGAGAGGGCCCGAACCTGGGTAAAAAGATCGTGTCCCTTGTCTCCTGTTACCATCCGCCTAGACGCACAGTTCGGGACCCCCTACCCGAGATCCGCCGGTTTTGACACCAACACCCGCCTTATCATTGATGTCTACTACGCAACCTTCTTATTGTAGACATTGTTGGGCCTCCATGTGCAGAGGTTTGTAGGACAGTAGAAAATTCCCCTCAAGTGGATGACCTAAGGTTTATAAATCTGTGGGAGGCGTAGGATAAAGATGGTCTCTCTCAAGCAACCCTGCAACCAAATAACAAAGAGTCTCTATAAGTGCATCTACTGACCCTTAGTGATTTTGGTGTATTGAAGACTTATAAGTTAACAAACTAATGTGTTTGTGAGTGTACACAGGCTCTATAATTCGATCAGGAGTTTGATATTTATGATGAAAGTCGACCCCTAAAAATGTTTGTCTTCAGCTAAAGACTTTGGTTCTCCTGAAGATTTGGAAAGTGAAGAAATTGGTGTGACCTTGAAGACTTGGATATTCACGCGAGGATTAGTTTTCGTAGTTCCATTTTCTCTTTAGTGAGTCATAGGAAACACCCTACTATTAAAGTGGGTCGAGGTAATACTAAGCAAAGCAATTTCCAAGTGATGCTCATCTCAAAATCCTACACCTACCTAATCCTTTCGAGTGAAGCCATTGGAAATCTCATATCAGTTCAGTCAATTTTTTCAATGATAGAGACGAAGATCTTCTAGTCTCTAAGGAATTTGTTCTAACTGAGGAGTTAGGAGTTCGCCAGTGCGAATTGCCTACACAGTGAGGAACATGATAGCCCTGAGGAATTTGAACCTCATATTTCCGACCGTTGCTGTGCTATGCGCTAGTTGTCCAAAATATCTATCCACCTAACGGTCATATCATTAAAGGGAATTCATGTCTTATCATGTCGGCTGCTCCCCTAGGCTATAAATAGCCGCCTCCTACAACCACTAGCTGGTTGGCTGCTCTGAGAGAAACTGACACTTGTCATTGAGAGCATCCCATCCTCCAAGGACTTTGAGCAAAAATCATCAAGTGAGGAAAACCCAAAACCCAAACACCTACAAACCCAAAGTGATTGAGCATCACTGAAGAGATTGTTCCTGTGTGGAACCAATGCTTGTTACCTTTGAGGACTGTGTATCCTCCGGGTGGTTAGGCGTCATGGTCTGAGCATCCAAGAGGAATTGCGGATCGCCGAATGACCAAGTCTGTGAAGGTTTGGAAGTCACTTGAAGACTTACCACGAGTGATTGGGCGAGGTCTGTGTGACTTTAGCTCAAGGAGAATACAGTGAGGATTGTGTGTCCATGACTGTGTGTCCTCAAGTTTAAATACTCAGTCGCTCCAACCAGACGTACAACTATCACATCAGTTGGAACTGTTCTACCAAAGCATTATCTTCACCAAGCCAACAGGTTCTATTTCCTCAACCCTTTCATTTCCTCATTCATGTGTTGATGGACCTGATCATTATTGTTTGAAGACTTTGACTGAAGACTTTCTCCAATTCCTCATTCCTAATTCTTCAGTCACATAGTCTTCACCTTGCTTATCCTGTTTACATGCTATCTGTACTCTATGCTTGTTTTCATTTCATCATGATGACTATGCTATTGCTCTGTTTAGCTTATACATGAGTACCTATTCCGCTGCTAGTGTGTCATTACTTAGGAATTTCTTCACCTAGAAATTCCTCAGTGACGAATTTGTAAAAATTGCCTATTCACCCCCCCTCTAGTTGATATAACGCACATTCAATTGGTATTAGAGCAAGGCACTCCCTTGTTCTATGTGATTTTGGTTTAACCACCTGGAGTTTTAGTTATGTCGACTGTAGGAATGATCAAGGTCTCAGCTAGGTGTCCTACCTTCGATGGGACGGACTACCCCTATTGGAAGAACAAGATGCACATGCATCTTGAGGCAATTGATAATGATCTCTGGTATGTGTGGAAAATGGTGTCCCCTTAGTCACTCTGTGTGTGAATGCTCCTGATTTGAAGAGATTCAAGCAACTCGACTCTCAAGCAAAGAATATCATATGTGGCCATCTGAGCAAAGGACAGTATGGTAGAGTGAGTGCTTTGGAAACAACAAAGCTGATTTGGGACAGGCTGTCCAAAGTCAACGAAGGAGTCTCCACTCAACATGACTCCCGAGTTGATGTTCTTCGCAATCACTTCAACCGCTTCAAAAGACTCGACAATGAAAATGTTCAGCAAACCTTCGATCACCTCACTGACATCTCAAATGAGCTTAAAGCACTTGGTGCCACTGACATCACCAACCATGAGGTGGTGAAGAAATTGCTGAGATCACTTGATTCCTCATTCAATACTCTTGCAATGATGATTCAAGAACGAGTTGATTACAAGTCACTAGATCCTGCTAATATCCTTGAGAGGCTAAATACTCATGAGTTCCCGTTTGCTGAGAAGAGAGACCTCTATGGACTGAGCTTTGGAAAATCACGTGCACTAAATGCCAAGGCAGTCTCTGAATCTAAAGGTGAAGATTCTGGTAATAGCCTTGGTGATCTTGAAGAACTGAGCCAGGAGCTAGCAATGCTCGTGAAGAAGTTCCAGAAGTTCTCTCATCGTGGTCGCTTTGGAAAATCTTCAAGAAGTGATGATTCTTCATCTCATGACTAAAAAAAGAGGACTCGCCACAAATGCAAGAGACCTGGCCACTACATGTCTGATTGTCCTCAGTGGGGAAAGGAATCAAAGAATAAGAAGAAGTATGAAGATGACGATTCTGATGACTCAAAGAAGAAGAATAAATCTTCAAAGTCCTCATCATCAAAATCTTCAAAGTCTTCATCTCACAAGAAGAGCAGTACCAAGAAGGCACAGACATTTATTGGAAAGGAAATGGACTCTGAAGCTGAATCTTAAGAAAATGTGGAAGAGGAGGAATCTGAGGAGTTAGACTCTAGTGTGGCGAGCCTAGACCTCACTACAGCTTACGTCAGCAGGTCCATCTTCAACACTGTCGGGGAAAACCAACACCTATGGGGTCACAAGGATCCCTTCTATGTTCGACGGGGGATTACTTGCACGAAGAGCAGGTCGAGCCGTTAGCACACAAAGGATTTACCCAGGTTCAGGCGACAAAGAAGTATAATACCCTAGTCCTGCTTGTCTGGTTATATGTGTTCTTGAGCTTTTGAACTAGCTACGGTGCGTTCCTTGTCCAAAAGTTCGAATCCTCTCTTTGTATGCCTTGGGCCTCCTGTTATACGCAAAGGGGTTGCCACAGTGGCACACAAGAGGCGGCAAGCTACAGTTGTACGAGCTTATCGCTCGACAACGTAGGACAAACACATTTAATGTGCTGCCTATGTGTCCTCCTACTTTATCAGGGACGGCAACAGAAGCCATCCCGTCCTTCGCCACTCCTCCTCGCCCTGACACACGTACAGGCTGAAAAGGCATGCAGTGCCACGATGGTTAACTAGTTGCTGTGTTGGCATAATGGTAAAGCTTCCACGAAGATCTGCATGCTGCCACGTAGGCGCCTGCTTAGTTGGCACGCCTATCATCGCACTAGAGTGGTGGTGAGGTGGCGAAACCTTGTCGGGCGCGGATCTGGCCGCGGCCCAGCGATCGTCCCCTGCAAGGCTTGTCGGCGGGGGGTGGTCCAGCTTGCCCTTTGCTCCTTGTGTTTTGAGTATATGTCTTGGTAGTCTTCGGGTTTTGCCTTCTTCTGCCTCGCCAGGCCCTGTCGCAGGTGTGGCTGCGACTGCCCGTGCACTAGTAAGGGGTACAGAAGTACCCATACTTTTGTAGACCGACAGGAGCCCCCGGGCCTGGGCCACACATAAGCGCAAGGCATAGTTGGGCTAGGCCCAAGGCAGTGCGTGGGCGGGAGTGGCAGAGATGGATCGCCGCGATCTTTCTGTCAGTTGCGCTTCCCCATGACCCGCGTCGGGCGCGTAACGTGGGAGTTGCACGTGGGATGGGTGTGGCACGCACGCGTCACCTCGCAGTAAGTGGTAAAGAGGTGGCCCACGCCTTCCCCAGAAAAAAGGGGAAATCCGCAGGGGCAGTGCTCATTTACCCTCTCCGCTCCTCCCAAATCTAGAAACAGCCGTCCCCCTTCTCCTTCCTTGAGGGAAAACAAGATCTTGCACCCCCCTGTTCACCGCCGTCGTGCTTCCACGGATTTCCCTGCTCCCCCTCTCCCCTGAGCCGCCATGGCACCCAAGACGACTAGGGGCAAGGCCAAGGCTACCGAAGGAAAAGAGGTACCTGATACGTCTCCGATGTATCTATAACTTTTGATTGTTCCATGCTATTATATTACCCGTTTTGGATGTTTATGGGCTTTACTATACACTTTTATATCATTTTTGGGACTAACCTACTAACCAGAGGCCTAGCCCGAATAGCTGTTTTTTTTGCCTATTTCAGTGTTTTGCAGAAAAGGAATACCAAACGGAGTCCAAAAGGAATGAAACCTTCAGGAGCGATCTTTTTGGAACAAACACAATCCAGGCGACTTGGATTGGATGTCAAGAAGTAGCTGAGGCGGCCACGAGGGTGCAAGGCACGCCGTAGGGGGGCGCCCCCTGCCTCGTGGCTCCCCTGACCGACTACTTTCTCCTATATATATCTACATACCCCAAAAACATCCAGGAGCACCATGAAAAACTATTTCCACCACCGCAACCTTCTATACTCGTGAGATCCCATCTTGCAGCCTTTTCCGGCACTCCGCCGGAGGGGGAATCGATCATGGAGGGCTTCTACATCATCACCAAGGCCTCTCCGATGAGTTGTGAGTAGTTTACCACAGACCTTCGGGTACATAGTTATTAGCTAGATGGCTTCTTCTCTCTCTTTGAAACTCAATACAAAGTTCTCCTCGATCTTCTTGGAGATCTATTCGATGGAACTCTTTCTGCGGTGTGTTTGTCGAGATCCGATGAATTGTGGGTTAATGTCCAAGTTTATCTATGAGAAATATTTGAATCTCCTCTAAATTCTTTTATGTATGATTGGTTATCTGTGCAAGTCTCTTCAAATTATCAGTTTGGTTTGGCCTACTAGATTGATCTTTCTTGCAATGGGAGAAGTGCTTAGCTTTGGGTTCAATCTTGCGGTGTCCTTTCCCAATGACAGCAGGGGCAGCAAGGCACGTATTGTATTGTTGCCATCGAGGATAAAAAGATGGGGCTTATATCATATTGCTTGAGTTTATCCCTCTACATCATGTCATCTTGCTTAATGTGTTACTCTGTTCTTATGAACTTAATACACTAGATGCATGCTGGATAGCGGTCGATGTGTGGAGTAATAGTAGTAGATGCAGGCAGGAGTCGGTCTACTTGTTGCGGACGTGATGCCTATATACATGATCATGCGTAGATATTCTCATAACTATGCACTTTTCTATCAATTGCTCGACAGTAATTTGTTTACCCACCGTAATACTTATGCTATCTTGAGAGAAGCCACTAGTGAAACCTATGGTCCCCGGGTCTATTCTCTATCATATAAGTTTCTGATCTACTTTATTTTGAAATCTTTACTTTTCAATCTATATCCTAAAAACGCCAAACATATTTATCTTATCATATTATCTCTATCAGATCTCACTTTCGCATGTGGCCGTGAAGGGGTTGACAACCCCATTATCGTGTTGGTTGCAAGGTTCTTGTTTGTTTGTGTAGGTGCGAGGGACTTGCATGGAGTCTCCTACTGGAATGATACCTTGGTTCTCAAAAACTGAGGGAAATACTTACGCTACTTTGCTGCATCATCCTTTCCTCTTCAAGGGAAAAACCAACGCATGCTCAAGAGGTAGCAAGAAGGATTTCTTGCACTGTTGTCGGGGAGGTCTTCGCTCAAGTCAAGACATACCAAGTACCCATCACAAACTCATCTCCCTCGCATTACATTATTTTCCATTTGCCTCTCGTTTTCCTTTCCCCCACTTCACCCTTGCCGTTTTATTCGCCCTCTCTTTCCCGTTCTCCTCTTTTTCGCTTGCCTCTTGTGTGCTTGTGTGTTGGATTGCTTGTCACAATGGCTCAAGATAATACTAAATTGTGTGACTTTTCCAATACCAATAACAATGATTTCCTTAGCACTCCGATTTCTCCTCTTAATTATGTTGAATCTTGTGAAATCAATGCTGCTTTGTTGAATCTTGTTATGAAAGATCAATTTTCCGGCCTTCCTAGTGAAGATTCCCGCTACTCATCTAAACAACTTTGTTGATTTGTGCGATATGCAAAAGAAGAAATACATGCATAATGATATTGTTAAATTGAAGTTATTTCCGTTTTCGCTTAGAGATCGTGCTAAAACTTGGTTTTCATCTTTGCCTAAAAATAGTATTGATTCATGGAATAAGTGCAAATATGCTTTTATCTCTAAGTATTTTCCTCCCACTAAGACCATCTCTCTTAGAAATGATATTATGAATTTTAACCAACTTGATCATGAGCATGTTGCACAATCTTGGGAGAGGATGAAATTAATGATATGTAATTGCCCTACACATGGTTTGAATTAATGGATGATCATACAAAAATTTTATGCCGGATTGAATTTTGCTTTTAGAAATCTTTTAGATTCGGCCGTGGGAGGCACTTTTATGGAAATCACTTTAGGAGAAGCTACTAAACTCCTAGATAATCTTATGGTTAATTATTCTCAATTGCACACCAAAAGATCTACTAGTAAAAAGGTTCATGCGATAGAAGAAATTAATATTTTGAGTGCTCCTATTGATCCTAATGATATGCCTTTGTCTACCTTGATTGAGAATAATATTGAATCTATGTATGTGAATTTTGTTGGTAGGAATAATTTTGGTAACAACACATATAGAGGAAACTTTAATCCTAGGCCGTTTGCTAGTAATTCCTCTAATAATTATGGTAATTCCTACAACAACTCTTGTGGAAATTTTAATAAGAGGCCCTCTGATTTTGAGATTAGTGTTCAAGAATTTATGAATTCTCAAAAGAATTTCAATGCTTTGCTTGAAGAAAAGTTACTTAAAGTTGATGAATTGGCTAGGAACGTGGATGGAATTTCTCTTGATGTTGATTCTTTGAAACTTAGATCTATTCCACCTAAGCATGATATCAATGAGTCTCTAAAAGCCATGAGAATTTCCATTGATGAGTGCAAAGAAAGAACCGCTAGGATGCGTGCTAAGAAAGATTGCTTTATAAGAGCATGTTCCTCTAATTTTCATGATAATAATGATGAAGATCTAAAAGTTATTGATGTTTATCCTATTAAATCCTTGTTTTGCAATATTAATCTTAATAATGATGGGACTGGAGATGAGTCAACTTTAGTTAAAAGGCGTCCCAATAATTTGGAGTTTTTTGATCTTGATGCTAAAATTGGTAAAAGTGGGATTGGAGAGATCAAAACTTTACATAGCAATGAACCCACTACTTTGGATTTCAAGAAATTTAATTATGATAATTGTTCTTTAATAGATTGTATTTCCTTGTTGCAATCCGTGTTGAATTCTCCTCATGCTTATAGCCAAAATAAAGCTTTTACTAAACATATCGTTGATGCTTTGATGCAATCTTATAAGGAATAACTCGAATTAGAAGTTTGTATCCCTAGAAAATTATGTGATGAGTGGGAACATACAATTAAAATTAAAATAAAACATCATGAATGCTATGCTTTATGTGATTTGGGTGCTAGTGTTTCCACGATTCCAAAAACTTTATGTGATGTGCTAGGTTTCCGTGAATTTGATGATTGCTCTTTAAACTTGCACCTTGCGGATTACACCATTAAGAAACCTATGGGAAGGATTAATGATGTTATTATTGTTGCAAATAGGAATTATGTGCCCGTAGATTTTATCGTTCTTGATATAGATTGCAATCTTTCATGTCCTATTATTCTTGGTAGACCTTTCCTTAGAACGATTGGTGCAATTATTGATATGAAGGAAGGAAATATTAGATTCCAATTTCCATTAAGGAAAGGCATGGAACATTTTCCTAGAAAGAAAATAAAATTACCTTATGAATATATTATGAGAGTGACTTATGAATTGAATACCAAAGATGGCAATACTTAGATCTATTCTCGCTTTTATGCCTAGCTAGGGGCTTTAAACGATAGCGCTTGTTGGGAGGCAACCCAATTTTATTTTTGTTCCTTGATTTTTTTCTTCTGTTTAGTAATAAATAATTCATATAACCTCTGTTTAGATGTGGTTTTATGTTTTAATTAGTGTTTGTGCCAAGTAGAACCTATAGGATCATCTTGGGTGAAAGTTAATTTGATCTTGCTGAAATACAGAAACTTTTGTGCTCATGAGAAAAATTCTAATAAATCACAGAAACATGATTTTGAGTTGATTCGTTTTTTCGTAGATCAATAGACAAATTTCCTAGGACTTCCTATTTTGGTAGGATTTTTATAGTTCCATAAGTATTCGAAAGTTACAGATTACTACAGACTGTTCTGTTTTTGACAGATTCTGTTTTTCGTGTGTTGTTTGCTTATTTTGATGAATCTATGGCTAGTATCGGGGGGTATGAACCATAGAGAAGTTTGAATACAGTAGGTTTAACACCAATATAAATAAATAATGATTTCATTACAGTACCTTAAGTGGTGGTTTTTCTTTCTTGCACTAACGGAGCTCATGAGATTTCCTGTTGAGTTTTGTGTTGTGAAGTTTTCAAGTTTTGGGTAAAGATTTGATGGACTATGGAATAAGGAGTGGCAAGAGACTAAGCTTGCGGATGCCCATGGCACCCCAAGATAATTCAAGTACAACCAAAAGCCTAAGCTTGGGGATTCCCCGGAAGGCATCCCCTCTTTCGTCTTCGTCTATCGGTAACTTTACTTGGAGCTATATTTTTATTCACCACATGATATGTGTTTTGCTTGGAGCGTCTTGTATGATATGAGTCTTTGCTTTTTAGTTTACCACAATCGTACTTGATTTACACACCTTTTGGGAGAGACACACATGATTCGGAATTTATTAGAATACTCTATGTGCTTCACTTTTATCTTTTGAGCTAGACAGTTTTGCTCTAGTGCTTCACTTATATCTTTTTAGAGCACAGCGATGGTTTTATTTTGTAGAAATTATTGATCTCTCATGCTTCACTTATATTATTTTGAGAGTCTTTTAGAACAGCATGGTATTTGCTATGGTTATAAAATTGGTCCTAGAATGATGGACATCCAAGTTGGGTATAATAAAAACTATCATAGGAAGTGAATTGAATACTATGATCAACTTGATGCTTGATAATTGTTTTGAGATATAAAGGTGGTAATGTTAGAGTCATGCTAGTTGGGTAATTATGCAATTGAGAAATACTTGTGTTGAAGTTGGCACGTCCCGTAGCATGCACGCATGGTAAAAGTTGTGTACCAAATTTGTTGCATAGGGTGCTCTTTTGATTGCCTTCCTTATGTGTGGAGGTCGGGATCGTGCGATGGTTAACTCCTACCAACCCTTCCCCTAGGAGCATGCGTAGGAGTACTTTGCTTAGAGGGCTAATAAAACTTTTGCAATAAGTATATGATTTCTTTATTACTAATGTGAGTCCATGGATTATACGCACTCTTACCCTTCCATCATTGCTAGCCTCTACTGTGCCGTGCATTTCCCTTTCTCACCTTGAGAGTTGATGCAAACTTCGCCAGTGCATCCAAACCCCGTGATACGATACACTCTATCACACATAAACCTCCTTATATCTTCCTCAAAATAGCCACCATACCTACCTATTATGGCATTTCCATAGCCATTCCGAGATATATTGCCATGCAACTTTCCACCGTTCCGTTTATTATGACATACTTCATCATTGTCATATTGCTTTTGCATGATCATGTAGTTGACATCTTATTTGTGACAAAGCCACCATGCACCATTTTTCATACATCTCGCTCTTGAGTCATTGCATATCCCCGTACACCGCCGGAGGCATTCATATAGAGTCATATTTTGTTCTAGTATCGAGTTGTAATTCATGAGTTGTAAGTAAATAGAAGTGTGATGATCATCATTTTTAGAGCATTGTCCCTAATAAAAAAAGAAAAGCCAAAAAAGGTCAAATAAAGAGAAAGGCCAAAAAAGAGAAAGGCCCCAAAAAAGGGGGACAATGTTACTATCTTGTTCCACACTTGTGCTTCAAAGTAGCACCATGGTCTTCATGATAGAGAGTCTCCTATGTTGTCACTTTGATATACTTAGTGGGAATCTTTCATTATAGAACTTGGCTTGTATATTCCAACGATGGGCTTCCTCAAAATGCCCTAGGTCTTCATGAGCAAGCAAGTTGGATGCACACCCACTTAGTTTCTTTTGTTGAGCTTTTATACATTTATAGCTCTAGTGCATCTGTTGCATGGCAATCCCTACTCCTCATGTTAACATCAATTGATGGGCATCTCCATAGCTTGTCGATTAGCCTCGTCAATATGAGACTTTCTCCTTTTTTGTATTCTCCACACAAACCTCCATCATTTATTCTATTCCACCCATAGTGCTATATCCATGGCTTACGCTCATGTATTGCGTGGGAGTTGAAAAAAGCTGAAGCGCGTTAAAAAGTATGAACCAATTGCTTGCCTGAAACCGGGGTTGTGCATGATGGGAGTATTTTGTGTGAAAAAATTGAAACATTGCCTAACTATATGATTTTGTAGGGATAAACTTTTTTTAGCCGTGTTATTTTGAGAAGACAATTACTTGTTAGTATGCTTGAAGTATTACTATTCTTATGTCAATATGAACTTTTATTTTGAATCATTTGGATCTGAACATTCATGCCACAATAAAGAAAATTACATTGAGAAATATGCTAGGTAGCATTCAACATCAAAAAAGTCTGTTTTTATCATTTACCAACTCGAGGGCGAGCAGGAATTAAGCTTGGGGATGTTTGATATGTCTCCAACATATCTATAATTTTTGATTGTTCCATGCTATTATATTACCCATTTTGGATGTTTATGGGCTTTACTATACACTTTTATATCATTTTTGGAACTAACCTACTAACCGGAGGCCTAGCCCGAATTGCTATTTTTTTTGCCAATTTCAGTGTTTCGCAGAAAAGGAATATCAAATGGAGTCTAAACGGAATGAAACCTTCGGAAGCGATATTTTTGGAACAAACGCAATCCAGGAGACTTGGAGTGGACGTCAAGAAGCAGTCGAGGCGCCCACGACGGTGTAAGGCACGCCCTAGGGGTGGGCGCCCCCTACCTCGTGGGCCCCTCGTGGCTCCCCTGACCGACTTTTTTCGCCTATATATATCTATGTACCTCAAAAACATCCAGGAGCACCACGAAAAACTATTTCCACCACCGCAAACTTCTATACCCGTGAGATCCCATCTTAGAGCCTTTTCCGGCGCTCCACTGGAGGGGGAATCGATCACGGAGGGCTTCTACATCATCACCAAGGCCTCTCCGATGAGTTGTGAGTAGTTTACCACAGACCTTCAGGTCCATAGTTATTAGCTAGATGGCTTCTTCTCTCTCTTTGAATCTCAATACATAGTTGTCCTCGATCTTCTTGGAGATCTATTCGATGTAACTCTTTTTGCGGTGTGTTTGTGGAGATCCGATGAATTGTGGGTTTATGATGAAGTTTATCTATGAGAAATATTTGAATCTCCTATGAATTCTTTTATGTGCGATTGGTTATCTTTGCAAGTCTCTTTGAATTATCAGTTTGGTTTGGCCTACTAGATTGATCTTTGTTGCAATGGGAGAAGTGCTTAGCTTTGGGTTCAATCTTGCGGTGTCCTTTCCTAGTGACAGCAGGGGCAGCAAGGCACGTATTGTATTGTTGCCATCGAGGATAAAAAGATGGGGTTTATATCATATTGCTTGAGTTTATCCCTCTACATCATGTCATCTTGCTTAATGCGTTACTTTGTTCTTATGAACTTAATACTCTAGATGCATGCTGGATAGCGGTCGATGTGTGGAGTAATAGTAGTAGATGCAGGCAGGAGTCTGTCTACTTGTTGCGGACGTGATGCCTATATACATGATCGTGCCTAGATATTCTCATAACTATGCACTTTTTATCAATTGCTCAACAGTAATTTGTTCACCCACCGTAATACTTATGCTATCTTGAGAGAAGCCACTAGTGAAACCTATGGCCCCCGGGTCTATTCTCTATCATGTAAGTTTCATATCTACTTTATTTTGCAATCTGTACTTTTCTATCTATATCCTAAAATCACCAAAAAATATTTATCTTATCATATTATCTCTATCAGATCTCACTTTCGCAAGTGGCTGTGAAGGGATTGACAACCCCTTTACCGCGTTGGTTGCGAGGTTCTTGTTTGTTTGTGTATGTGCGAGGGACTTGCGTGGAGCCTCCTACTGGATTGATACCTTGGTTCTCAAAAACTAAGGGAAATACTTACGCTACTTTTTAGAGAAAGAGCCACAACCATTTTGCTAGGTCCCTCGGTGTCCGCCAGTCCGTGGCGATGACTGGAGCAATTTCAATCCCAGCAATGGGAAGCTCACGGTCGCCACCACCAGAATCCACCGCCTTGTCTCTGCCGGCCTCACACTGGAGATGATTGGGGCCAACTTCATTCTTCACCGCATTGCTCCTTTAAATAAAAAGGGGAGACCGGCCTAGGATTTCAAGAACGCAGCTGATATCATGAGGCTCCGCCCTGGCCTGAAGCATAACTTCACGGTGATGTAGCATGCGTCCATCTGCCAGAGGCTCTTCCAGCTCAAAATTGACAAGGATGGCAATGCTGGAAAGACCGGCAAGGCCGCAAAGGCCGATAAGGATGGCCACCCATTCAGGTTGACGGCAGGGGTGCATCCATTGAGCAACAACTCCCGCCTGACCGAGATCATTGCTACGATGCCAACCTTCAATGCCCATGGCCTGTATCCAACCTGGGCCGAGCCACAGGCGGAGTCGGTGCAGTAGTTCTTCGACAACTTGTCAGAGGGAACCGTCTACGCTGAGCTAGAGCACATTCTCCCCACCACCGATGAAGAGGTGGGTATATTGCCGCTAGGGCAAAGGAGGTAGCACTTGCCGAGGAGGCCGGCAGCTGTGGCACCATGGAGGATGAGGCCGAAGAGGCTAAAGAGGAGCAGAGATTCCTTAAGTGACTGGGGCCTGCCGGGGAGGCTAGCGGTGCCGGTGTCGCGGTTCCCCCTGCCGCGGAGGCGGCCGAAGAGCCGGTCGAGGAGGCGTCCGAGGCGGACGAGCCCTCAACCCCGAAGAAGAGACGTGTCTTGCGATGGACTGGCTCTGGCGAGCCAGTCCGCTCTGGCAAGGCCACGCAGTAGCAAAGGGCTTAGGCGAAGCCCATGTGCCAGACGAGGCACGCGGCCGCGGAGGCACTGGAGGAGGCCGCATCAGCGAAGAGAGCCACAGCCGCTGCTTCCTCCTCGACCAGATGTGCTGCCGCTTCTTCCTCGGCCAAGCGCGTGAGGACCTCGTCTTCTTCCCCAACGGGCTCTATCCTAGTGGCCGATTACGACCTTGGGTCATTCAGCCCGAGGAGGAAGAGGAGGGCAAAGGAAGAGGACGAGTATGTACTCTACTTCCCCCATCTATTCTCTGATTCCTTACTTGAATTGCTTCATCTTGATTTGATCTCATTGTTGCACGGACATGGAGATGCTGGCCTAGTGGGTGGCGAAGAGGACCAAAGCCTGAATGGGCGACGAGCCCCCGGCACGCACTCCGTGTGCATTGGGGACGATCTTTATTAGTCCGGCGTCTAGCCCCGAGCACAGCCCCCACGCCAGCCCCCAGCTTAAGTTCTTCACTTGTTTCTTGCTGACAAGCGTGGGAGCGTGCAACCTTTTTGATAATCTTTCCGAGCCGCAGGAGGGGGGTAGCAGCAGGAGGAGCCACTAGGGTCCACCCCCAACACGCCGCCCCCGTCGACTGTGCCGACCAGATGGGTGTCCCCGGCAAGGGTACCTATCGACGAGCCCACGCGCATGGAAGAGGAGGCAGCGGTCACAAGCACCGGTGACCCCGTCCCGGCAACAGACGTCATCGGGGAGGGGGATGCATCCTCCCCACTTGCTACGAGTAAGGTACTCACTCCCGCTCCTTGCCATCACCGCCTTGATTTCTTTCCTTTTCCCTGTCTTGAACTTTTCTGATTTTGGCTTCTCCTTTCTCCCCTTCTTGGCTTCAGATCCTCCCATGGCAAACCAGGCGGACATCGACGCCATGATCATGGAGACCGCCAAGGACACCGAGGCTGAGGCCACCAATATTGTTGCCGAGGAGGACGCCAAGGGATCTGCTGAGGAGACTGCAACGGGGCATGTCGGGGAGGCCGACAAGGATCCTGCCGGGGAGGAGGTGGCCAAGGAGCCTGCCGAAGAGGCCGGCAAGGCTGCCGCCGAGGAGGACGCCATGGGGCCTGCTGGGGAGGCCGGCGAGGCTGCCACTGGAGAGGCCGACAAGGATCCTGCCAGGGAGGAGGTGGTCAATGACCAACCTTCCTCCTCCTCAGCCTCTGCCCCGAGAAGGTACTTGAAGGTTGGTGATGACCTTTTCGTCAGCATCCCAGGAGCGGCACACACCAGAGCACCAATCGAGGGGGAGGTCTTTGATGAGGAGATCCTCACCGCTGCCGGGCTCCAGGTTGTTGACGAACCGAGCGTCAGCAGCGGTGGCTCCAAAGAGGACCAACTCCTTCAGGCCATGAGCGCTAACTTCCACATGCTCCAAGCTCTCCATTGGGTTCGCAAGGAGAAGGTGGACTCCAGGATAGAGGATGTGGACAAGGCCGAGGCGGACTTCCAGGAGCGCGTCACCCAGATGAAAATCTGGTTTGACGAGGCTCGGGAAGATCTAAAGGCTTCTCAAATCCAATTGAGCGAGCGCCAGCGGGAGCTCCTTCTAAAGCAGGCCAATTTCAACAAGGCACATGAGGTGGCAAAGCCGAAGGCCGCCAAGGACGAGTCCGACCAGACGCGGCGCTATATCTTGCTCGACACCTAGGAGGAGGACTTGGTTGCTCGTGAAGCGGTGCTTGCCGCCACGCTTCGCTCCAAGGACGAAGAGATTGAGAAGCTCGTTCCACAACAGACTCTAGATCTGACGCAGAAGCACCATGAGGCACTGTATACTCTGGTCCTTGACCACGCCGACAAGCTGAAGGAGGCCGTCGACTGTGCTGAGGTGGCAGAGGCTGCCAGGATCGAGCTGGTCGGCAAGGTGGAAAAGTTGGAGGTAGACCTGGCAAGTTTCAACAAGGAGATCTCCACACTCAAGGACAACAGGGAGAAGGCTCTCTACGACCTAGCGGAGATGCAGACCACCATATTTGACAAAACCAAGTTGCTCTCCAAGGCCAATGACTCCATTGATGATCTGAAGCTGAAGCTGGATAGCAAGGAGAAGATGCTCTCGGAGTCCCAGGCTCGTGAGTAGACCCTGACCAATGATCTTGCGGACGAGCAGCTGCTGTTGCGGACTGCCGTCACTTCCCACAACTAGCTCGTGGAGAGCATGAAGCTTTGGACCAGCCGCCTTGTGGATGTCATGAAGAAGCTCACTGCACAACTGAATGCCATGGGCATGCTAAGTTGCAGGTTCTCCCACGAGGCGAACATGGCTGACAGCACCAGGTTGTCTCTGTTCTTCGAGCGTGTCCTTGACGCCTTGAAGCTGCTCCAATCCACCAGGGTGGCCTACCTAGGCGAGGAGTCCTGGTAGCTATGCCGAGGCGCCTTGACCATGGTGCTCACCAAGGTGGCGCACTGGAACCCCAACATCGACTTCGCTCAGACGCTTGATAGCTTGTCGAAGGGCGTCGACTGTCAGGCTCTCAAGGAGCGCATCGAGCCCATCATAAGCTGCGTCAGCGGAGTCGTGAGGCTGGAGGGCCAGCGCCGGGATTAACTACTTCGTTCCTTGTTGTCGCTGTGAATTCGCACCCAAGACAAATTATCTTAAGTTAGAATCGCGGCAACTTTTGATGTAATATAACTTTTGCTGTGCTTTGAACTGGTTGCATGTTATCCTCCCATTTTAGTTTATCCTTGTATTTTCTGCACCCTACGCTTAGTTGGATAGGCCTGCTGGCACATGCACCCCTTGCTGTAGGCGCTAGAAGGACGGATACTTAGCAGCTTGCGGAGGGCGTTGATGCTAGCAGGTTACCTTGCCGCTCTTGGTGCAGTCACCTGAGGTGTCGAGCGGACTCGAAGCAGAACAGGGGCACTGTTGATTACGGCAAGGTACCCCACCATCCTTAGCAGAGCGCAGCACCCGAACTGTTGAGCGGACTCAAAATAGAATAGTGGCATTGCCAATCGCGGCAGGGTTACTTTTGCATGTAGGTTCTCCATGCAAGGACCGAAACCATCGAGGGAGATAACCTTATAAAAGGAAGGATTGCTCAAGGTTTAGTTGACTTACCTTTTTATTGTTGTGCGGATTGTCGTCTCAGCTGTAGACGATGACGCTTGCCTGCCTTCTCGCATTTGGATGATGTGGATGATCTCGATCTCCTCCACCACTGGTGCCCGCCACGTCGCCCTTCCGCGCAGGTGTGGGCGGAGCTGCCCCGGACGGGCCGTTCGCTGCGATCGTCTTCTTCTTCGGCACCATGGCGGTGAAGAAGCTACTGTACTAACTAACGTACCAGATTCTCACAACTAACTTGCCCCTACCTAGTGTGCCAAAGATGGGAAAACCAACACCTACGGGTTCACAAGGATCCCTTCTACGTTTGGCGGGGAATTAGTTGCATGAAGAGCAGGTCGAGCCGTTAGCACACAAAGGACTTACCCAGGTTGGGGCCGCAAATATGAGTAATACCCTAGTCCTGCTTGTCTGGTTATATGTGTTCTTGAGCTTTTGAACTAGATACGGTGCGTGCCTTGTCCAAAAGTCCGAATCCTCTCTCTGTATGCCTTCGGCCTCCTTTTATAAGCAAAGGGGTTGCCACAGTGGCACACAGGAGGTGGCAAGCCACAGTTGTACGAGCTTATTTCTCGGCAACGTCGGACAAACACATTTAATGCATGGCCTATGTGTCCTCCTACTTTATCGGGAACGACAACAGAAGCCATCCCGTCCTTCGCCGCTCCTCCTCGCTCTGACACGCGTGCAGGCTGACAAGGCATGCAATGCCATGCTGGCTAACTAGCTGCTATGTTGGCACAACGGTAAAGCTTCCACGAAGATCTGCATGCCGCCACGCAGGCGCCTGCTTAGTTGGCATGCCTATCGACGCACTGGAGTGGTGGTGAGGTGGCGAAACCTTGCCGGGCGCGGATCTGGTCGTGGCCCAGCAATCGTCCCCGGCAAGGCTTGTCGGGGGCCTTGGAGTCGTCCCCGGCAAGGGTCTTGCCAGGGGTCTTTGTCTTCTGGTCCCTCGTGGATCTGTGGGCTGTCAATCTTTATGAGGAGGTGCAAGCTATCAGGCATGTGCTCTCCAAATCTTGGCCTTGACGTTGTCAATGGTGTCAGAGCTCTCAGCCCCAAGGGTGATGGACTTGCTGGTGTTGTGCAGGTTGCCCCGGCAAGGCCCTTGCCGGGGGTGGTCCAGCTTGCCCTTTGATCCTTGTGTTTTGAGTATATGTCTTGGTAGTCTTCGGGTTTTGCCTTCTTCTGCCTCGCCAGGCCCTGCCTCAGGTGTGGCTGTGACTGCCCGTGCACTAGTAAGGGGTACAGAAGTACGCATACTTTTGTACACTGACAAACACTAAAGAAAATGACCTCCCCAACTCTGCTGACAAGAGCATCGATGACTATGGTCCCACCTATTGCTTCATGGCAAAAGGTGCCAAGGTACTCAAACGTTCCCCCTCTGAATCTAGTGAGGATGAATCTGATGAAAATCTCAAAACTAGTTATTCCAAACTTGCCAAAATTGCTGTTAAACAACAAAAGGTTTTGGAAAGGATTCAAAATCTGCTAGACAAAAGTGATGACCTGTTGGGTGAGGAATTAAATCGAACCAAGACTCTGACTGATAATCTTTAGAGACTTCAGTCTAAGTTTGACAATCTTCAAAGTCATCGTAACACTCTCTTATCTGATCATGAGAAGCTTTCTTATGAATTTCTTCAGAGAAAGCAAGATCTTGAGAAGTTAAAAGTGAGTTATGAAGATCTTCAGAAGGAAAACGATTCATTGCTTGCTCAACAGACCAGTTCCGCTCAGGAAGAATTTATTCCACCATGTCTAAAATGCATTGAGCGTGAATGTGCTAATTCTTCACCTGAGTGTTCAAATGTTTCTATTGCTGCAAATTCTTCAACTGTCTCTGTGGTCACAAATTCCTCACCTAAGCATACCATAAGTATCACTGATGATAATGCAGGGTTGAAGGAATTGTATGTGACAGGCATATACAAAAGCCTCAAAGGGCATCAGACTCTTTGTGATATACTCAAAAAGAAGATCTTGAACAGGAACCCTAGGAAAGAGGGTATAGTTTTTGAGAGGAAACTCAATGCTGATGGGACCTATTGGAAACCTGAGGAGTACCCCAAAACCTCATGGGTTGCTGCGAAAGGACCTCCTATAGATCCATGCATTTATCTGGATTTACCTGTGAATCTTCATATTCCTCTGATGAGTCATTTGACTCCAACTATAAACTGTTCAAGAATCAGAATGGTGAAGTATTTGCTCGATATGTTGGAACTAACTGCAGGAATGGTTCCCCTACGAAGAAAACTGGGTTCCCAAAAGGTGCCTTGAAAATCTTCAGGTGAATGTCGTCATGACACCATCCATGAAGAATAGGAACCTCAGATTAAATTATTCATCTTCATATGGATCCAAGTCCTCTTATGGACCAAATTCTTCATCTGGATCAACTTCCTCACGTGTATCTAAATCCTCATATGAACATCACCGTGCTAACACTTCTGTTTTGCAGGGAAATTCAAAAGGCTATGAATATGTACATTATTCTTCAAACCATTATGTTCATAAGTCCTCGAAGAATTTCTCTGCTTATTCATATGCTTATCCTAACCCCTCTTCTGTGAAACAAAGTGCAGTGGCTTCTATGCCATATTTTTCTTATGGAGCTCGCAGAATGATGAACTCTTTGCCACCCCTCCAGATGTGGGTGGTGAAGAAAAATAACTAATCTCTTATGCAGGGTCAGGTCTCTAGACGAACTTGATCGTCTGAAGAATTTGCTGGAGACGTGAATATGCTTGAATGGACGCAAGCTAATCATGAAGAAATGAATTAATCATTTCTCACGTCCTCATATTGCTATATCTGTTATTGTTGATGAAATTGATATCATATTCCTCACTGATGAAGTATATGGGTGCGTAAGTTGCACTAATTCATTTGTAGGACGAACAACCCAAAGCTACTAAGTGGGTCCTCGATAGTGGATGTACAAATCACATGACCGGTGACAGGAACTTATTGATGGACACTGCTTTATCTCCATCTCATCTGAAGCATATCACCTATGCGACAAAGGCAAAAGCAAGGTATTGGATGTAGGTAGGGTTGCAATCTCAAAGGATAGACACATGGACAAAGTCATGCTTGTCGAGTCCTTAGGATTCAACCTCATGTCTGTCTCAATGCTTTGTGATCTTGATATGGTTGTTGTCTTTGGCAAATATCGTTGCATTGTGCTAATGGAATCTGAAAATTCCAAAGTCTTTGAAGGCTTTAGGAGAGGAGACTTGTATATTGTTGATTTCTCTGCAGGACCACGGCCTGCCACGTGTCTACTTGCAAAAGCTTCAGAAGGCTAGTTATGGCATTGATGACTTGGTCATGCTAGGATGAGTAAATTGCATACACTCGCGAAGAAGAAGCATGTCATTGGCATCGAGGGTGTCAGATTCCTCAAAGATCATCTTTGTGGGGCTTGTGAGGCTGGAAAGATCACCAGAGCCAAGCATCCCGCGAAGACTATCATGACCACTTCTCATCCTTTTGTATTACTTCACATGGATCTCTTTGGCCCTACTCATTATGCCACGTTCACTAATTCTGCATCATTATATGGCTTTGTTATTGTTGATGATTATTCTCGTTATACCTGGGTGCATATCATCACTTACAAAAATGAAGTGCAGGAAGTCTTCAAACGATTTTCCTCAAGAACATCTATGAACTTCGTTGTTAAGATCAAGCATATCAGGAGTGATAATGGAATGGAGTTCAAGAATACTGGTCTCGATGAATATGTTGATATACATGGTATTACTCACGAGTTATCTGCTCCCTATACTCCTCAGCAAAACGGAATCGTGGAGCACAAGAATAGGACTCTTGTTGAGATGGCTCGCACTATGCTTGATGAATACAAGACTCCACAATGTTTCTGGCCAGATGCTATTGATATTGCATGCCACATCATCAATAGGGTATATATTCACAAATTCTTCAAAAAGACCTCATTTGAACTCCTCACTGACAAGAAACCCAATGTAAGTTATTCAAAGTCTTCGGTGCTAAATGCTGGATTAGAGATCCTCACCACCACTCTAAAATTGCACCGAAAGCACATGAGGGTTTTATGCTTGGTTAAGGAAAGGACTCGCACACCTACAGAGTCTTCAACACCTATCATCACAAGGTTGTTGAAACTGTAGATGTGCGGTTCGATGAGACTAATGGCTCGCAAAGAGAGCACCTACCTCCTGTGCTAGATGAAATGTCACCTGAGGAATCCATAAAATTCAAGGCTACTGAGGATGTCATCCCTACCAAAGAATCTACTAAAGAAGTCATTCTGGATCGTGAAGAAAATCACGCTGGTGCTACTGAAGAAAATGTCCCCCAAGGAATTGTTGGGCCGAATCAAAGTCGTCAACTTGCTCATCCTCGTGTTGCAAATGAAGTGCAGATTGAGAGAATCACCAACGACATCAACGCACCAGAGCCCACCAAAGTTGATGAAGCATTCATGGAGCCTGAGTGGATTCAATCTATGCAAGATGAATTGCATCAATTCGAGCTCAACAATGTGTGGGAGCTTGTCAAGCGACCAGACCCACGCAAGCATAATATCATCGGCACCAAATGCATCTACCACAACAAGAAATATGAAAATGGCCTTGTGGTGAGGAATAAGGCTCGTCTTGTAGCTCAAGGCTACACACCGGTTGAAGGAATTGATTTTGATGAAACTTTTGCACGTGTTGCTAGACTTGAGGCTATTCGCATATTGCTTGCTTACGCTAACCATCATCATATCATCTTACATAAAATGGATGTGAAAAGTGCATTCCTCAATGGTAAGCTTGAGGAAGAAGTATATGTTGCTCAACCACCAGGTTTTGAGGATCCAAAACTTCCAGATCACGTCTACAAACTCAACAAGGCCCTCTATGGCCTCAAGCAAGCACCTCAGGCGTGGTATGATACATTGAAGGAATTACTCATGAAGAAAGGCTTCAAACCCAGTTCACTTGACCCAACTCTTTTCACCAAAGCATATGATGATGAATTATTCATGTGCCAAATATATGTTGATGATATTATCTTTGGTTGTACTAACCAATGCTACAGTGACGAATTTGCCTATATGAAGAGTGAGGAATATCAAATGTCTATGATGGGGAAATTCTTCTTAGGTCTTCAAATTTGTCAACAACACTATGGCATATTCATATCCCAGGAGAAATACCTCAAGGATGTGTTGAGCAAATTCGGCATGCAAGATTGCAAAGGCGTCAAAATCGCCATGCCCACAAATGGACATCTATGCACCGATGAAAATGGTAAAGACTTCGATCAAAAGGTATACTGATCCATGATTGTCTCTTTATTGTATCTATGTGCATCTAGGCCGGATATTATGCTTAGTGTTTGCATGTGTGCCCGATTTCAAGCTACACCGAAGGAATGACACCATAAGGCTGTGAAGCATATTCTTCGATATCTAGATCACACTCCAACACTTGGATTATGGTATCCCAAGGCCTCTTCGTTTGATCTCATTGGATATTCTGACTCTGACTATGCTGGTGATCGGGTGGACCGCAAGTCAACATAAGGCACATGTCATTTCCTTGGACGATCCTAGGTATGTTGGTCCTCGAAGAAGCAGAACTGTGTATTACTCTCCACTGCTGAAGCTGAGTACATTGCTGCTGGATCTTGCTGTGCTCAATTGCTATGGATGAAGCAAACCCTCAAGGACTATGTCATCAATGTGAAGAATGTGACACTCTACTGCGACAATGAGAGTGCTATCAAGATTGCTCACAACCCAGTTCAGCACTCAAAGACAAAGCACATCCAGATTCATCATCATTTTCTTCGTGACCATGTGTTGAAGGGTGACATCTCCATCGACCACACGAATACTGAAGATCAGCTAGCCGATATCTTCACAAAGCCCTTGGATGAGAAGAGATTTAGCAAGTTGCGGTGTGAGCTAAATATGTTAGAATCTTCGAATGTTCTTTGAGAAGGACACACATCCTAACACTTATGCAAATTTGATGACTTAGATGTGCAACACATGGAGTAAGATTTTTCTTTAATCAATGAATACTAACCCTCTAAGTGTGAAGAAATTAATGAAGAATTTGATTCTCAGAACCCTAAGACAATTGTACGCGGTGTCTAAAATCATCATTCTTATACGGTGGGTTACGCCACCAAAAAAAGTTGAAAATCTTCAATTTGAGTTTTGCAATTTCCTCAGTCTTTCCGACTTTGTTCTTCAATTATATTTTCAGTTTTTCATGTCCTCTACATCATTCACTTATAGCTAATTCTTCAAGTTGCTTTTTCATCTAAGTGAATGTGATCGGACCCGTTCCCCCTCTATGCTAAACTCAACTCAGTCTGTTCATAAATTCTTCATGTGTGTTCTATTTGAAACCCGTTCAAAATCTTTTTCATTGTGTCCTTGACAGCTGAAGAATCTACAAACGAAACGTTAAAATTGTCATATCTAATGTTTTCAGCTTTTGCCGCTCAAATCCTTCCGCATCCCACGACAGTATTAAACTATTCAACCATGATCTCACACGATCTCCGCCTCTTAGTACGTGGGTGACACATGTCACTAGGATAGCAAGGGTCAGGGGCACATTCGTCCAAATTCCTCGGATGAACGGTTTTTCACCCTGTTATAAATACCCCTCCCCTTCCTCGGCTCATTTACTCTGCTCGACCTCTCTCTCTCCTCTGCTCGAGCTCTCTGACCTAGCGCCGCCGCTAATCTCCATTATCGCCGGTGAGGAAGAGCTTAGCTGCCTCGACCTCGTTGCCCTTGTACTCGCGCCGGCCGCGGAAATCTTCACCTCCGCCGCCGCCGTAGCTATCTTCCTCCACCAAGTTAGGGCGTGGAAGATCTGAATGGACGAACTTCTACAGTTCATCTCACTATTCGTCGTGTTCTTCGTCAAGGGTAAATAAAACTCGCTTTCACTGCCCTTGTTGATTCTGATGATTTACACAAAATCTTCAAAAGGTGTTTATTCTTAAACTTCCATATCCTTAAACACCATAGTTGCATCTATTCTTGATCTATTTCTCTAAGATGTATTTTTATTCAAGATTCTTCAATTGTGTGGATTTCCAATCTATACAACTCTAGAACCTAAGACAAGAATTCTTAGTGAAATTCCTCAAGACTCCACTGGTCAAATTCCTCAAACTTGATTCCTTTTACAAAACAAATTCTAAGAACGCATATGACCTCCAAATTCTTCGCACCTATACTCTGTTCACAGGTATACATGTCTGCTACTGAATCACTAGGTTCTCATTAACTTAACTCATTTGCAGCGTTCCTCAAAGAAAAACTGCATACTTCTTCAGAGACATCCATTGTTCAGAATCCTCAGTTGAAGAAAATGGCTGAAGAAAAGCGTCGTCGGAAGGGAGGCAAAATGCCTGAAACTAACACTTCTTTTGAGATACCTGAAGATATCTATGCAGAATATTGTACTCCCGATGAGGCCACTCATGGAAAGGTGAACAAAAATCAGCGCAAGGTGCGCATTCAGCGGATTGAACACAGATGGGCACGGGAATGGAGGGAATACTGCTATGTCACTCCAAAGTACATGAAGAAATTCGTAGTAAATCCTCCATGCCCAAGACCTCCTTTGGCTCCAGGCCAAGAAGCTGATCCCTCTAGCATCAGAAGAGGTGAGGAAGTTCCCAAGGAATGGGCCAAGCGCCAAAGAAAATTGGATAAGGTAGCAAAAGAGGCAGTGAAGAAATTCAATGAAGATTCTGCTGCTGCTGCTGAAGCCTCTGCTAGTCACCCCAAGAAGGCCACGAAGAAGAAATCTGTTGTGAAGCCATCTTCTTCTGCAATGCCCTCACGGCCCAGCTCTTCAATGCCCTCAAGGCCACCTGCTCAAGCAAAGCCCTTAGCTGCACCTGCAAAGTCCTCAGCACCTATGCATCTTGCCACATGCCAAAGGACTACAGGCTTCTCAATTGCTTCAGAAGCTTCAGCAAGTTCCTTAGTTCAGCCTCAGCTGCTGAAGAAAAAGGTCACTGCTGGACGTGACACAAGGCCAAGTCCTCACAAGAAGCAGGTCGCATTTGAAGTTCAATCATCTGAAGATGAAGATGAAGATGAAGAACTTACAGAAATCATCAGAGACCGACAACACCGGGCCGCTAGTGCAAAAAGCAGTGCTATGCCACTTTTGCTGGATCCGAAGAAGATCCTTGATTTCATCGATCTTTGGCATAAAGATCCCAACACACCTCTACCTGATCTGAACTTCACACCTGGACAAAGTCACATGTTGACTCCCTTCATAGCTGAAGAAAAGTGGAAATTCAAGACGGCCAGATCAGTGAAGAAAGCTCAGTACAGGAAGGAGCATTATTTGAAGAAAAATGTCTTGAAAATGACCACTGAAGAACCTGTGACTGTACAGTCTGAAATCAAAGCTCTAAGTGATGAATTTGATGCATATCCTTCTGATTGGCTAGGTGCCAAAGTCAGATTCGTCAAGCTGGCAAAAGGCCTCAAGACCAATGTTGCTGAAGCGCAACAAGAAATTCCTCAGGGTGAAGCATCTGCTCAGCCCACTGAAGAACATGCCAGCACAACCTACGAAAATCAGGCTACTGATGAAACTAAGAGTGCCAGGGCTAATGATGCTATTCCGGCAATTGATGAAACTGCCAGGGCAGCCACCAATGTTGCGCCTGAAGATCAACCCAGGCAAGCCGAAGAATCTGCTGCTGCGCCTGAAGAAACTGAACTTGCCAGGGCAACTGCAACAGGTGTGCCTGAAGAAAGTGTGCCTTTTTCATCTGCTCCCCCCGCAAAGTCTTCACAGATGAAAAGCACTCATCTTCCTTCTGCATTAGACGCGAAAAAAACAAAGGTTGCCGAAAGGGCAGCTGTGAAGAAGAGGAAAGCATCAGACGCCTCATAGTCTTCAGCTTCGAAGAAAGTGAAGACTTTGACGAGCTCTTACACGAATCCAATTGATGTTTTTCCCTTGACTGTCATGCCATCAAAGGAGATTGTTCCTTTTGGTGAAGAATATGTCATCACAGATGACATTGATGAATAAAATCCATCTACTGCTATGTCAGAGCAGTTGGATGATGAAATTGAAGTGGATGCTATCCCTTCACCACTACAGGTATCATCGCCGCTGCCTCAGTTCACTACTGAAGAGGTCGGTGTTGAAGAAATTGCAGCTGAAGAAGAGCATGTGGACATCGGGTCTACGACTCTAGCGATGAATGATGATTATTGGGAAAGTCATCGTCCCAATTCTCCTATGACCACTCCTCTGCAACAAATTCCTCAGTCCCCCGTGCAAACTGAAGAAATTCACACAGGTTCTGATCAAGGTTAAGCATCACTTCATTCCATCCCTGAAGAAGTTCCAGCCACTAGTGCAGATGAAATGGAGAAGAAGACAGCAGAAGAAACTGCTCCTGAGATTCCGCAGCCTGAGGCTCCAGAGGCTGTGCTTCAAGCAGCTGTGAAGACTTCCACTACAAATCTTCAGCCCAAGCCACAGAATCCTCACTCCAAGAAGCAGAAGTTCAAGGATGATGACTTCTTCGCTGAGCACCATTTCTTCTCTGATTTCAATACCTGTGACTCTGCTCCCCTTTGTCGCAAGCGCTTCTGGACTGCTTCTCATATGAACTTCTATTCAACACCACTATTTGACAAGGATAAAGTGTTTGACCATATGCAAATTCCTCATGTGGATATGGATTCACTTCCATGTTTCACTCCAGTCCTAATGGAAAAGCTCGTAGTACATCAAGATCGTGCCATATCAAGAACACGAGAGAGAGAGAGAGAGAGAGATCAAACACATAGCTACGGGTACATACCCTCAGCCCCGAGGGTGACTACTCCCTCCTTGTCATGGAGAGCGCCAGGATGATGAAGATGACCACCAGTGATGGATCCCCCCTCTGGCAAGGTGCCGAAACAGGGTCTCGATTGGTTTTTGGTGGATATAGAGGCTTGCAGCAGCGGAACTCCTGATCTAGGTTTCTTTTTGGGGGTTTATGTATTTATAGGAATTTTTGGCATTGTTTTCACGTTAGGGGGGGGGTCTCTGAGTCAGCCATGAGGTAGGGGGCACGCCCAGGGGGGTAGGGCGTGCCCTCCACCCTCGTGGATGACTCGGGACTCTTCTGGCCCAACTCTTTTCCTTCGGGGGCTTCTTCTGGTCCATAAAAAAATCATCGGGAATTTTTCAGCTCGTTTGGACCCCGTTTGATATTCCTTTTCTGTAAAACTCAAAAACAAGGGAAAAACAGAAACTGGCACATGTTAATAGGTTTGTCCCAAAAATCATATAAAATAGCATATAAATGCGTATAAAACATCCAAGATGTATAATATAATAGCATGGAACAATAAAAAATTATAGATACATAGGAGACGTATAAAGCATCCCCAAGCTTAATTTCTCTCATCCTCAAGTAGGTAAATGATAAAAATAGAATTTTTGATGTGGAATGCTACTTAACATATTTATCAATGTAATCTCCTCTATTGTGGCAAGAATATTCAGATCCATAAGATTCAAAACAAAAGCTTAATATTGACATAAAAACGATAATACTTCAAGCATACTAACAAGGCAATTATGTTTTCTCAAAATAATATGGACAAAGAAATCTTATCCCTACAAAATCATATAGTATGGCTATGCTCCATCTTTGTCACACAAAATATTCAAATCATGCACAAACCCAGTTTCAGATAAGCAATTGTTTCATACTTTAGTATTCTCAAATGTTTTCAACTTTCACGCAATACATGAGCGTGAGCCATTGACATAGCACTATAGGTGGAATAGAATGGTGGTTGTGGAGAAGACAAAAGGATGGAGATAGTCTCACATCAACTAGGCGTATCAACGGGCTATGGAAATGCACATCAATAGATATCAATGTGAGTGAGTAGGGATTGCCATGCAATGGATGCACTAGAGCTATAAGTGTATGAAAGCTCAAAAAGAAACTAAGTGGGTGTGCATCCAACTTGCTTGCTCATATAGACCTAGGGCATTTGAGGAAGCCCATTGTTGGAATATACAAGCCAAGTTCTATAATGAAAAATCCCACTAGTATATGAAAGTGAAAAAATAAGAGACTCTCTGTCATGAAGATCATGGTGCTATTTTGAAGCACAAGTGTGGAAAAAGGATAGTAACATTGCCCCTTCTCTGTTTTTCTCCCTCTCCCTTTTTTTGATTGGCTTCTTTGGCCTCTCTTTTTTATTAGCTTATTTGGGCTCTCTTTGTTCCTCACATGGGACAATGCTCTAATGATGATGATCATCACACTTTTATTTACTTACAACTCAAGAATTACAACTCGATACTTAGAACAAAATATGACTCTATATGAATGCCTCGAGCGGTGTACCGGGATATGCAATGAATCAAGAGTGAAATGTATGAAAGAATTATGAATGGTGGAAAGTTGCATGGAAATATATCTCAGAATGGCTATGGAAATGCCATAATAGGTAGGTATGGTGGCTGTTTTGAGGAAGGTAAATGGTGGGTGTATGGTACCAGCGAAAGTTGTGCGGCACAAGAGAGGCTAGCAATGGTGGAAGGGTGGGAGTGCGTATAATCCATGGACTCAACATTAGTCATAAAGAACTCACATACTTACTACAAAAATCTACAAGTGTCGGTGTACTAGAATAGGGGTACCCTAGTACCCCGAACTTGTGCACGGGCAGTCGCAGCGCCCCGCGGAAAGGGCTTGCCGGGTGACCGCCAAGATACTCCGCGGCTCCTTTGGAGCCGTTCAAGAACTAAGTATTCAAGTGAAGAAGACAAGGCCCCGGCAAGAGGAGCTTGCCGGGAAGGCCAACCGAGGCATCTCAAGGAACTTGCCGCGACGCGCCACGTGTCCCGGCAAGGCTCGGCGAGCGACAAGCTTCCGGGCGCGACAAGACTACGACCGCGGCAAGACGCTTGCCGCGGCAAGCGGCCACCCTGTGCCCACGCTCCAGCGCATCCACCAACGTGTCGCCCTGGGGGCCTTTCCAGGCACGCGTGGCGGAAGGCTGCGTAGCCAACGGTAAGCGGTGGCATGCGGTGCTGACAAGATCGCCATCGTGGCGGACGGTGGCGCCCCTGACGGTCCTTTTCTACACTGTTAGGGCAACACAGACGGGCATTTAATGCCCTTGTCCCCTGCCGTCAGGGTTAGGTAGAAAGCACTGTACAAGCAACTATACCAACCACCTCTATTTTTACGTTTTCACCCTTCTCTGCGTTGCCACCTGTCGGTGACCCCTTGTGCATATAAAAGGAGGCCCATGTGCAACGTAGAGGGGGGTTCGAAAGGTTCGAAAGGTTCGGAAGGTTCGGTTCGTCTAGTTCGAGGCTCGGATCATTTCGAAGCCAGAAACACTTAGCTCTCTAGAGCAAGAACAGAATACAATCAGACAAGCAGCAGTAGGAGTATTATCTCTCCGGAGAGCTCCGAAGCTGGGTAAACTGCTTGTGTGCCTCGCCTCGATCTGCTCTTCGTGCGACCTCCGCCCCCCGCCGAACCGAAAGGGGCCCGGTCCGCCGGCCCCATAGTTGTCCGTGGATTAGTTTCCCCGACATCTTTGGCGCTCCAGGTATGGGGCGTCGAGATTGCGTGAACCTGATCCGGCATTCACACGAGCTAGATCTGCATTTTCTTCATCAACATGCCACCGAAGAAGAAGGCTTCGGAGGCAGCTGCTCCGTCCGCGTCGATCTCACCGCCACCGGAACAAACGGGTGGTGGGGTTGACGCTGGTGGAAGAACAGACATCAGCGAGGATGCTCACGGTGCTGCCAGGTCCAAGGACAAGGCTACACAAACCTTGGCGTCTTCGCATCCGCCGCGTCCCTCTCAGGAGACGCAGGACCGACAGCGTCATGGTATTCGCAGTACCATACGCTAGTTGGATCAAGATCAAGCTGGTGGGTCTCGAGACGCTCAAGACCAGCATGCACGCCAACATGCTGGCATGAGTGAGGCACGGTCGCTTGGACGGGAGACTGCTCCTTCTAACGTAGTTAGAAGTCCGAGCATATCCCGCTCCTCGCATCGTTCGCCACTGCCGCCCACCACTCCAGCGGAAGCTTTAGCGCGAGCTCAACTGCTCCTGGATTACCCTCCAACGTCGGACAAGATCGACGAATGGAGGGCCACCATTCAGAGTCTCATCGGCTACGCCAACGGCGACACTCCACGGCAGCCGAGCGCGTTGCTGCCGCGGAAGGACTGCCAGACGCGAGCCGGTGGCGACGAAACTGGTGGGGGTGCAACCACCGTGCACTCTCCACCCCGAAGGCCACGATCGCTGACTCGCCGGATCCACCTCGACAGCGACTCCACCGCATCGTCGGATCCACGAGCTCGTCGCGATCAGTGACAAGTTCTTCACAAACGACATCAAGAAGACGCTCGTACTCGCATCGAGCGCTGAAGAGAAGCGCGACGTCAATCCGACAAGCGCGCTGGGCCCTCTGTTGACATGCACGCACCCGGAGAACCAGGCAACTTGCCGTACGCGGTAGGTTGCCCTGCGTTCACTCGTGAGCTGTGGCAGGTCCAGTGGCCCAGCACGAAGAATTTCAAGCCAGATGTACCGGAAAAGTACGATGGCAAGACGCATCCGTCAGAATTCCTCAGCATCTACACCATTACGGTGCAAGCTGCCGGGGGGCGAGACGACAAGATCCTTGCCAACTACTTCCCGCTGGTGCTCAAGCCCAATGTCAGATCCTGGCTCATGCACTTGCCGGACAACTCCATATCCTCCTGGGCTGACCTGTGCCATCAGTTTGTCGGCGCCTTCACAGGCGGCCACAAGCCTCCTGGCCAAGAGAGTGACCTTCACCTGCTCGCCCAGAAGGAAGGAGAATCCCTGCGCAAGTACATACAGAGATTCGGCAACGTACAGCACAACATCCCATACATCCACCCTGCCGCGGTAATCAGCGCGTTCCATCAGAACATGCAGAACCGCAGGATGCGGGAAGAGATGGCGATGTGCAAGATCAGAGACGTCAGTGAGCTATATGCCCTGGCCGACAAGTGTGCACGTGCTGAGGAAGGGAGGAGACTCCCCGGAGAGAATATAGGAGCAGGAGGATCTGACAGTGAGGATACTGCCCCGGCAAGGAGAAACCGGCGGCGAAATAACAGAAGGAAGAAAGGCAAAGAGGTGCTAGTTGTCGAGCAGTCCGGCAGCGGAGGTGGCGCCAACAAAGCCAAAGCTGGTGGCTCCGGCAAGGAGACTGCCGCGGAGGCTGTGGCGGTCGCCGACAAGCAGGACGGCACCAACAAGCAGTACTGCAAGATCCACCGCACCAAGGGCCATGACCTCCAGAGCTGCAAGAAAGTCGAGCAGCTTGTTGAGCAGTAGAAGGCTGAGTACGAGCTGCGCGACAAGGAGAAGACCCAGGAAGGTGCTGGAGGATCCGGCAAGAAACGTCCCGGCCGGGGAGGACGCCGCGGCAAGGCCAAGCAGCGGCAAGGAGATAGACCTCCCCGCTGCCGCTACAAGGATGAAGATGACGACGACGACGAAGATATGGATGATGACGAGACTGATGAGCAGGAGTTCCAGAAAGCCGCAGAGGTCATGTGCGTTGATGGCGGTGCTTCTCTGCATACTTCACACCGCCAGCTCAAACAATGGGTGCGGGAAGTCAATGCGGCAGAACCACCCGTCGAGTCACGCAGGCCTCTGAAATGGTCCAGCACGCCTATCATCTTTGATATTGAGGACCACCCAGATCGCATAACTGCGGCCGGGTGCTTGCCGATGTTGGTTTCACCAACTATCCGCAACCTCAAGGTCACAAAAATGCTAGTTGACGGAGGGGCCGGCTTGAACCTGATCTCCTCTGCAGTGCTCCAGAAACTCCAGATCCCCGACAGTGAGCTCGAAGAGACCGGTACATTTCAAGGAATCAATCCGGGAAGGAGCAAGCCGAAGGGAAAGATCACGTTGCCGGTAACATTTGGCAGCGAGCTGAACTTCAGGACTGAGAGGGTCACTTTTGACGTCGCTGATTTTCCATTGCCTTACAATGGGATACTCGGCCGTCCAGCACTTGCCAAATTCATTGCAGCCTCTCACTATGCATACAATGTACTAAAGATGCCAGGCCCGATAAGCATCATCTCTGTCCCTGGCGACAAGAAGGATGCCCTTATCTGCGCCGACAAGATCTACCGGGAGGCAAGAGCTGCAACAGATCGCAAGTCACTTGCCGCTGAAGCTCCCGGGGGGAAGAAGAAGACTAAGTCCGGCAAGAGTTCTGATGCCCACTCCGGCAAGCGCACCTCTTCGGAGTGCTGCGCTACCGTCGAGGACGCACCATCGAGCTCCACCGGCAAGTGTAAGAAGGCAATGGCAGCTCCACCAGAGACCAAGAAGGTGTCCGCCAAGGAGGACGGCACTGGTGGTACCTTCACCATCAGTGCCACGCTTGACCCTAAATAGGAAAGCGCGCTCGTTGCTTTCCTGCGGGCGAATGTCGACGTGTTTGCATGGCAACTGTCTGACATCCCCGGTGTTCCCAGGAAAGTAATTGAGCACCACCTTGCCGTCTGTCCTCATGCGCGGCCCGTCAAGGAGAAAGTCAGGAAACAAGCAGTGGAGCGCCAAGAATTCATTGCGGAAGAGATCAAGAAGTTGGAAGCAGCAGGCCTTGTCAGAGGAGTGCTCCATCCTACGTGGTTGGCTAATCCTGTTGTCGTGCGCAAAGCCAACGGGAAATGGAGGCTTTGTATCGATTTCACCGATGTCAATAAAGCTTGTCCCAAAGACCCATTTCCCTTGCCGCGCATCGACCAGATTGTTGACTCCACAGCCGGAAGTGACTTGCTTTCATTTCTTGATGCATACTCAGGATATCATCAGATCTTCATGGTAGAAGAGGATGAGGAGAAAACCGCGTTCATTACCCCATGTGGCACATACTGTTTTGTACGGATGCCCTTTGGTTTGAAGAATGCGGGGGCAACGTTTGCAAGGGTAGTCCATCACGCTTTTGAGCCGCAAATGCACAGGAATGTGGAAGCCTACATGGATGACATAGTGGTCAAGAGCAAGGACAAAGCGACCCTGATCCATGATTTGGATGAAACTTTTGCAAATCTGCACAAGATCAACCTCAAGCTAAACCCCGAGAAGTGCGTGTTTGGAGTCCCTTCCGGCAAGCTTCTCGGGTTCTTTGTGTACCAGCGGGGGATTGAAGCCAATCCTGACAAGATCAAGGCAATTGAGCAGATTGAAGCACCAAAGCGCATCAAGGATGTACGAAGACTTGCCGGTTGCGTGGCTGCTCTCAGCAGGTTTATCTCTAGATCTGCTGAGCACGCCCTGCCCTTTTTCAAAATATTGAAAAAGGCAGGTCCAATGAAATGGACTCCGGAAGCGGAGGCTGCGCTGCAGGACTTGAAGAGATACCTGTCCTCCGCTCCAACACTTGTCGCACCTAGGCCACAAGAGAAGTTGCTGCTGTATACAGCGGCAACCAATCAAGTGGTTAGTGCTGCGTTAGTGGCGGAGAGGGAGGCAGATGATGAGCCAGCAACCACGGCAGATGCATCCAGCGACAAGCGGGGCGCTTCACCGGCAAGCTATGGTCCGGCAAGCTCTGGTCCGACAAGCTCTGGTCTGGCAAGCTCTGGTCCCGACAAAGATGGATCTGCGCAGGCACATAAGGAGGTGCAGAAGAGAATGGTGCAGCGCCCGGTTTACTTTATCAGCTCCCTTTTGCAGGGGGCTAGGTCAAGGTACTCCGGTGTGCAGAAGTTGCTTTTCGGCCTTCTCATGGCCTCGAGAAAGCTGCGCCATTACTTCCAAGCACTTGAGATCACAGTTGTCACTCGCTTTCCGTTGAAGAGGATACTGCAAAATCCAGAAGCAACAGGCAGGATTGTTGAGTGGGCACTGGAACTGTCAAGCTTTGGCCTCAAGTTTGAAAGCACTTCAACTATCCAAAGCAGAGCATTGGCAGAGTTCATAGCAGAGTGGATGCCAACACCAGATGAAGAGATTCCAGAGACGAGCATCCCCGCCAAGGAAGCAAGTAAAGAGTGGCTGATGTATTTTGATGGTGCCTTCTCGCTGCAAGGCGCCGGTGCGGGCGTGCTGCTTGTCGCACCCACCGGAGAGCACCTCAAGTATGTAGTCCAGATGCACTTTCCCAAGGAGCAAGCAACGAACAATACTGCAGAGTATGAAGGTTTGCTTGCCGGTCTCAGGATCGCGGCAGACCTTGGGATCAAGAAACTCATTGTCAGGGGAGACTCACAGCTTGTCGTCTGCCAAGTGAACAAGAGTTATCAGAGTCCATTGATGGAAGCTTATGTTGATGAAGTGAGAAAGCTAGAAGAGCACTTTGACGGCCTACAAATGGAACATGTTCCAAGAGCTCAGAATGACATTGCTGATGGCCTGTCAAAGTGCGCCGCACTTAAGTTACCTATGGAACCAGGGATCTTTGTGCTCAAGCTGACTCAACCATCTGTGACACCATCAACTGGACAGAGCAAGAAGAGAAAGTTGATTTCCGGCAACTACTTTCCGGTAGAGCTTCCTGAAGCCGCCGCCAAGAAAGTCCTCAAGATCAACGCCAAAGATGCTGAGGAGCAGTTTGCTCCGGCAAGTCTCAGTGCTTGTTCCGTCGAAGCAGACGCTCCCGACAAGTTTTGCTTCGGCAAGCTTGCCGGGGAACATCAAGCTCCGGCTGAGCCGCAGGTTCTCGCCCTAGAAGCGGATGTTCCCGCAGCAGCAGAGGTGCCTTTAGTCCTTGTTGTCGAGCCGCAAGCTCCAGCATGGGCGCAGCATATTGTCCATTTCCTTCAGACAGGAGAACTTCCCGAAGAGCAAGAAGAAGTGGAAAAGGTAGCCCGGCAGTCGAGTATGTACCAGTTTGTCGACAACATACTGTACAGAAGACGACTCAACGGTGTGAAATTGAAGTGTATTTGCCAGGAAGACGGACAGAAGCTGTTGGCAGAGATACATGGAGGCATATGTGGTCACCACATTGGCGCAAGAGCACTTGCCGGCAAAGCTTTCCGGCAAGGTTTCTTTTGGCCGACAACCCTCCAGGATGCAACTACACAAGTAACCAAGTGTGAAGCGTGCCAGTTCCATTCCAAGCAGATTCACCAACCAGCTCAAGCTCTCTAGATGATCCCTTTATCCTGGCCATTTTCGGTCTGGGGGCTCGATATCCTCGGCCCTTTCCCTTGAGCTTTCGGGGGCTTCGAGTACTTGTACGTTGCAATCGACAAGTTCACGAAGTGGCCGGAAGTGGAACCAGTGAGGAAGGTGACAGCACAGTCAGCAGTCAAGTTCTTCAGGTCGATTGTTTGCCGTTTCGGGATCCCTAACAGGATCATCACCGACAACGGCACGCAATTTACGAGCCGCACCTTCATGCAGTACGTCCAAGACCTTGGCGCCAAGGTCTGCTTTGCTTCTGTTGCTCATCCGAGAAGCAACGGTCAAGCGGAGAGGGCAAATGCTGAAGTGTTGCGCGGGCTCAAGACCAGGACTTTCAACAGGCTACGCAGGTGCGGCAGAAACTGGATCGAGGAGCTGCCGGTGGTTCTTTGGTCGATCAGAACGACGCCAAATCGAGCCACTGGCCAGACGCCTTTCGCTCTAGTCTATGGAGCAGAGGCAATTCTCCCCATGGAACTCGTATACGGATCACCTCGAGTGCTCGCTTATGATGAGCTTGAGCAAGAGCAGCTGCGACAAGATGACACGCTGCTCCTTGAGGAGGATCGTCTTCAGGCTGCTGTACGAGCTGCTCGATACCAGCAAGCTTTGCGCCGCTACCATAGCCGCAAAGTTAATGCCAGAAGCTTCGAGGAAGGCGACCTTGTTCTTCGGCGCGTTCAGTCCGCCAAGAATTCCAACAAGTTGACGCCGAAGTGCGAAGGCCCTTACGGGGTGAAACGAGTCACTAGGCCTGGCGCTGTCCGCCTTGAGACCGAAGATGGCATTCCGGTGAGCAACTCCTGAAACATTGAGCATCTTCGTAAGTTTTACCCGTAGGGCGCGGTTGCCGGAACCTGTTCCGGCAACCACCTTTTGTACAAGTCTTGCCGCTGTTGCATGTAATCCTTTGTACAAAGCCGAGCGCAGATCCCGTGCATAAGTAAAGCTCATGTGCTTCGCACATCTTGTCAGTTTTATGCTTTTTACTCTACATTTGCATGCTTTATCTGACACTTTGTGCAGCACCCATCCCCGGTAAGCAATAATGAGCCGAAAGGCCCCATATCGTTATTTTCTCTTCTTTCTTTCTCTCAAACAAAGGAAAAGAAGGTTCCCTCGCACACAAGTTTGCCGGGGGGGAAGGAGGAGATAATGATATGGACCAGGCGTTGTTTAAGGACCAGGCGTCGTTTAAGGAAGATTTGCCTTGCCGGGAAGCAAACGACAGAAAAGCTAAGTTGCCAAAGTTTGAGCAATTAGTTTTAATTTTTAAGTTATCTTCCTCGAACGACCGTGCTTTGTATGGAAAACCTGTGCGCGGAGGAACCAACTCGTGGCTAGATGCGCCCTTACTTTGTTTCGAGTCCGCTCAACAACTTAAGTGTGCTGCAACTAGTCGCGACAAGGTTTCTTGTCGGAGCGGCACCGCCAGCAGGCTGCTAACGTCCCGCACTCAGCGCTCACGGCTCGGGTGCCTGCGCCGACAAGTTCCCTAAAAGCGTAGGGTAAAAACATACAAAGCAAGGGATCTAGTAAAGGAAATAACATAGTGATCATCATCCAAAATAAAGTTATATTACAAGATAACTTGTCGCAGCTCTAACACATTGTTCCCATGACATGACTAGCAGCGACAAGGAAAAAGATAAAGCAGGCGGCCTAGTCTACGCGACCACCCGCAACCCTCCTGATCTCGCTCACCTTGTCCACAATGGGTGCGACAAGGGCCTTGAGTGCTTCCAGATCAGCGTCGGGCGGCAGGGACCTGAGCACGTTGGTGAGATTGAGGCCCGGGTTGCGGAAAGCCACCTTCACCAGCACCTTTTGAAGAACTCCCGCGCAAATCTTGCGCGACTCGTCGGCCAGCTGCTTTGGGATCTTCTCCCGAAGCCGCTGGAGGGCAGTTGACACGCCCTTGAAGAACAGGCTGAGCTTGGCGCTGGGTTGGAGATGCTCGTCGGAAGGATACCCGAAGTCCTCCATCCCCAGCTGCGCCAGCTCCCCGTTGATGACTGCAGTGACATTCACCAGACCCTCGGTCCAGTGCTCCACCGTCTCCCTGAATGAGTTCTGGGTGACGGCAATGCTCGCCAGCAGCGCCTCGTCGGCCTTGATCTTCTCCGACAAAGCCACCTCTCGCTCCTTGGCGGCGTCCAGCGTCTGCGTCAGCGTGACCAGCTTTAGCTCGAGATCCGTGTTGGAGTCCTTGGCGGCGCCGAGCTCCTTGTTCCTCTCCACGAGAAGACCTTGCAGCTCACCATGGGCAGCAGCATCCTTCTCGCGCTCACGCTTGAGCGCGGCGAGCTCCTCGCCGCTCATCCGGAGATTGGCCTCCAGCTGCGCCACTTTTACCTCCAACTCTTTCTTGGCGGCCTCGGCAGCCGCGGCGGCATCCCTTGCTTCTTGGAGAGCGCCGCCAATTGCTTGCTCCCGCGCGGCGAGCTCTTCCTCGTGGCTGTCGAGGTTCACCTTGCGCTGCGCCAATTCTCCCTCCTGCGCAGATAACCTCTCGGCAGCAAGCCGCTGCTGCTCTTCGACCTCAGCCTTCGCGAGGAGGAAGGCCTTCCTCTCCTCAGCGACTTGCTCCCGCTCCTCCGCCAAGCTCCGGAGAGTCTCCTGCCTGAGATCCCGGAGCTCCTCCGCGCGTTTCTCAATGTCGACTCCCGCCCTTGCGACAAGCGCTTCCCGGGAAGCCAGCTTGGCTTGCCGGGCGCGGTAGAGCGACGTTAGCTTCCGCAGCAGCCGCTCCTCTTCGGGCTCCTCGCTACTGCTTGGCGCGTCCACCAGCGCCAGTCCTGCGGAGGCGAGCACCTCTCCGTCGAAAGTTTCTCCCTCGACCGGCGCCGTGGAGCTCGAAGCCCAGGGGAGCTTGATGAAGACACCGTCGCCGGCCTTCAAGTAGGCGCCGGGCTGGGGCTCCTCGGAGTCTGGCTCTGCGGCAGCGGGGGAGGATCGGTGGTCGGTGCAGCGCCTGGCGCTCCTGCGGCCTCGGGGCCGTCAGTACGACCACCGGATCCCTCGCCGGCTTCTGCGGCGGCAGCCTTGGCGGCCTCTTCGCCGGCGGGCTCATCAGCGCCGGCCTCTCCATCAGCGGCTTCGGTCTCCATCGGCTCAGTGGCGGGTGGATCTGAAGAACGAAGAATGGAGAGAAGTCAAGCGAATATGCAAAAACAAAGTCAGAAGAACAAAAACCCAAGGGCAAGTTTTTAGGCAAGTGGATTACCTGTGATGGGATCTGCAGTCGCGTTCTCGGCCGCCGTAGGATCACTGGCGTCTTCCCTTGCCGGAGAATTGGCCCTTGTCGGAGAGTTCTCCCTTGCCGGAGAACGCTCCCTTGACGGGGACTCTACCCTTGGCGGCGTAGTCGAAGCAGATGGCGCTTCGGGGGCGGCTTCCGGGCCCTCCTGGTGAGGCTCCTCTGCTCCTACACAAATCCAACAATCAAGATATCAATAAAAGAAAAGAGCAACCATGCGCACCTGACGGCGGGAAGTAAATTATAAACTTACGCTGGGGGCTGCTTTGCGGAGTAGTGGCCAGGTCCGGCAAGGTGGGCTCAGGCACGCCCCCTGCTGACACGGTGGGATCGTCTTCGATGACGATCACCGAGGCCTTGGCCCTCTTGGCCGCTCTCTGGGCCAGCGTCCTGAAAAGGGATGGGTTCAGATCGAAGCAAGTTAGATACAGAATAAAAGCGACAAGATTGAAGAACTACGAGGACAGCGAGAAAAGCTTACTCTTCTTCTTCGTCATCGGAGCTGAGCGCGGAGAGATTGAAGTCCGGCTCGCCTCCGGTGCGACGAGGCGGAGGAGTGGGCTCCCTTGTCCACTTGGCGGGAGCAGCAGCGGTGGACCGGGAAGGTCCCGCTCCAGTTGTCGCAGCGGCAGGAGGCGCTCCCGCGGCAACGGTGCTTGCCGCGGTGGAGCGTGTCGCGTGACTCGGCGGCTGTGGACCCGTCTGCCGCCCCGCTGCGTCACCAGCCCTGCGGAGACGCCTTCTTGGTGCAGTCGGGGGCTCCACTTGCGGCAGGCTTTCTGAAGGCTCTGGCTCTTCCTCGCCGGGCTCGCTCAGCCCGGTCTCGGGGCCGGCAAGATCCTCCTCGCCGGCGAACTCCTCGCGCTCGGCAAGGCTTGCCGCCTCCGCTGCCTCTGCCTCCGCCTCGGTGAACCCGAACTCGCCTGCGGCGGCTGCTGCCGCGGCCTCTTCCGCCCTAGTGGCGATGTGCTGCAGCTCTGCTTCGGTAGTGTCACGGGTGAGGCTCCTCTGCTCGTCGGCGCGGATCGGCACTTCCTCCAGGCTGTCGAAGAATGCCCGCACGACGTCATCCGCCGGCTCTTGCCAAGTTGGGGCGATTCTGTGAGAGTCGCACAACGGCATCATCGCGCGGATCCGGTCAAGAGATGAATTATTCCACAAAGGAACAACGCCCCTCGGCAACAGGAACGGGTGTTGAGGGTCACGTTTGAAGAGCTCCAGGAGCATTGCATCCAGCTCCAGGACGGTGAAATTGAAGTTGAGGCCCGGGCGCAGCCTCATGATGTCCGCCGAGTTCTTGAACTCCCAAGCAGGTCTCCCTCTCTCTTGCAGGGGGGCAATGCGGCGGCGAAGGAAATCTGCGCCGACAGTGCCTACAGTGAGCCCGGCAAGCCTAAGGCAGAGGATTCTGGTGACGGCGATCTTCAGCCTGTCATCTTCTGGGCCCATGTTGCTCCAATCGTTGCCACGTACTATTGGGGCTTGGTGCACGGCAGTGAATGGCTGCGGGTTCTCCTCAACAATCCAACACCACTCCGCTCTCCACTCCTCCCATTTGCTGCGAAGCTCACCCTCCAGATACGCCTCCTTCTTGCCGACTCTCGAGATCCAGGCGATCCCTCCGGCAAGCGGCTCTCCTCTCTCGACCCGAGGCATGAAGAAATGGCGAAAAAGGGCTACATTGGGGTGGACTCCGACAAAGTTTTCGCACAAATGTGCGAAAACTGCCATCGTGAGGACGGCGTTGGGGGTGAAGTCTAGGAGGCGGAGGCCGTACGTGTTCATGATATCTCAGAAGAACTCCGAGAAGGGCGGGCAGAGCCCGCAGTAGAAGAAAAGCGCGAAGAATGGGTACCCGGTTGGAGCCAGCTCCGATGCGGTGGCCGGGAGTACCCTCGTGCGCGGGTGCGCACGCATCTCCGTCGACCAGAAAAGGTAGTAGTACTCCCTCTGCTCCTTGGCGCCGAGTTGAGGGGGGAAGATGGCCCGCTCCTTCCGCAGCGCCGCGAGCCGCTGCGCCTCGGCCGACTTCACGCCCTTCCCCTTGTCGGCTTTCGGAGCCATGGCGGAGGTGGCAGGGGAGATCGGCGGCATGGTGGTGCTGGTGGCGACGGGGGGCGGAGCGCTGCTCTCTTTCGGCTTTGAGAAGAAGGGGGGAGCGGTGGAGATTCTCGAGGACAAAGCAACAAACGGCGAAGTGGGGAAACTGCCCCTGTTTCCCCTGCTTATAAAGAGGGAGGGGGCGGACGTTTCGCCCTTCCGAATAAAGAACCCCCCACGATCTCTCCCACGATGCCGCATTCAGCGCGTGCCGTTGGGGGAGGGCGCGGTGGGTACAGAGCAAGATTCGGCGTTACCCGGGCCGCGCGTGCCCGTGCCCTGTTTTGGGCCTAGCCCAATAGCGCTCGGCACCGTGTGTGGCCCAGGCCCGGGGGCTCCTGTCGGTGTACTAGAATAGGGGTACCCTAGTACCCCGAACTTGTGCACGGGCAGTCGCAGCGCCCTGCGGCAAGGGCTTGCCGGGTGACCGCCAAGATACTCCGCGGCTCCTTTGGAGCCGTTCAAGAACAAAGTATTCAAGTGAAGAAGACAAGGCCCCGGCAAGAGGAGCTTGCCGGGAAGGCCAACCGAGGCATCTCAAGGAACTTGCCGCGACGCACCACGCGTCCCGGCAAGGCTCGGCGAGCGACAAGCTTCCGGGCGCGACAAGACTACGACCGCGGCAAGACGCTTGCCGCGGCAAGCGGCCACCCTGTGCCCACGCTCCAGCGCATCCACCAACGTGTCGCCCTGGGGGCCTTTCCAGGCACGCGTGGCGGAAGGCTGCGAAGCCAGCGGTAAGCGGTGGCATGCGGTGCTGACAAGATCGCCATCATGGTGGACGGTGGCGCCCCTGACGGTCCTTTTCTACACTGTTAGGGCGACACAGACGGGCATTTAATGCCCTTGTCCCCTGCCTTCAGGGTTAGGTAGAAAGCACTGTACAAGCAACTATACCAACCACCTCTATTTTTACGTTTTCACCCTTCTCTGCGTTGCCACCTGTCGGTGACCCCTTGTGCATATAAAAGGAGGCCCATGCGCAATGTAGAGGGGGGTTCGAAAGGATGGAAAGGTTCGGAAGGTTCGGTTCGTCTAGTTCGAGGCTCGGATCATTTCGAAGCCAGAAACACTTAGCTCTCTAGAGCAAGAACAGAATACAATCAGACAAGCAGCAGTAGGAGTATTATCTCTCCGGAGAGCTCCGAAGTTGGGTAAACTGCTCGTGTGCCTCGCCTCGATCTGCTCTTCGTGCGACCTCCGCCCCCCGCCGAACCGAAAGGGGCCCGGTCCGCCGGCCCCATAGGTGTCCGTGGATCAGTTTCCCCGACAACAAGTCATCAAAACCAAGCACTATGCACATTCTCCTAGGTGAAGGGTTGGTAGGAGTTAACCATCGCGCGATCCCGACCTCCACACAAAGGATGACAATCAAAGAGATACATCATGCTTCAAATTTGTTACACAGCGGTTACCATATGTGCATGCTACGGGACTCACAAACCGCAACATAAGTATTTCTCAAATTCACAATTAATCCACTAGCATGACTCTAATATCATCATCTTCATATCTCAAAACAATCATAAAGAATAGGACTTCTCATAGTATTCAATGCACTTTATATGAAAGTTTTTATTATATCCCCCTTGGATGCCTATCATATTAGGACTAAATTTATAACCCAAGAAAATTACCATGCTGTTTTCAAGACTCTCAAAATAATATAAGTGAAGCATGAGAGTTCATCAGTTTCTTGAAAATAAAACCACCACCGTGCTCTAAAAAGATATGAGTGAAGCACTAGAGCAAACGACAAACTACTCCGAAACATATAAGTCAAGATCAATGAGTAGTCGAATAATTATGTAACTATGTGAAGACTCTCTAACATTTAATAATTTCAGATATTGGGATATTATTCAAACAGCAAGCAAAACGAAAAAAATGACGCTCCAAGCAAAACACATATCATGTGGTGAATAAAAATATAGCTCCAAGTAAGGTTACCGATGAACAAAGACGAAAGAGGGGATGCCATCCGGGGCAGCCCCAAGCTTAGGCTCTTGGTTATCCTTGAATACTACCTTGGGGTGCCTTGGGAATCCCCAAGCTTAGGCTCTTGCTACTCCTTATTCCATAGTCCATCGAATCTTTACCCAAAACTTGAAAACTTCACAACACAAAACTTAACAGAAAACTCGTAAGCTCCGTTAGTATAAGAAAATAAAATCACCACTTAATAACTGTTTTGAACTCATTCTAAATTCATATTGGTGTAGTATCCACTGTATTCCAACTTCTCTATGGCTCATACCCTCCGATACTACTCGTAGATTCATCAAAATAAGCAAACAAAACAAAAACAGAATCTGTCGAAAATAGAACAGTCTGTAGTAATCTGGAAACTTTCCCTACTTCTGTAACTCCAAAAATTCTTAAAATATTAGTTACACCTGAGAAATTTGTGCACCAATCCATATAAAAAAGAATCAGGTCAAAATCACGTTTCAATAAGATTCTGGAAATTATTTACTGAGCACAAAATTTTCTTATTTTCAGCAGGATCAACACAAGTATCACCACAAGCTATCCAAAAGGCTTTACTTGGAACTTTATTGAAACAAAAGATATAAAACATGATTAATACAGTAGCATAATCATGTTAACACATAAAAACATTAGGGGCAAATATTGGGTTGTCTCCCAACAAGCACTTTCTTTAATGCCTTTCTAGCTAGGCATAATGATTTCAATGATGCTCGTATAAAAGATAAGAATCGAAACATAAAGAGAGCATCATGAAGCATATGACTAACAAATTTAAGTATAACCAACTTCCTATTCCTAGGTATTTTTTGATAAAACAACTTATGGGAACAAGAATCAACTAGCATAGGAAAGCAAAACAAGCATAGCTTCAAGATTTTCAACACATAGAGGGGAAACTTGATATTATTGCAACTCCTACAAGCATATATTCCTCCCTCATAATAATTTTCAGTAGCATCATGAATGAATTCAAAAATATAACTATCACATAAAGCACTCTTTTCATGCTGCATAAGCATAGAATTTTTATTACTCTCCACATAAGCAAAACTCTTCTCATGAATAGTAGTGGGAGCAAACTCAACAAAATAACTATTATGTGAGGCATAACCCAATTGAAAAATTAAAATCAAGATGAGAAGTTTCATGGTTATCATTATTCTATATAGCATACATGTCATCACAATAATCATCATAGATAGCAACTTCTTCCAAAATAGTGGATTCATCATAAATAAAGTCATCACCTCTCTAAATCTATTTTGATAATTATCACAATAAGAATCAACACCCTCCAAAATAGTGGGATCATTACTTATGAAAGTTGACACTCTTCCAAACCCACTTTCATCAATATAATCATCATAAATAGGAGGCATTCTTTCATCATAATAAATATTCTCATGAAAACTTGGGGGACTGAAAATATCATATTCATCAACATAGGATCCCCAAGCTTGTGGCTTTGCATATCATTAGCATCATGGATATTCAAGGAATTGATGCCAATAACATTGCAATCATGCTCATAATTCAAATATTTAGTGCCAAACATTTTAATTCATTCTTCTTCTAACATTTGGCACGATTTTCCTTTTCATCATTTTCACGAAAGACATTAAAAAGATAAGGTATATGAGGCAACCTCAATTCCATTTTTTGTAGTTTTATTTTATAGACTAAACTAGTGATAAAACAAGAAACTAAAAGATTCAATTGCAAGATCTAAATATATACCTTCAAGCACTAACCTCCCCGACAACGGCGCCAGAAAAGAGCTTGATTTCTACTATGCAACCTTCTTCTTGTAGACGTTGTTGGGCCTCCAAGTCCAGAGGTTTGTAGGATAGTAGAAAATTTCCCTCAAGTCGATGACCTAAGGTTTATCAATCCGTGGGAGGCGTAGGATGAAGATGGTCTCTCTCAAGCAACCCTGCAACCAAATAACAAAGAGTCTCTTATGTCTCCAACACACCCAATACAATGGTAAATTGTATAGGTGCACTAGTTCAGCGAAGAGATGGTGATACAAGTGCAATATGGATGGTAGATATAGGTTTTTGTAGTCTGAAAAATATAAAAACAGCAAGGTAGAAAGTAAGAAAAGTGAGCGAAAACTGTATTGCAATGCTTCGAAACAAGGCCTAGGGTTCATACTTTCACTTGTGCAAGTTCTCTCAGCAATAATAACATAATTGGATCATATAACTATCCCTCAACATGCAACAAAGAGTCACTCCAAAGTCACTAATAGCGGAGAACAAACAAAGTTGTAGGGTACGAAACCACCTGAAAGTTATTCTTTTCGATCAATCCATTGGGCTATTCCTATAAGTGCCATAGACGGCCCTAGAGTTCGTAGCAAAATAACACATTAAGACACACATCAACCAAAACCCTAATGTCACCTAGATACTCCAATGTCACCACAAGTATCCGTGGGTATGATTTTTTTTGAAGGTTAGGACAATAGGAAAGGCTCCTACTGCTTGTATATTACCTCATCTCAAAAGTTTTTGTTACATATACACAGTATGGATGGGGGGGAGGAGCTACATAGTCAAGTTACAAAGTGGAGAAATTTTCCTTAACAAGGATCCCCCTATGGGTTCCTTTCTAGGCAGGATCAGTGTATAGATGCTAGAGTATCATGCACAAGTTGTTTTGTGTGGTCAGGCAGTCTGTGTAAGAGGTCTTGAAAGTCATTTCTGAATCTTCTTTTCCATGAATCCACGCAGGGCAGCACCTTCCTAAAGTGATTGTTGTTGCGTTCTTTCCACAAGCTCCAAGCTGCCAAAAGGAAAATCTCCATGATCATTTTGTTGTTATGTCTTTCCTTCATTCTCTGAACAAGCTAGAGGCGATGTTGGTGATCACTCCAAGCAATGTTTAGAATCCTCCAGCAAGACTAACTGAAAGTGCAGTGGAAGAAGAGATGTTCCACCGTTTCTTCAATGTGTTTACCACAAAGCAGACAGTCCAGATTGGTCCCAATGTTGCAGTGTCTCCGCTTCAGCATGTTCCTTGTATTGAGATGGTCAGACAGCAGTAGCCACCCGAAGACCTTTGTCTTGGCTGTGCACTTGGATTTCCATAGCCATTTGAAAGCAATGTGTGCAGTTACCTCTCTGATGAAGTAGCCGTAGTACAATGTTGTTTTGAAGTTGTGTGCACCCCAACAGCAGGTCCAAGTGTCATTCTCGTCAGTTAGTTCCACGTCAGCCACCTCTCTTTGAATCTGTCTCAGCTCATCATGGGCTTGTACTGAAAGTGGGAAATGGAAGGTCGTGGCCGGATCATTTGTATTGAGGAAGGCCTGAACCGAAACATCACCAGTTTTGCAGTAGGAGTAAGCTCTTGGGTACTTTTCCTCGTATATAGCGTGGTTCCAGTTGTCTTTCCAGAACATGGCCGCGTTGCCTTTCTATACATTGGTTTGGGTCACTCCCCGGTAGATTGGCATTAACTGGATGAGATCTCGCCACCAAAACAAGCCGCGGGGTTCTGTCGCATGGGGATCAGCCTCTGTATAATATTTATTCCAGATGAGGTTAACCCAAGCAGTGTCATGCTTATTGTAGAACTTGTGTAGGAGTTTGAGCAACAGGGCGTCATTTTGTACACGTAGGTCAAGTATCCCTAGTCCGCAACTCTTTTTTGGGCGGCAGACCATGGGCCATGCTGCCAACGAGTTGCATTTGTCACCATTATCCGTTTTCTTGTTCCAGAGGCAGTGTCGTCTGATTTTGTCCAATTGGGCAATTATTTTTGGTGGAAGTCTCCATGTTCCCATCGGATAGATGGCTAGAGACGTGATGAGGGAATTAGAAGAGCCAGTCTGCCAGCATGAGACATGAGTGACATAGCCACAGTGATTTTCCTTTCTGCCTTGTAGACAAACGGTGTCAAATCCATGACTGAAGGTCGAGTTGTGCCCAGAGGCAGTCTAAGGTAAGTAAATGGCATGCTTGGCTGAGCACAACCAAATAGTGCTGCCAACGCATCACATTTGTCCTGCGGGGTGTTGATGGGCACCAAAGTTGATTTGTGAAAGTTGATTTTGAGTCCAACAGAAGTGGCATAATCCTCAAGAGTCTGCTTGATTGTGGCTGCCTGGTTGATGCAGGCCAGAAGGACAATGATTGTCTCATCAGTGTATTGGATCACCGGGTATTGATCATCTCCTTTAGGCGGAATCGGGTGTTGGATGGTTTGGAGTTGAAGGGCATCATTAAGAGCGGTTTGGAGCAGGTCAGCTGCTAACACAAATATCAATGGTGACAGTGGGTCGCCCTGATGCACTCCACATTTACAGAGGAATTGTCGAACTGGAACACCGTTGAGAAGAACCGAGGATTTCGCTGATGAGAAAATGCTTTCCATCCAAGTTAACCATTGAGGTGGGAAGCCCATTTTTTCCTAATAAGCATCATCACAGGGTGTTGGGTCGTATCAAAAGCCTTCACGAAGTCTAGCTTTAATAGTACGATTTCACGCTTGGACGCTTGGTACTGATGTATATATTCAAACGCCCAGGCGAGACAGTCATGAATGGAGCACCCGCGGAGGAATCCATATTGGTTGCGACAAATGATCTGCAGAATAATTCTCTGAAGGCGATTGGGCAGGATCTTGGTTATAAGTTTAAGACAACAATTAAGGAGCGTAATCGGGTGGAAGTCGTTGACTGTCACAGGAGCATTGACCTTCGGTATCAGGGTGATATACCCATAGTTGAGGCTTTCTAGATTCAAATTTCCCCCATGGAATTCATCACATAGATGATAGATATCATGTTTGATAATTGGCCAGCAGGCTTTTATGAATGCACCGTTAAACCCATCTAATCCTGGAGACCTATCTGGTGGCATTTCTTTGACCACAATGTCAATTTTTGCATGCGTAAATGGGATGATCAGGCTGTGGAAATCTACATCTTCTCGGAGCATTTTTGAGAGGTTCAATTTCATTGGATGTGGGTTGTCTGATCCCAGTCTATCTTTGTATGTATCAAATAGAATGGCCTCTTTAGCTGTGTGATCCTCAACTTTAACTCCATTGCTGTCTTGCAAGGTTTTGATAAAATTATTTCTGTATCGTTCTGTGGCCACAGCCTAGAATAATTTAGAAATCTATCTGTGGGTATGATTATGCGATATGCATCACACAATCTCAGATTCATCTATTCAACCAACACAAAGAACTTCAAAGAGTGCCCCAAAGTTTCTACTGGTGAGTCAAGACGAAAACGTGTGCCAACCCTTATGCAAGTTCACAATCTCACTGAACCGCAAGTTGATCACCAAAATATACATCCTGTCGATCACGTGAATATCCCATTGTCACCACAGATAAGCACATGCAAGACATACATCAAGTGTTCTCAAATCCTTAAAGACTCAATCGGATAAGATAACTTCAAAGGGAAAACTCAATCCATTACAAGAAGGTAGAAGGGGGAGAAACATCATAAGATCCAACTATAATAGAAAAGCTTGCGGTACATCAAGATCGTGCCATATCAAGAACACGAGAGAGAGAGAGAGAGAGAGAGAGAGAGATCAAACACATAGCTACTGGTACAAACCCTCAGCCCCGAGGGTGAACTACTCCCTCCTCGTCATGGAAAGCGCCGGGATGATGAAGATGGCCACCGGTGATGGATCCCCCCTCCGGCAGGGTGCCAGAACAGGGGCCCGATTGGTTTTTGGTGGCTACAGAGGCTTGCGGCAGCGGAACTCCCGATCTAGGTTTCTTTTCAGGGGTTTCTGTATTTATAGGAATTTTTGGCGTCGGTTTCACGTCAGGGGGGTCTCTGAGTCAGCCATGAGGTAGGGGGCGCGCCCAGGGGGGTAGGGCACGCCCTCCACCCTCATGGATAACTGGGGACTCTTCTAGCCCAACTCTTTTGCTTCGGGGGTGATACGTCTCCAACGTATCTATAATTTTTTATTGTTCCATGCTATTATATTACCTGTTTTGGATGTTTATGGGCTTTACTATACACTTCTATATCATATTTGGGACTAACCTACTAACCGGGGGCCTAGCCCGAATTGTTGTTTTTTTTTTGCCTATTTCAGTGTTTCGAAGGAAAGGAATATCAAACGGAGTCCAAACGGAATGAAACCTTCGAGAGCGATCTTTTTGGAACAAACGCAATCCAGGAGACTTGGAGTGGACGTCAAGAAGCGAACGAGGTGGCCACGAGGGTGCCTAGCGCGCCCAGTAAGGATGGGCGCGCCTCCCACCCTCGTGGGCCCCTCAAGCATCCACCAACCTACTTCTTCCTCCTATATATATCCACGGACCCCGAAAACATCCAGGAGCACCACCAAAAATTATTTCCACCACCGCAACCTTCTGTATCCACGAGATCCCATCTTGAAGCCTTCGCCGGCGCTCCACTGGAGGGGGAATCGACCATGGAGGGCCTCCCCATCACCACCAAGGCCTCTCCGATGAGTTGTGAGTAGTTTACCACAGACCTTTGGGTCCATAGTTATTAGCCAGATGGCTTCTTCTCTCTCTTTGATTCCCAATATAAAGTTCTCCTTCCTCTTCTTGGAGATCTATTCGATGTAACTCTTTCTGCGGTGTATTTTTCAAGATCCGGTGAATTGTGGGTTTATGATCAATTTTATCTACGAGAAATATTTGAACCTCCTCTGAATTCTTTTATGTATGATTGGTTATCTTTGCAAGTCTCTTCGTATTATCAGTTTGGTTCGGCCTACTAGATTGATCTTTCTTGCAATGGGAGAAGTGCTTAGCTTTTGGGTTCAATCTTGCGGTGTCCTTTCCCCGTGACAGCAGGGGCAACAAGGCACGTATTGTATTGTTGCCATCGAGGATTAAAAGATGGGGTTTATATCATATTGCATGAGTTTATACCTCTACATCATCTCATCTTGCTTAATGTGTTACTTTGTTCTTATGAACTTAATACTCTAGATGCAGGCAGGAGTCGGTCGATGCGTGGAGTAATAGTAGTAGATGCAGAATCATTTCAATCTACTTGTTGTGGATGTGATGCCTATATACATGATCATGCCCAGATATTCTCATAACTATGCACTTTTCTATCAATTGCTCGACAGTAATTTGTTCACCCACCGTAATACTTATGCTATCTTGAGAGAAGCCACCAGTGGAACCTATGGCCCCGGGTCTATCTTTTATCATATAAGTTTTCCATCTACTTTTATTTGCATCTTTTACTTTCCAATCTATATCATAAAAATACCAAAAATATTTATCTTATCATATTATCTCTATCAAATCTCACTTTGGCAAGTTTCCGTGAAGGGATTGACAACCCCTATATCGCATTGGTTGCGAGGTTCTTGTTTGTTTGTGTATGCGCGTGGGACTTGGGAGGAGCCTCCTACTGGATTGATACCTTGGTTCTCAAAACTGAGGGAAATACTTACGCTACTTTGATGCATCACCCTTTCCTCTTCAAGGGAAAAACAAACGCATGCTCAAGAGGTAGCAAGAAGGATTTCTAGCACCATTGCCGGGGAGGTATTCACTCAAGTCAAGACATACTAAGTACCCATCACAAACTCATCTCCCTCACATTACATTATTTTCCATTTGCCTCTCATTTTCCTCTCCCCACTTCACCCTTGCCGTTTTATTCACCCTCTCTTTCCCGTTCTCCTCTCTCTTTTGCTTGCCTTTTTGTGTGCTTGTGTGTTGGATTGCTTGTCACGATGGCACAAGATAGTACTAAATTGTGTGACTTTTCCAATACCAATAATAATGATTTCCTTAGCACTTCGATTGCTCCTCTTAATGATGTTGAAACTTGTTAAATAAATGCTGCTTTGTTGAATCTTGTTATGAAAGATCAATTCTCCGGCCTTCCTAGTGAAGATGCCGCTACTCATCTAAACAATTTCTTGATTTGTGTGATATGCAAAAGAAGAAAGATACGGATAATGATATTGTTAAATTGAAGTTATTTCCGTTTTCACTTAGTGATCGTGCTAAAACTGGGTTTTCGTCTTTGCCTAAAAATAGTATTGATTCTTGGAATAAGTGCAAAGATGCTTTTATCTCTAAATATTTTCCTCCTGCTAAGATCATCTCTCTTAGAAATGATATTATGATTTTTAAACAACTTGATCATGAGAATGTTTCCCAATCTTGGGAAAGAATGAAATTAATGATTCACAATTGCCCTACTCATGGTTTGAATTTATGGATGATCATACAAAAAATTTATGCCGGATTGAATTTTGCTTCTTGAAATCTTTTAGATTCAGCCATGGTAGGCACTTTTATGGAAATCACTTTAGGAGAAGCTACAAAAGTCCTTGATAATATTATGGTTAATTATTCTCAATGGCACACAGAAAGATCTACCAGTAAAAGAGTCCATGCTATAAAAGAAATTAATGTTTTGAGTGGAAAGATGGATGAACTTATGAAATTGTTTGCTTATAAGAGTGCCACTATTGATCCTAATGATATGTCTTTGTCTACTTTGATTGAGAATAATAATGAATCTATGGATGTGAATTTTGTTGGTAGGAATAATTTTGGTAACAACGTGTATAGAGGAAACTTTAATCCTAGGCCGTTCCCTAGTAATTCCTCTAATAATTATGGTAATTCCTACAACAACTCTTATGGAAATTTTAATAAGATGCCCTCTTATTTTGAGAATAGTGTTAAAGAATTTATGAACTCTCAAAAGAATTTCAATGCTTTGCTTGAAGAAAAATTGCTAGGAACGTTGATAGACTTTCTCTTGATGTTGATTCTTTGAAACTTAGATCTATTCCTACTAAGCATGATATCAATGAGTCTCTCAAAGCTAGGAGAATTTCCATTGATGAGTGCAAAGAAAGAACCGCTAGGTTGCGTGCTAAGAAAGATTGCTTTGTTAGAGCGTGTTCTTCTAGTTTTCATGAAAATAATGATGAAGATCTAAAAGTTATTGATGTGTCCCCTATTAAATATTTGTTTTGCAATATGAATTTTGATAATGATGCGACTGAAGGTGAATCAACTTTAGTTAAAAACGTTCCGATGATTTGGAGTATTTTGATCTTGATGCTAAAATTGGTAAAAGTGGGATTGGAGAGATTAAAACTTTACATAGTAATGAACCCACTACTTTGGATTTCAAGGAATTTAATTATGATAATTGCTCTTTAATACATTGTATTTCCTTGTTGCTATCCGTGTTGAATTCTCCTCATGCTTATAGCCAAAATAAAGCTTTTACTAAACATATAGTTGATGCTTTGATGCAATCTTATGAGGAAAAACTTAATTTGGAAGTTTCTATACCTAGAAAGCTTTATGATGAGTGGGAACCTGCAATAAAAATTAAAATTAAATATCATGAATGCTATGCTTTGTGTGATTTGGGTGCTAGTGTTTCCACGATTTCGAAAACTTTACGTGATGTGCTAGGTTTCCATGAATTTGATGATTGCTCTTTAAACTTGCACCTTGAGGATTCCACCATTAAGAAACCAATGGGAAGGATTAATGATGTTCATATTGTTGCAAATAGGAATTGTGTGCCCGTAGATTTTATCGTTCTTGATATTGATTGCAATCTTTTGTGTCCTATTATTCTTGGTTGGCCTTTCCTTAGAACGATTGGTGCAATTATTGATATGAAGGAAGGAAATATTAGATTCCAATTTACGTTAAGGAAAGGCATGGAACACATCCCTAGAAATAAAGTTAAGTTACCATATGAATTGAATTCCAAAGATGGCAATACTTAGATCTATTTTCGCCTTTATGCCTAGTTAGGGGCATTAAACGATAGCGCTTGATGGGAGGCAACCCAATTTTATTTTTTTCCTAGCTTTTTGTTCCTGTTTAGTAATAAATAATCAATCGAGCTTCTGTTTAGATGTGTTTTTATGTTTTAATTAGTGTTTGTGCCAAGCAGAACCTATAAGATAACTTATGGTGATAGTTAATTTGATTCTGCTGAAAAACAGAAACTTTGCGTGCATGATAAAAAATTCAATAAATCGCAGAAACGTGCTTTTGCGTTGATTCTTTTTGCTGTAGATCAATAGAAAAATTACCTAGGACGTCCTCTTTTTGTAGGATTTTTAAGGTTCAGAAGTATTCGAAAGTTACAGATTGCTACAGAATGTTCTATTTTTGATAGATTCTGTTTTTCGTGTGTTGTTTGCTTATTTTGATGCATCTATGGCTAGTATTATGGGGTATGAACCATAGAGAAGTTGGAATACAGTAGATTTAACACCAATATTAATAAAGAATGAGTTCGTTACAGTACCTTATGTGGTGGTTTTTCTTTCTTGCACTAACAAAGCTCATGAGATTTCCTGTTGAGTTTTGTGTTGTGAAGTTTTCAAGTTTTGGGTAAAGATTTGATGGACTATGGAATAAGGAGTGGCAAAAGCCTAAGCTTGGGGATGACTGAGGGAGTCCCGGATTAGGGGGTGTCTGGATGACCGGACTATGACTTTTGCCCGGACTCCTGGACCATGAAGATACAAGATTGAAGACTTCGTCCCGTGTCCGGATGGGACTTTCCTTGGCGTGGAAGGCAAGCTTGGCGATACGGATATGTAGATCTCCTCCCATTGTAACCGACTCTGTGTAACCCTAGCCCTCTCCGGTGTCTATATAAACCAGAGGGTTTTAGTCCGTAGGACGAACAACAATCATACCATAGGCTAGCTTCTAGGGTTTAGCCTCTCTGATCTCGTGGTAGATCTACTCTTGTACTACCCATATCATCAATATTAATCAAGCAGGAGTAGGGTTTTACCTCCATCGAGAGGGCCCGAACCTGGGTAAAAACATCGTGTCCCTTGTCTCATGTTACCATCAGCCTAGACGCACAGTTCGGGACCCCCTACCCGGGATCCGCCGGTTTTGACACCGACATTGGTGCTTTCATTGAGAGTCCTCTGTGCCGTCGCCATCAGGAAGGATGTCGCATCCCATCTTTAAAGACGGTGCTGTTGCTAAAGGAGCTTTGGCTATCGGCCAAACTCTCCAGCTAGGCAGTTTTCTTATGACCGCCTGTTCGGTCGCCGTGCCGACGATGACTTCTCGGGTCATCGAAAGCAATCTCCACGTCAACTCGGAACTCGCCGAGCAGTTAGATCCGATGGAGCTCTCCTCCTTAAACGAGCTCTTGGACCGCATCGCCGCCCTGGGAGTCGCTACAGACTACGATCAGATTGGGCTTAAACCCGATCTGAGAGAGATTGACTCTCCCCAGGTCACCCACCACGTCGCAGTAGTGGAGGAACAATGCGGCGAATCTTCACCCATCTTAAGGACCAAATATGTCCGGATTCCCGATCCCTCCAAGCCGGATACCCGCGGAGGGGAGGACGTCACTCAAGCCCTGAACCAAAAGTCAGGCAGCGGGCTAGATTCATTGGACAGCATCCAAGAACCCAAGCTTCCGAGTTCGGAAACTCCTTGGCCCCTAAGTCTCAGATCGGGCGAGGCTCCGGATTTAACTCCACCCGCCCACCCAAATATAAGGGATCTATCCCAAATCCGGAAGGAGCCCACAGAAACAGTACACCATTACTGGGCCAGATTCCTCCTGGTTATGAACAGGATAGAGGACTGCCATGAGGAGGATGCAATTTCATTCTTCTGTAATAATTGCACGGACATCGGAATCCTCAACGGCATAAGTCGCCGTGAAATTACACGCTTCGCTGACTTGGCATCCATAGTACGAAAATACTGTGCGATGGAAAGCGTCCGGAAAACCGAAATAAAATTCTGGGACGATCCGGTCCTGAATACAACCCCAATCCAAAATAAAAGGGCGCATTATCGCCAGGCACCTGGGCTAAACACCAAAAAGCAAAAACCCTCTATAGGGTATGGAACCGTACTGGAGGGATGGCTCAACGTACCCTGTAAAATTCATAGTACAGAGGGTGCCACACCAACTCATAGCCTTAGAGCATGTTGGATACTCCGGCAGGTGGCCAGAAATGGCGAGGAGCTTTTAACTCCAGAATCCATAGAGCACCAGCCCAGGAATACCAGTACAATATCAACAGTCTTCGAGACTTTCGCATCAAACAATATGCGGAAACGAACACTCCGCAGCCTTACCGAAGTCTACCAGGTAGCAACAATAAACCCATGGAGTGACACGGCTATAACCTTTAATGCCAGTGATGAACCTAAATTCCGAACAGCTCGAGCACCAGCCGCATTGGTCCTCAGTCCAATAGTGGACGGCTTTCGACTTACCAAGGTACTCATGGACGGTGGCAGCGGACTGAACCTCATTTATGAGGAAACCCTTCGAAAAATGGAAATAGACTGGAGCCTCATTGAGCTAAGCAACACAACCTTTAGAGGAATAATCCCCAGTCGAGAAGCGTGCTGTAAAGGAAAAAATCACACTGGATGTAGTGTTCGGCACGCCGGATAATTACAGGTCCGAGGAGGTGACATTTCATGTGGCCCCGTTCAGCAGCGGATACCACGCTCTGTTAGGGCGAGGGGCATTCACAATTTTTCAAGCTATACCCCATTATGGGTACATGAAGCTCAAAATGCCCGGACCCAACGGAATCATCACTCTTGCTAGTGACCCGGACATAGCACTCCGCACCGAAAACAAGACAGCCACACTGGCCCTTGAGGCACAATCTGAAGCCCTAGCGGCCGAAGAACTGACTGCGCTGCGCTCCACGGTGAACAGGGACAACGTGATACTCGATAAAAGATCCAAGTCCACCTCCTTTAAACCGGCGGACGAAATAGTCAAATTCCAAGTCCATCCCATGGACCCTACAAAAACAGCCTCCATCGGGGCGCAATTAAACGGACCCTACAAAAACCGCACTACGAGAATTCCTACGCGAAAATTGGGACATTTTTGCCTGGCACCCTTCAGACATGCCTGGAATCCCACGCAGGCTGGCCGAGCACAGCCTAAACATCCTAAAAGGATTCAAGCCTGTTAAGCAGGCTCTTCGGCGTTTCTCTGAACCTAAGGGACAAGCAATGGGAGAGGAGCTAGCCAAACTACTCGAGGCCTCATTCATCAGAGATATAAAACATCCGGACTGGCTAGCAAACCTGGTGATGGTACCAAAGAAGGACAAATACTGGCGCCTATGCGTCGATTTCAAGGACCTCAACAAGGCTTGCCCAAAGGATCCCTTCCCCCTCCCCCGCATCGATCAAATCATCGACGCTACCGCAGGACACGATTCATTGTGTTTCATCGACGCATACCCTGGCTACCATCAAATTAAGATGGCAGAACCAGACCAAGCCGCAACAGCATTCATCACCCCATACGGCCCATTCTGCTTCAACACAATGCCCTTCGGGCTCAAAAACGCCGGCGCGACATATCAGCGCATGATTTAGACATGTCTGGCAAACCAGATCAGCAAAATAGTTGAAGCATACGTAGATGACGTGGTCGTCAAAACCAAGCATGTCGAAACTCTAGTAGACGACTTGAGGCTCACATTCGACAACCTCCGAACATATGACATCAAGCTTAACCCGGAAAAATGCTTTTTCGGCGTACCAGCCGGAAAGCTCCTGGGCTTCATTGTATCTGGTAGAGGAATTGAAGCAAACCCAGCCAAGATCCGAGCTCTATCACAATTGGATATTCCAAAGGACCTCAAGCAAATACAAAAATTGACTGGATGCATGGCGGCTCTAAGCCGCTTCATCTCCCGCTTGCGAGAAAAGGCATTACCCCTTTATCGCCTCCTCCGGCGCACCGAACACTTCGAGTGGACAGATGCCGCCATGGCCGGACTCGAAGAAATAAAAGCCATATTGGCAACAAACCCGGTCCTGGCCGTGCCTAACATCGGCGAACCAATGCTATTATACATTGCGGCAACTCATCACATTGTAAGCGCAGTGCTCGTCGTCGAACGAGAAACGGACGGACACAAATTCCCCCTTCAAAAACCAGTTTACTACGTGTCCACTGTCCTCACTCCATGCAAGTCACGGTACCCGCATTATCAAAAGATAGCGTACGCAGTGTTTATGGCATCCCGGAAGCTGCGACACTACTTTCAAGAGTGTTCAATAATAGTAGCCTCTGAAGTACCTCTTAACGACATTATAAACAACCGCCACGCGACGAGCCGGATTGCCAAATGGGCCATTGAGCTCCTCCTGTTTGACAGAACCTACAAGCCACGGCGAGCTATCAAGTCGCAAGTTTTGGCCGACTTTGTCGCCGAATGGACTGAAGTCGAACTCCCGAAAGAGTACGGCACATATTCCAACTGGATCATGCACTTCGACGGCTCCAAAATGTTAGCAGGTCTGGGGGCTGGCGTCGTTCTGACGTCCCCAACAGAAGATACAATTCAATATGTACTCCAGATAATGTATACAGACTCTAACAACGCAGCCGAATACGAGGCCCTTCTACATGGTCTCCGGATGGCAGTCTCCATGGGCATCCAACGCCTACAGGTGCGTGGGGATTCGAACCTTGCGATATCCCAAATAAATGGAGATTCTGATGCCAAAGATCCGAAAATGGCAGCTTATCGCAACGCCGTCCTAAAAATGTCAGCTCGGTTCGAAGGGCTCGAATTTCAACATATAGCCCGGGAAAACAATTAGGCAGCGGACGTCTTGGCACGCATCGGCGCAAAGCGCGATGCAGTCCCCCCCCCCCCCAACATTTTCTTGGAGCGACTATTCAAGCCATCCGTACAATGGGAACCGGAATCCGGAAATAACAACCCAGACCCAGCCGCACCACCTGACACCGAACATTCTGACACAACGGGAGGCTCTGCCAACGAGGTAACATCCTCAGCCCACGTAATAATGGCAGTCATTGCCCCGTGGACAGAACCATTCTTAGCCTACTTAACCAGGCAGGAACTTCCCGAGGACCAAAACGAGGCACGCTGCATAGTGCCGCGCTCTAAAGCCTATAAAGTCCATGAAGGATAGCTTTATAAGAAAAGCACCATCGGAGTCCTTCAAAGGTGTATCTCCGAAGAGGAAGGGCGGAACCTTCTGGCTGAAATTCATGCCGGACTCGGCGGGCACCACGCCGCAGCCCGGGCCCTTGTAAGCAAGGCCTTCCGTACTGGATTTTATTGGCCGACAGCCCGGGCAGATGCTCAGGACTTAGTCCAACGATGTGTTGGTTGCCAATTATTTGCTAACCAAAGCCATATGCCACCCACCGCCCTCCAAACTATACCCATCACCTGGCCCTTCGCGGTCTGGGGGCTTGACATGGTTGGACCCCTTAAAGGAGGAACCCACAAGCAAAAATACCTACTGGTCATGGTTGACAAATTCACCAAATGGATAGAGGCCAAGCCTGTTAAGACGGCCGAATCCAGACCGGTGATAGACTTCATATCAGGGGTCGTACACCGTTACGGCGTCCCCCACAACATCATCACTGATAACGGCACGAACTTTACGGCCGACGAGGTAAAACTCTGGTGCAAAAACATGGGCATCAAGCTCGACTATGCTTCAGTCTATCACCCACAAACTAACGGTCAAGTCGAGTGAGCAAATGGTCTGATCATGAGTGGAATCAAACCTAGACTAGTGTGGTCCCTAAAGGAATCTAACACGCACTGGGTAGAGGAGCTCGACTCCGTACTCTGGGGGCTGCGGACCACGCCGAATCGCATTACTGGATTCACACCATTTTTTATGGTATACGGCGCAGAGGCAGTTCTGCCCTGCGACATAATTCATGACTCACCTCGCGTGTGCATGTACGAAGACAGAGAAGCTGAACTTGATCGGCAGGACAGTTTGGACGCCTTGGAGGAGGAGCGCGATGTGGCAAAAGCCCGTTCCGCATTCTATCAACAGCAGGCTCGAAGATATCAAAGCAGAGAAGTACGGGCCAAAACTTACAATGTTGGCGAATTAGTTCTATGCCTGCCGGACAAGAAAAAGGACAAACTCAAGCCCAAATGGGAAGGTCCCTTCATAATCGACCAAGTCCTGACTGGTGGAGCGTACCATCTGCGAAATGCATCGGATAACCGACTCGAGCCGAACCCATGGAATGCAGCCCGTCTACGAAGATTCTACGCCTAGCGCCGAACTCCGTGTTCGTCTCCTTCCTCTATCCATTTTTTACATATTAGCTGTCTTTTATTTCTCTCCTTCTCCTTCCTTTTCTCTTACAGCCTTTTTAGGGCTTGTTTGCGCCTCGTTCGCACACAATTGATGCCCTATCCGCGCTCATTATACCTGGGGGCTTCTTTAACAGAAGCTTGTTTATACGGGCCTCATGCCCAACACATGTGTCACACTTCCGCATGTACCTTTTACTCACCATTATATGCATCGATATGACTTAAGTATTGGCCAAGCTGGGTTGCCTGGCTCCTGTGCTTACCCCTACGTTCTCGATTGTTTGGCTATGAGGTAAAGGGAGCACCTCTGCGATTGTTACTGCCGGGTCAGCCGGATGTGTACCTCAGACTGGGTGAAGCCGAAAGCTAGCGTTCTTAAGGGAATATTCGGTCGGTGAACTAAAAGATGATTTCTTACTCATTTATTTATCTGCCCCCAGATGTTTTTCTGCTTTTTTCGCAGTCCGGACATGCACTTTAGGGCATGCTTCCCAGGGAAAGGAACCCCTAATGGAACTATTCTCCCTGGAAGATGTTTCTTACTAACCATGTAATATAACATAACTAGTTGGGCACTTGTCTGATAAAGCACTAATGACCCCTACACATGGTCTCCACGCATGCCCCGGTTCTTACATAACCGAGAGGGTATTCAGACACACTTCGGACTATCGGGTCCCGAGGTTGAAGCGAAAAGGTCCGCCATGACAAACGATCTACAATCCGGCTAGAAGGCATTTTACATGTCATTTTAAATTACATAGTCAATTTGACTGAGTATATTCCTCTTCAATACCATCCAACAGGATGTCTAGTTTACAGTCCTGTTGGTAATATTTGGCGGCCAACTCTACCTGGCCGTACACTAAACTGACAGGGATCTCCTTCCCATCGGGCCCTACAGGTCCGACCTTGGCCATGTGGTTTGGGTCAGCCATCGTGTACCGCGTCTTCACCATGGCCCAGGCCTCCTTGGCGCCTTGACGGCAGGCCAATATCTTCCATAATCAGAAGCGCCGCCGCGCTCCCTTAAGCTTCTCTGCAAGCTCTCCAAGGCCTTCGGGCATGGAGACGGACGGACACAAGGCATGGGCGACGCCTTGCATCACCTGCCGAACTCATTCGTGCAGTTGTGAGAGCTCGGGAAGAAGGTCACCCGTAGAACCGGGCATTTCCTTCGCAGGTCGACCTATCAGCATACCTACAGACATAACTCTGTCAATTGACTTCCTTGCCGAACTCTTCTTTTCGTAGTTCGTTCAAGAACTTACTAAAAATGCCGCGTCGAAGCCGCCGATTCTCCTTCACGGAGTCCGACAGCTGGGCACGAACATCTTTTAGTTCCTCGCCCAGCTGGGTGTTGGCATCTTGGAGCTTATTCTTCTCTTGCCTCACCCTCGTAAGCACGCTCTCGCCGGCCTTTAACCGGCGCAAGAGTTGTTGCTTGTCCGGATCCACTCCGGCACGATCTGCAATGTTATTGTCAGATTTGCAAGCACGCCGCACTCTTCAACATACTTATCTTTCGAAGTATATATTACCAGAGGGGGTCTCCTTGGCCTCCCCTGTCGCGGCTAGTGCGGCCTCAAGTTGGGCCTTGCACTCTTCCAACTCCTGGGACAGTTGGGTATTCTTTTCTGTAAGATCTTGCATAACAAATGATCCTTAAATCAGTTGTTCTAACTGTTTCAAGTCTCGGGGGCTACTGACATATATAACCATCAAATTTTCTCACCCGTATTTCTTTTACATACTGCTCTGTGGCTCTGGCTAGACCATTTTGAGCGGCACGGAGGTACGCATCTCCCGTATTAAAGGCATCCAATGCCTCTTGGGAGAAACAAGCATCACGAAGAACCATCCGGCGACGCCTGTGGTTCATGGCACTCTCCACCTCGGAGTTGGTGGCGGATAGCCCATCCACATCCTCTGTCGGAGGAGTGTCCGGCGCACGCCTTGTGTCCCCCTCCATTTCCGGACCTAGCCTTGGATCTTGGCCGGTGGAGGCGCGATTGGCAACCTCTTCGGATATAGTCCGGCGAGCGCTCTTTTCCCTGAAGAGAGCACGAGCATTGGTATGCCTCGAGGTCATAAAACCTGGGAATAAAATGGCACGACTTACCGTCGCACTGGCATCTCAATCCGGACCGCACTTCTTTTCAGCCTGTCGGACCTCGATGCCCCTTGTTGGCTAGCCACCGCAGGCTCGGCCCTCCACCTCAAGGACTTCCCCTGGAAAAACGCCATCAGTATACGGTGATCAAAAATAAGCACGGATGGATCATTTTGAGAGTGCTGGGACTTCGGTCTCAGTTACTTGTGAGGCTGGAAGTAGTTCGGGATAATCGGCCGTAATGGCCACTAAGTTGTTGTCCTTGCTCAATTGATGAAACAACCCATCGAACAGCTCCATGCATAAGTCCGGGTCCTCTTGTGAGTCCGGGTCGAGGGACCGTTCCGGGTCCTTGGGTTGTGGAGGAGGGCTATTTATCTCCTTTACAGTCTAGCGTAGCTCCTGCATTGAAATTGCTAGACTAAGTACTTAACTAGGGGAAAATAAAATGGATGGGCAAGTGAAAGTGTTCGCTTACCCAGCTTGGAGGATTGTACAAAGAAAATCCACCCCGCGGGTTGACGCAGAGGAATTCCTCCTCTTCTCCCTTGTACAAAGCGGACAAGATCTTTATTAGAGCGGCGGCTGATTCCGGCCCCTTACGGCCGCACCGGGTGGCGTCATCCTCCCCGTTGAAATCCCACATGGGGTGGCCTCTGTATTGAAGCGGCTGCACCCCCCACATAATGCATGTGGCCATGACTTCGATCATGGTCAATCCGGAGTAAGCCAACAACCTTATCCGGTTCATCAGGTAAAGGACGTCCTTGTGATTTTCCTTCTGAGGGCTCCGCAGACGCCAGCTTAGGCGCTTCTTCAAAGGAGCATTATCGAACTCAGGGAGGCCGATCCGAACAGGGTCCGGCAGGGGAACATCGTCTATATAAAACCATTCTGAAGGCCAGTCTTCGGACGCCTTCTTTGGGGTGTCGGATAGATATTCGGTCCCAGCGATGCGCCATAGTTCGGCTCCGCCCACTTGATATATCGACCCCTCCTGAGAATGGGGAACGAGGAAGAACAGCTTCTTCCACAGTGCAAAATGAGCCTCGATGCCCAAAAACAGTTTGCAAAGGGCTACGAAGCCCACAATATGCAATATAGAGGCAGGCGTAAGGTTGTGCAACTGGAGGCCATAGAACTCAAGCAGCCCTCGGAGAAACGGATGAATTGGAAATCCGAGCCCTCTTATCAAATAAGGGACGAGGCATACCCGCTCTCCTTTGGAGGGATTGGGGACGCTCTCCGCTTGCTCTCCGCCATTATAGGTGGCGAGCCCGGCTCGAAACGGGACCATGTAGGCTGGGGGGAGGAGCCCCTTGGCTTGGAGCGCCACTAGCTCGCTGTGCAGGACGGAGCATCTCTCCCAATCTCCAGGCTGAGGACTGGGAGGGCGAGAGGAGGAGCTGTGTCGACCGGCCATGATGGAATGGATCTCTGTCGGATGCGCTCCGATGAAAGCTCGCGAAGGGAGGATGGTGTGATTCGGATCTAAATCTCCGTCTCTTTTATAGGCAGCTCATTTGCATAGCTAGGGAGGTAAATGAAAAAACACCCTGGCTTTTCGCATTCGTTTGACACGTGGAAGATGGCCATTATTGGGCTTAGAAGCTAAGGAGCGCAACATTCACCAAAAGCCGGACACTATTCAACAGGTATATGGGATTTGGAGAAGAACCCGCCTTGCAATGCCGAAGACAAATTTGCGCGCCGGACTCATCGTCATTGAAGCCTGGTTCGGGGGGCTACTGAGGGAGTCCTGGATTAGGGGGTGTCCGGATGACCGGACTATGACTTTTGGTCGGACTCCTGGACTATGAAGATAAAAAGATTGAAGACTTCGTCCCGTGTCCGGATGGGACTTTCCTTGGCGTGGAAGGCAAGCTTGACGATACGGATATGTAGATCTCCTCCCATTGTAACCGACTCTGTGTAACCCTAGCCCTCTCCGGTGTCTATATAAACCGGAGGGTTTTAGTCCGTGGGATGAACAACAATCATACCATAGGCTAGCTTCTAGGGTTTAGCCTCTCTGATATCGTGGTAGATCTACTCTTGTACTACCCATATCATCAATATTAATCAAGCAGGAGTAGGGTTTTACCTCCATCGAGAGGGCCCGAACCTGGGTAAAAACATCGTGTCCCTTGTCTCTTGTTACCATCCGCCTAGACGCACAGTTCGGGACCCCCTACCTGAGATCCGCCGGTTTTGACACCGACAATGACCATGGCACCCCAAGATATTCAAGGACAACCAAAAGCCTAAGCTTGGGGATGCCTAAGGGAGTCCTGGATTAAGGAGTCCTCGGACAGCCGGACTATATACTTTGGCCGGACTATTGGACTACGAAGATACAAGATAGAAGACTTCGTCCCATGTCCGGATGGGACTCTCCTTTGCGTGGAAGGCAAGCTTGGCGATCTGGATGATAGATCTCCTTCTCTATAACCGACTCTGTGTAAACCTAGCCCCCTCCGGTGTCTATATAAACTGGAGGGTTTAGTCCGTAGGACAAGCACAATCATAATCATAGGCTAGCTTCTAGGGTTAGCGTCATGGATCTTGTGGTAGATCAACTCCTGTAATACTCATATCATCAAGATCACTCAAGCAACAAGTAGGGTATTACCTCCATAGAGAGGGCCTGAACCTGGGTCAACATCGTGTCCCCCGCCTCCTGTTACCATTAGCCTTAGACACACAGTTTGGGATCCCCTACCCAAGATCCGCTGGTTTTGACACCGACATTGGTGCTTTCATTGAGAGTTCCACCGTGTCGTCATCATAAGCTTGATGACCCCTTCAATCATCTACAACAAAGCAGTCCAGGGTGAGACTTTTCTCCCCAGACAGATCTTCGTATTCGGCGGCTTTGCACTATGGGCCAACTCGCTTGGCCATCTGGAGCAGATCAATAGCTACGCCCCTTGCCATCAGGTCAGGTTTGGAAGTTTGAATTACATCGCCGACATCCGCAGAGACTTGATCTTCGACGGATTCGAACCCACGACAGCCGCTCCCTGCAGCCACGATGAACACGACTTAAATCTGCATCGGACTATGCTCAGGAGACAGCTGCTGTGACTGTCCTGGCCCTAGATCCAGAACAGATCGCACTGTCCACGGACGGGGGGCTGAACCGCATCACGGAAGCCGCATACTCAATGACGCTTGAGCCAAACACAGATTCAACCTCTAGTGAGGCCTGTGCCATTGGACCCTCAGACTCATCTCCGGATATAGGTTCAGAACCACGTGTGTCCGCGCCCGTCGAATCTGATTGGGCGTCGATCTTGGAGTTTACCTCCGCGGACATCTTTCAACACTCGCACTTGGGCGGCGTTTTAAATTCATTAAGATCTCTCTCCTTATCAGGAGATTCTTGGCCGAACTATGTTCGGCTTGAGTGGGAAACGGAAGACAAAGAACTTCACTGCCCACCCACCACCCACTTGATAGCCACTGTCGATGAATTGACCGACATGCTTGACTTTGACTCCGAAAACATCAACGGTTTGGATGACGATGTGGAAGAAGAAGAGGAACTACCGCCCACAGGGCGCTGGACAGCCACCTCGTCATACGAAATTTACATGGTGGATACCCCCAAAGAAGGTAATGGCGAGGACAAAAAGGATACAGGTGAGGACAAACCTCCTGAGAAGCAAACGAACCGCCGATGTCAGCGGCGCCGCTCTAAACCACGCCAAGGTAAAAACAGCAATACCGGCACAGGAGACAATAGCACTCCGGACGATGCCGAAGATAATGAAGATGACCCCGCCCAGCCAGGATTCGAACAGACCAGATGGGAGGACGGGCAAGCCAGCCCTGATGAACAGGCCAAGAATGAAGACTCAGAGAACAATAATCACATGTCCCTCTCTGAGGACGGGGTGAGCCTCGGCGATGAAGAATTTATCATACCAAAGGACCCCGTTGAACAGTAGCGCTTTAAGCGCCGACTTATAGCCACTGCAAAGAGCCTGGAGAAAAACAGAAGCAGCTTCAAGCTAATCAGGATTTGCTCACTGATAAATGGACCGAGGTCCTGGTAGCCAAGGAATACGGACTCGAGCACCTAACCAAAAGCTACCCAACACGCAGGTTGTTACCTCAATTTGACGGTGAAGCACTGAAGCCTAAACTACCAGGATATACCTTTTCCCAGGAAGACCCGATCAGACTCGGAATCTCGGTTTACAAGACTTTTCGACAATGGTAAAACAAGACCAGCAAGACCGCTCGATGCGTCGACAATCCCGATAGGAGCTGCACATATCTCGTTCTCAGGGCAACACCGGATGAGACATCCTACGAGTAAAACCAGACCTCGAGTTTCCTCGAGGGGGCCCCGCAGTGTACTAGGTTCGGACCAACACTTAGACAAGCATTGGCCTGGGGGGCTAAAATAAAGATGACCCTCGGGTTGGCCGACCCAAGGGAAAGGTATAGGTGGTGGTGAGGCAAATGGTAAAAACCAAGGTTGGGCCTTGCTGGAGGAGTTTTATTCAAAGCGAACTGTCAAGGGGGTCCCATAAATCACCCAACCGCGTAAGGAACGCAAAATCCGGGAACATAACACTGATATGACAGAAACTAGGGCGGCAAGAGTGGAACAAAACACCAGGCATAAGGCCGAGTCTTCCACCCTTTACCAAGTATATAAATGCATTAATAATAATATAAGAGATATTGTGATATCCCAACATAATCCTGTCCACCATGGAGCAATCTTTAACTTCACCCGCAACTAACAACGCTATAAGAGGAGCTGAGCAAAAGCGGTAACATAGCCAAACAACGGTTTGCTAGGAAGGCTGTCAAAGGTTAGAGGTTCATGGCAATTTGGGAGGCTTGAAGAGCAAAAGATAGGTAGCGCAGCAAAGCGATAGAAAGAAGAAACAAGCATAGCAATGATAGTAGTGAGATACAGGGTAGCGGTCATCTTGCCTAAAATCCTGCAAGGAAGAAGAACGAGTCCATGAAGAAGACGAACGGATGAAGCCGAACCAATCATAGAAGAACGAATCCTCACGGTCGCAACGAAACGGGAACTATCAAGAAGAAGCACACAACATGGTAAACACACGACCAAGAACAAGGCATGATGCTCAACCAAGTATGATGCAAGACAAGACTACATGAAGCTACTCATGGCAAGATATGATGCAAACAAGAGCAACACATCAAAGCAAGTTTAAATGAGGCCGGGAACAACATATCACACTTCCGGTAAGTCCTCATATGCAAATTTCGAAATTGGTCCAGATCTGAATAAGCCTTATGTTCAAGTTGTTAAACAGCAAGTTAAGATGCACCAAGATGATCTACACGCGATTCTAGTCAAGTTGCATATAAAGTTCATTTAATTCGGAGCTACGGCCTAAAAGATATGAGCAAAACAAGTTAAACATGACATTGATGCAAAATGCATACAAACATCAAGCAAACACTCTAAAAACATGGATGCAACATGATAGTATGAAACTACATGCAAAATCAAGCAAGTTTTATATAGAGCACACTCAAAACGGAGCAACGGTTCAACACATACACTCTATACAAGTCATAGCAACAATTTGTCCAAAACAACAATTAGGCATATTGCAAGCATCAAAACAACATCCTACAACACCTTAACATGAAAACAAAAGACATGAACATGATGTACAGGTAAATCATAACAAAACATGAACACTGAACTATCTTCAGAAATCACTAGAACATGCTCCAAAAGACATGGCAAGATTGCATATAGTAACAGTTTCAGATTTTGCATAAATAACATCAGGTTGCAATGTTTAGAGCTATCAAACGACATGTTACATGAACTTATCATGGCAAACAAAGGCATGGCATGAATCCACTAATTGCATAGAACAAAAGTCCCTTACTGACCATGAGCCAAAAAGGATCAGAAGATATGATGGCACCCATGTAAACATGGCAAATTATATGACAGATTCAAACATGGTAGGAACAACGATAAGTAGGCATGTTGATGAGCTTTTACCACTCACCACAGAGCAATACATGGCATGACAAGGCAACTAACAGTAAGAATACATGTTTGTCCAACTAATAATGGCAATAGCAAGTTCATAGGGTGCATGGATCACTAGCAAAGCTCGTGGCAAAACTGAACTTAATGTTAACAGGCTGACAGCAACATTATTTAGCAACTTGAGAGCAAGATTACGACAAGTTACAGCAGGCTATAAAAGCAACCAGGGGCATGGATGGATAGAGCATGACATGTAGAACAAAACATCCTTAGTGAACATCTCCAGATTATGCCTAGAATGACTTGTAGAAGGAGGTTTATATGGCAACAAAATATAACAGAATCAGCCTAGCAAAACAGCAACAGCAAGTACCCTACTTAACAAGCTTGATGCGCTCACTACAAGACTCACAAAAATACATGGATTGCACCCCTGTAAAGATGGCATGATGTAGTTCAAAACACATGTAGAGCTCATGCTCATAGGATGCACACATCAAATGCAACAAAAATGACAAATCACCAAGTTATAACTGTTTCAGCAGATTAACATCATATAGCACTCTTGCAACGATAATTCAGGCATCAAGATGATCTCAAACAAGCACGGCACAATGGAACGGAATGTAGAGCATCTCACAACGAATATTCTGATATATTACACGCACGAAATGGAGCAGTATGCATGGAGTTATGATGCGATGAACATGGCATGAAAAATTACATAGGTCTGGGACTTAGCAGAAATCAACCTCGTGAAAAAGTCAACGGGTCGGAGTGGATCGGGGCGGGTCCGGCGCGGATCCGCGAGAAGGACCCGGGCGGCAGCGGGATCCGGCCCGGACGCCGAGGAGGCGCGGGATCTGGCCGGCGGGGACCTTCCCTGGCCGGCGGGGACCTTCCCTGGCCGGCGGGGACCTTCCCTGGCCGGCGAGAGGCTTCGGCGGCGGAGGGCGCAAGAGGCACCGGCGACGGTGGGGCTGCACAGGAGGAGGCG